>NC_091828.1:104530312-104861250 GCF_038994185.2 Dermacentor albipictus
GAAACTTCCAACTATTGACGCGTTTTTGCAGGATTGATTTCCCATATTACGGCATGTGATATAAAAAGGCTTCTCGTAAATCTTTGTCCGCTTTACTCTTATGTCTTTCGTGAGTTCGTTTCGTTCAGACGAATCCCACAGGTAAAACTGGCTTTTAATATGGGTTCTGACTGCCGCCATAAGCTGATGCATTGCTATGTGTTACAACGAGAACCCCATAATGGGCGAAGCACAACTTAAGAAATGAAAAGCAGTGCATGCATACCCCTTGGCTGCGTTTATTATTGGCGAAGAATTTCACGCTGATAGTGGCCACTGGAGCAAGCTGGAAACGTCAAACTGCGAGATATCGTAGTTACTTTGTAAACCAAGCTCGAGCCAACCTAGAGCAGACTTATGAACTGCGTGTAGCAAGCTCATCGGTCCAATGCTCGTAACGTTCTCATCCAGTTTCCATCCCATCGCTGAGGACCTCTAAGTTTATTGTTTCTTCAGTCTAACTTCTGAGATTCCTGCCAATTTCAACGGTCTAGAAGGGGACCTCCGCCATAACTGTTTTCTTTCTATAGTATATTCATTATTTTCCCTGCAAATTTTCATGTCACTTTCGATGACTGCATAGCGTTTTTGTGCGCAGAAAGGTTATGGGCTCATCCGTTTCCTAACGTCGCCCCAGACTTCCGTAAAATCCAGTGCACAAGCAGCCCATCGGGCTCGTTCCACTAGCCTGCGACTGGGGATTGCCCTAGGGACGTCCGACCCTGTAGGAGGCGTTTACCCAACCCGGGCTGTCTCAGTGTTTCTAGTCCCGGCTAGCAAATATGGAAATGCTGCAAAGCCCCCCCCCCCCCCGACTGCCGCATTAGGGAGTGCTACTGGATAAATACAGTTATTGCTAAGGGCAGATTTATGTGCCTGTGCTACTAAGAAATTAAATTAAAAAGCATTTGCTCACAACAAAGATTGTTAAGAATGTCACAGTATATCTTAAATGCTTGTTAGGATAATTAAATAACTATTTGAGAGGAAAGGACGTAGCCATATTCACTTTAAAAGTCGTATTTAGTGGTATGTGCATGCCCATCTGTTACTTGTGGCTCCATTAGCAATCCCCGGTTTCCCAGTAACGTGTACAAATGCAAAACTTGAAAATAAGCATGCCGCGAATGTGTATACTCGAATGAAAATTTAAATTATGGTGTTTTACGTGCCAGAACCACTTTCTGATTATGACTCACGCCGTAGTGGAAGGCTCCAGGAATTTCTACCACCTGGGGTCCTTTAACATGCACTTAAATCTAAGTACATGGGTGTTTTCGCATTTCGCACCCATCGAAATGCGGCCGCCTTGGCCGGGATTCGATCTCGCGACCTTGTGCTCAGCAGCCTAACACCATAGCCATTGAGCAACCACGGCGGGTACTCGAATGAAGAACACGCATATGCATTACCCTATTGCACATTTAATTATTTGTAATGGTTAATTTCACTACCCCACTAAATTTCATTAAATACAGGAATAAATATACCTTGAATGAGAGAGTGATATGGCAGGGATTTATAGTCTGTGAAGGCAGGCGCGGAACAGCAACGTAAATACAACGAGGACAGTGGCGTTTATGTTGTCCAGCTCATTATTCTTGCAAGCTTGCATTTACTCGTCATATATTCACGCATGTTACATTTTCTCACTACACAACATTTCAACCTAACTGCGTGCCATGAGGGTGTCCTAATACCCCAGACTCATGGCTGCAAGCAAATGATCTTGTAAATAAATTTGGACAATCGAAGCAGCATGACTGGATGTTTGTTCTTGATGTCAGGAAGAAATGTACCTATGCTACTGAAAGCTATTCGATGGACAGATGCGAATAATCCCGATTGATATTCAATTCTGTACCGTATTCTTTGAAGACCGATCAGTATACTGTCCGAGATTATTATAGACCGATCAGCATAAAGTCATTTACCTACAAAGTATTTACTAAGGTAATCGCAAATCGAATCAGGAACACCTTAGACTTCGGTCAACCAAAGGACCAGGCAGGATTCCGCAAAGGCTACTCAACAATAGGCCATATTCACACTATGAATCAGGTGATAGAGAAATGTGCGGAATATAAACAACGCTTACCTACAGTTTTCATTGACTACGAGAAAGCGTTTGATTCAGTCGAAACCTCAGTACTCATGCAGGCATTGCGGAATCAGGGTGTAGACGAGCCGTATGTATAAATACTAAAATACATCTATAGCGGCTCCACAGCCACCGTAGTCCTCCATAAAGAAAGCCACAAAATACCAATAAAGAAAGGCGTCAGACAGGGAGATACGATCTCTCCAATGCTATTCACAGCGTGTCTACAGGAGGTATTCAGAGACCAGGATCGGGAAGAATTGGGGATAAAGGTTAATGGAGAATACCTTAGTAACTTTCGATTCGCTGATAATATTGCCTTGCTTAGTAACTCAGGGGACCAATTGCAATGCATGCTCACTGACCTGGAGAGGCAAAGCAGAAGAGTGGGTCTAAAAATTAATCTGCAGAAAAATAATGCAAAGTTTAACAGTCTCGGCAGAGAACCGTTTACGATAGGTAGCGAGGCACTGGAAGTGGTAAGGGAATACATCTACTTAGGGCAGGTATTGACCGCGGATCCGGATCATGAGATTTAAATAATCAGAAGAATTAGGATGGGCTGGGGTGCGTTTGGCAGGCATTCTCAGATCATGAAAAGCAGGTTGTCATTATCCCTCAAAAGAAAATTGTATGACAGCTGTGCCTGACCTGTACTCACGTACGGGGCAGAAACCTGTAGGCTTACAAAAAGGGTTCTACTTAAATTGAGGACGACACAACGAGCTATGGAAAGAAGAATAATGGGCGTAAGGTTAAGGGATAAGAAAAGGGCAGATTGGGCAGATGACTCTCAACTAGGCAGATGATGATGAAGATTCTTTGAAAACTCCAAGTTGACTGCCTTTACACTAAACTATCGATTACTACCAAATAAATGAAGCCTTACTCGAAAATAAAAAGGGAATTTCTGCCGACTTTCCACTCTGGTAACTGGATGTGATGGCGAGGAATTGAGAGTATCGTCACGCGGCAATGACGGCAGCAGGCGGGCAGGCCCGAAAAGCATCCACGAGCCTGTCTGAGCTTTGTAAAAGCATTTAATGTTGCCGCATTGCTTTGTTGATGTTTCTTAAATTTTTCAGTCGAATGCAGAAATGCCCTAATTACTAAGGAAACGAAAATGACTACGTTCACCTTCCATAGAGAGCAACGGAAGTATCAAACGATCAATGGCTTATCTTTTCTCGAGATCTTTCTATTATTTAGGGGCAGCAACCGCAATCTGTTTCTCGTGTGTATTTATCGGAAAGAATCACAAAGCACGAGCCAATGGCGTCTGCCAGAACTTCTCATTCAAAACAGCACGAAATAAGTGGGTGCGAAGCATCAGAATGCGAAAACACAGTGATCACTTCCAATATCACCCGTGTACTCAGCTTGTTTCCGAGCTCGAGCACCGCTTTATGTGGCTTCCCATTTGCCATGCTTTCAAAAGTACATGCTCTGTTATTCCCAATGAGTATTCAGTCAAAATTTCTCAACTGTATTACGTCAGGCGCAAGCTTCTTTATTCCAACGAGAGCAGTGTACCACGTGGTCCGTCCGGAAGAATTGCGGCCCCATCTGCAGCAGCGACGAAAAAGAGGCCGCAATGCTTGGGGGGAAAAAGCATTTGCGAGAAAGCGTCACGTGACAATCTTCAAACCTAGTAAAAAGGGCCAAAGATCTCCAATGTGGCGAGCAGGAAGTGAGGGGCACGAGCCGCAGTACGCGGCGCCAACTACAGCGACGACCGCTATTGAAACCGACACCACGAACCGAACAACGCGCGGCGTCACGTCTGGCTTTCTGTCGCCAGGACTCATAGTCTAGACTCAAAGTCTAAGTGTGCGCGGAAGCGTGCAAGCGTGAGCCGGCGATCGGAGCTGATTCTCGCGCGTACGAGAGAAGAAGAAGGGCCGGAAGCGTACTCTCTCCTTTCGCACACGAAGCAGCTGAGGTGAGGGATGGGATGGGAAGAGGGGGGGGAGAGCTCTTCCCTGCGCAGGCCTCTGGACGGGGAAGAACACCCTCTCCCGTCCGCGCGGTCCTCATCTTCAAAGCTGCTTGCTACGTTTGCACAGTGCGCGTAGTGAGTGTAGCTCGGTATGCGCAGTGCTTTCGACGTTTCGTTCGCGTTGAAGCGAGAAAAAGCACGAAGGTCTATTCGATCGCCGCTGGTGTCACGATCCCTCACTGTGGCATTTTGACAGCGAGTTTGTGCGCTCGTTGAGTGAGATGTGTTAATTCATGTTTACATGCGCGCGCGTGACACCGTGCTTGTGAATTCAATTTAAACACCTAGGCGTGTTTGTTGGTTTCAATCCATGACAGAATGTGTAAGTACGACTGAATGACGACGTAGAAAGAAACACACATACAAAGAGAGCACTGTCTGTGTGTGCGTTTCTTTCTACTTCTTAGTTCAGTCGCGGTTACACATAATATCATATTTAATTTAGTAAGCCAATGCTTGCAAGTTTACACGGCCCATATAACGACTATCCTTGCTTCGTATATCTATGTACTAACATCCTATCGTAATCTATGCTCGTAACTTATGGCAACATGCCCCATCGACCGCGCCCTGGCTTAAGTGAAACCTGCTAGCGCGGCAACTGAAAACCTAAAACGCAGGCAAAGCATTTATTGAAGAAAAAGGAGGAGAAGTCGACTTGAATACTGAGCGTTTTCGTTTTTCTCGGGTTGCTCCGCCCACCGCGCGACGCACTTCCGCCGGGCGTTCGTTTTGCTCGCGCTGGACGGTTCTGGCTACCCGCGGGCTGCCAGAACCTGCGAGGACGATTTTGGCCTCGCTGCTCTCTGGAAGTTCTCTGGCTAGCAGACGACTAAAAGAGGCGATGGGCGCTCGCCGCCATCTTTGCGGGGACTTCACGGATTGCAACGCGGGCGCTTGAGGACTTAAATTTACCTCGCTCAGCCAAGAGTATACGGTCATCTCCGGATTTCCTTACTTCTAGCGTTATCTTTTTAGGTGCTAACGCTCCGTTCCGCATCGCGAAGCGGTGTGATACGAGCCGTGGTGAACCGTTTGAAGCTTTTGTGCGTGTGTGTGTCCCCTGATTGCTTCTTCGCGGCGGTGAACAGAGCGCCGCGCTCTCATGCGTGCATGTTATCTGCATCGTGTTCCACGCAAATTGTAGACGCTCATTCACACATTGCGGTACATCTTGGTTTCGTCTTTCTCTGGTGGCGTTCCTTTTCACATATTTCGCGTATGTATATCTCTCCTTTCTCTGCAATTAGCGAAAGCTTTGCAGTTAGCCCGTGTTCGCTCCGTCTCTCCGTCGTATGATTAGGGGGCAGCTCGAAACCGATATGTGTTCGAACTGCAGGCCGTTGATCTAAGCATACACTGATTGCACTCGGTACATTTAGACACACGTACATTGGCTTATTGCTCTCATGATTGCGACCAATGTTGTTTTTCGTGTGAAACGTTTCGCTAGTCACAGGCGACGTGCATTTTCACGCGCCAGCCGCGTCCCCAGCTCCTTAAATGAGAAGCACCATCAGCCACAACAAACTTTCTGAAATCGAAGCCCAAACAGGTCGGCGCGAAATTTTATGCGTATGAGACGTACCCGTTAACCTGCTTTTTCATGTCTTGTGATGACAACGCCAACTCATCATTGCCGCCGGTGGTCGACGTGATCGCTGCGAACAGGGATCCTTCAGCTATCGCTTTCGAGTATACAATCACGATTTCGCGTCTTGTCATGCGCCTCGTCGGAGGCCATCTGTTGCGCTGCGCAAGATGAGGTTGGCCGAGTACGCGTCCTGCGCCGATTCGCGCGAAAGTGATCGTATTCCTGAATGCAACTATATATTTTCAAGCTGGCAACGCATAAATGAGCCGACTACGCCGAGCGCGCGTCGGCCTCGACGGGCGCTGCCATGCTGGTAGCATGTTTACATTTGGCCAGCTGTACCGGCGTTCGATTTTGCAAACTTCGGGCAGGTTCGGGTTGTCTTGGGATCCCAGCCCACGTGACTTCCTGTCAGAACCGGAACTAGCTGGCTGCCGTCTGGCTCCCAGCGGGCTGCCAGAACTCCGACAATTGAAGAAGCCCATTGTGTGTAACCCATGTCATACGAAGGCGTAACGCTTCAATATATCGATATCGATATATATATATATATATATATATATATATATATATATATATATATATATATATATATATATATATAATGTCACAAGCTGTCATGAACCACGCCTGCCGCGCAAACAACCAGATGAAAGAAAGAAAAGAACGACGTGAGCCAAGCTGCCGCGAGACCGCTCTGAAACAACCGCGCCTATCAACCAGATTCATCTGGTGCTGCATTAAAACACCTCGTGTGTAACATTTGGTGGAGGTGCGGGGTAACTCCCACGACCTACAACGGAGCCACCAGCACAAGAGCTACGCCGAAGCCGTCGCCTCGCCGGACTTTCGCCGTCGCGCTCAGTCATGGCCACAGAGCAAAATACCCTCACCAGCAGTGCCTCGGCGAGCCCAGTCCCTATCCAGCACTACCGAGAGCCACGCACGTTCTCGGCGAAGGCAGAGGAAGATGTGGATGAGTGGCTAACCCATTACGAAAGGGTAAGCCAATACAATAACTGGAACGCTGCCAGTCAGCTTAGGAACGTTGTTTTCTTCTTGGCCGGCACGGCGTTGGTATGGTACGACAACCACGCGGACATGCTAACTACTTGGACACGCTTCGTTGAGGAAATCAAAAAGTGTTTCGGTGACTGTGACTGTGACGGTGACTGCGCACTCAGTGGCCAGGAGACTCCTCTTCAGGAAGCCACTTTCGAGAGGACCGATGCACCGCCCAGGAGACCTACTTTGGAGCAGAAAGAACCCGGAACCGCTACCGCTCCCCTGCCTCCGACCGTACTCTGACGCCACCACCAGCCTTCCGAGCCTCCCGATCACCATCCCCTCGGCCGCGATTCACGTCACCATCGCCTCGGCGCCGTTTCGTGTCGCCCCCGCCGGGAAACTAGCCAGCGCGGCCGATGGAGGTGAGGTCGCTGGAAAATGTGTGCTGCCGACTCAACTGCCTCCAACTATTTTCATGCTAAAGAATAAGGTTCATGTACTGATTGATGGGGTCTCCACAATGGCTTTAGTCGACACGGGAGCAACTGTCTCGGTCATGAGTGTGGGGTTTAAAGGCCTTCTGGGACGCAAGGTTATGTTTCGTTGGGACCAGTGCACAAGTTTCCGTGGAGTCAGTGGTGAAGCATTATACCCGGTTGGTGTGTGTAACGTGGATGTGTCTTTGGGTGAGAAAGTTTTTAATGCAGAGTTTACTGTTCTTCCTCGCTCCTCGCATGACGTGATTCTGGGGATTGACTTTTTGCAGTTGTGTGGTGCGAATGTTGATTGCCGGACGGGAGAACTCAGTGTCGACACCAGTGTTTCACCTGTGCTCTTTGAAGGTGAAGCTTGCCCGGAGAGTGTGCTGTGCGTGTCTGAGGATACAGTTGTGCCCGCCTTATCCGCGATGCGTGTTGCCGTCGCCTGTTCATCTCCGACTCCTATCTCGTTCGATGCTGCAGTGGAACCTGTACATCGGAACTGCCTCAAGAAAAACGTATTAGTTCCGCACTGCGTGGTCTCAGTGACCAATGGATGCGCGGGGCTGTGGGCGCTAAACTGTTCCACTGAAGCGGCAGTGCTACCTCAAGGCCTAAAGATTGCCACGTTTCCGACAGACTCTCCCGTATCGGTGGCAGTACTTGCGGAACTCCCCGATGAAGGAGCAACCAGTGTCTCGAGCTCCGGGAGCTCGAAGATACTTTCCATGATTGATAAGTCACTCAGCGATAATGAGCGTCAAGTTTTGATGGCCCTGCTTACGAAACATACCTCGGTATTCGACTTTGCGCAGCACAATGGACCGCCATCAATTCCTGCGTCCAGAACTCGTCACCGCATCAACACAGGAGCCGCCCAGCCAATCCGACAAAAACCCTATCGTGTATCCCCATCAGAACGCAAGATAATCAGTGATCAGGTCCAAGAAATGCTATGCAAAGGCGTCATTCGAGAATCATCTAGTCCTTGGGCAGCCCCCGTAATATTGGTGAAGAAGAAAGACGGTACGTGGCGGTTCTGTGTTGATTACCGTCGCCTAAACGCCGTTACTAAGAAAGATGTATATCCGCTTCCCCGAATTGACGACGCCATCGACTGTCTCTTTGCGGCATCTTACTTTTCCTCAATCGATTTACGGTCAGGTTACTGGCAAATTCCTATACACAAGGACGACAGAGAAAAGACAGCATTTGTAACACCCGACGGACTATTCGAGTTTAACGTGATGCCTTTCGGGTTGTGTAACGCGCCCGCAACGTTCGAAAGGTTCATGGACACGATATTACGCGGCTTAAAATGGGAAGTTTGCATGTGCTACTTAGACGATGTTGTGATCTTCGGGCGAACGTTTAGTGAGCACAACAAACGTTTGGATTTGGTCTTGAACTGCTTGGAGAAAGCGGGTCTTGTGCTCAATTCAAAAAAATGCCGTTTTGGGGAACGGCAAACTCTTGTGCTAGGCCATCTGGTCGCTAAAGAAGGCATCCGACCAGATCCGCAAAAGACTGCGGCCGTAGAAGCATTTAGAGCACCCAACTCTGTCAAGCAGTTAAGAAGTTTCTTGGGCTTGTGCTCCTATTTTCGCCGCTTCATTCCCCGGTTTGCTGACATGGCTCATCCCCTTACACGCCTTCTCCAAAAAGGCATTCCCTTTGAATGGACTGCAGATTGCGACTCATCATTTCGCCAGCTCAAGTTCCTGTTGACATCCCAACCAATTCTTCGCCACTTTGATCCTTCATCACCAACTGAGATTCACACCGATGCCAGTGGCGTAGGCATCGGTGCTGTGCTAGTTCAGCGTGTTGGCGACCGAGAGCACGTGATCTCTTACGCTAGCCGGTCCTTGAGCCGCTCCGAGCGCAACTACACAGTCACCGAACAAGAGTGTCTGGCGGTCATCTTCGCCGTGCAACGGTTTCGTTCGTATCTCTATGGGCACCCCTTCACTGTCGTAACAGATCATCATTCGCTATGCTGGCTTGTGAATCTGCGGGATCCCTCAGGACGACTAGCGCGCTGGGCCCTCCGTCTACAGGAATACGATTTCGTTATTTGCTACAAAAGTGGTCGGCGGCATGCTGACGCTGATTGGCTCTCTCGGATGCCACTTGAAACAACTGAATGTGATGCGGACAATTTTGATGAGTACATCGCTTTTGTGTCCCGGGAATTTCCGGATATGGGTACCGTCATATCCGAGCAGCACAAGGACGAGAGCTTACAACCGCTCTTCGCGGCAGCACAGGAGTCACCTGCGGGCAGTCGCTTTCGCCTACGGGATGGTGGCGCGCTGTATAAGAAGAGCTACTCGACCACCGGTGCACGCTACCTTTTAGTTGTCCCCACGAACCTTCGCCACCAAGTATTACACGCCATGCACGATGACCCAACTTCCGGTCATCTTGGTTCCACACGGACACTCTACCGGGCTCAAGAACGTTTTTACTGGCCTAAGATGCGGAAAGATATCCAACGGTACGTCGCCAGCTGCTCTAAATGCCAGCGCTACAAGCGTCCGCCACAAGCGCCACATGGCCTGCTTCAACCAGTTCCCCCTTCTAGCGTCCCCTTTGAGCAAGTTGGTATAGATCTTCTGGGCCCTTTCCCGCGATCCCCCAAGGGTAATCGTTGGGTTATCGTTTGCGCAGATCACCTTACCCGCTATTGTGAGACCGCCGCATTGCCATCGGCCACAGCTACAGAAGTTTCTATCTTCTTCCTGGCTAACATTATACTCCGACATGGACCTCCTCGCATAGTAATCAGCGATCGTGGGCGACAGTTTACCGCGGACGTGGTTGAAGAAACCCTTCGTCTGTGTTCATGTAGCTTCCGCCATTCTACGCCCTACCATCCACAAACTAATGGTCTGGTCGAGCGCACAAACAGAACGCTTGCCAACATGCTGTCCATGTACGTCGATTCAGCACACAAGAATTGGGACAGTATCTTGCCTTTCATTACCTATGCCTTCAATACCGCGAGACACGAGACCACTGGTTACTCACCATTTTTCCTTCTGTATGCTCGTCCGCCGCGCTACACCCTCGACACAATATTTCCCTACTTCGCTCATGACAACGAATCAATTGATGAGCTCCTATGTCGAGCAGAAGAAGCGCGACGCCTCGCTAGGCTACGCACCATAGCATCGCAGGACCGGTCCAAGATACGCTATGACGGGCATCACCGCCACGTTTACTTCGATCCTGGTGACCTTGTGTGGCTCTGGACGCCGTTGCGGAAGCGTGGCTTGTGCCAGAAGTTTCTCGCCCACTACGTCGGCCCTTACGTTATTCTGGAGCGCCTCAGCGATGTAAACTACCGCATTGCGCGTCTCACGAGCAGTGGACGACGCTCGGCCAAGGCTGAAGTGACACACGTCGCGCGTCTGAGGCGTTACAATCCGCGAGATGACTGACTCGCCCGGCGGGCTTCGTCTGCCAGCGGGGAAATGTCACAAGCTGTCATGAACCACGCCTGCCGCGCAAACAACCAGATGAAAGAAAGAAAAGAACGACGTGAGCCAAGCTGCCGCGAGACCGCTCTGAAACAACCGCGCCTATCAACCAGATTCATCTGGTGCTGCATTAAAACACCTCGTGTGTAACAATATATATATATATATATATATATATATATATATATATATATATATATATATATATATATATATATATATATATATATATATATATCTATATATATATATATATATATATATATATATAATATATATATATATATATATATATATATATATATATATATATATATATATATATATATATCGATATGCGAACTTTGGCAACCTAGCTGGAAGTTCTCGGCGCAAGCGTTGAAACGGGACCAGCTTCAAAAGCACTTCCGGAGAAGGTTGCCCGGCTGTCGGCGATCAGTGCTGCAGAGACAGCCGCCATGATTGGAGACGCTGCCAGGAGCTTTCGAAACATGGACGCCTTCATGGTAATGGCCGGCGTCGTCAAGCGGCATGTCGTCTGCCACTCTCGCGTTGGTTCCCGTCTGCAACTCCACAGCCTTGAACGAGCATTTCTGGTACCTCGTGAGGCGACACCTGATGCTGGAATACTTAAGTAAACCTTCGTAGGAGGACGTCACAGCTGTTAATGAGCCGTTCCGTCGTGCCTTCATTTATTTCCGCAAAAGGGTGGTGGCGGCGAGGGAAGTGGCAGCTTGTGCGACCAACGTGGCATGCTTCCAGAAGGACACCGCGCACGTCAAGCTTGCGCCTGGAGGACATGGAATGCCCATCTTTATTTTTTTTATTCTGACTAAGCCGGAACGAAGGCACTTGAAGAGAGCACCGACTATAGGGTGCCCGCTTTGCAGCGTCGGTGGGAGCCACACTCTTACTGCGCTGTCCACCCCGTGAGATGCCAACAGCGTCTCACAGGGTGGTCGCAGTTGGCAACTCTGCAATACCACTACCATTCCGCCAATGAAACCATTCTGCCTGTCATGTTTATTTCATCCAATGTATGCATGCAACTTAACGTAACGTTTTTTGTTCTAAAACCGGTGTCAGTTACTGATAAGTCCCACAACCCAAACGTTCTAGTAATATGGACTGATAGACTCCTGGTCTAGTGTTATTACACCAATATTTGCCCTTACGATGATGTTTAGTCGCATGTGTGCATGACATTTGGCGAAGACTGTTTCTAAAAAGGTTTATTTGGTAGTTTTTTTAGACACTTCTATCTCCATATTATTTGCACTGGTGCTTCCCAATGCGGTTAGGTTCAAGTGGTAGATACCCATGCTTCTCCCCATGGCGCCCATCTCACGGACCTTCAACGTGTGCTGTAATATTTGGAGAAATGTAAAATTGTCATCTCCTTTTCCTGTAACACAAAACGGAAGAGGAAACGAAAATGATTTCTTTTCAGTTTTGTTCTCTTTTATGGAAATTCCTTCACTTTACACGTTTTCCGCGAATAAAGTTGTCGTAATCGCTGTCTCGAAGCTACATTTTGACCATCAATTCGGTCTCCCCTCGCATACGACGGGGACTCCTGCTTCGTTTAGATGGTAGAGCGACCAACTCGCAAAGATGATGGTCGACGGTTCGATACTCTGAGCAAGGCAAATTTCCCGTCAGCTTTGAAGGCTTGTTTCCAAAAAGGACGCGGGGGGTTTGTATATTGTTTAGTACGTTTACCTAAATTCCACGCAGTGTCACTTTTTTACCTTTGACGAAACTTCCAAATTCTTGTGCGTTTCCTCAGAAGTGAGTTGCCATTTCGTTGCATTTGGTATCAGAAGGTTTCCCCTTCTAAATGTTTCTTGATTTCGCTTCACTCAGACGAACTCCACCGCTTAAACTGCCGTTTACAATCAGTTCTGACTTTCGTCATGATCTGATGCGTCGCCATGTTAGAACCAAAACTACATAATTGGCGAAAGACGGTTTACGAAAAAATAGTCTATATATTCCTTCTCCTAGCGTTGTAATTTTAGGGAGAGATTTCACGCTGAAAGTGGCTACTGGAGCAACGTCCAAACGGCACACTGTGAGGCGTCGTAGTTGCTCAGGGAACTATTACAGATGTGCAGGCTCGATCCAACGTTGGGCTCGTATATGAACTGCGTATTGCTCGTTTGTGCAACGCTCGTAACGTTCTCTGCTGGTTTCCATCCCATCGCTGAAGACCACCTGATTTATTGTTTCTATATAGTCTGTCATGCTCTAGCTGGTTTCAATGTTTCTGTTGAGTAGCTTGTCCGTTATTATTTCTTCAATGTTGACCGTCATCTCGCTGCAGACTTTCATGTAATTCTTCACGATTTCATGTGCACCTTCACGGCAGTTACCGAAAGTATACCAAGCAGGCACAGCGGCATTAGCGAGTGCTACGTTCTCCAGATAAATGGGTGTAATTCTAACGGCGCACTTAGATTTCTTCACTGTTGCAGACATCGGATTAAAAACCATGTGCTGAGAAGGAAAAATTGTCATTATGTCTGCAGTCGCTCTCAAAACTTTTTCATCTTAGTAAAACACTTATTCAAAAACAACAGGAAGAGCCATATTCACTTTGAAGGATCTGTAACATGGCCTGCGGAAGCCAATCTGTGAGACGTTGGCTCCATTGACGATCCGCTACACCCACTTCTAGAAGTAAGTGCGAAGTGCGAAAGTAGAATGAGAACTATGCGTCAAAGACAACATGTGGGCTCAATAGATCATGCACATAAACTATTATATATGTTTTTACCTACCATAAATGAATGTGCCCGAGATGGTTGAGCAACGTAGCAGGGATTCTTTGTAATAAAGGCAGGTGTGCGAACAGTCACGTAGGTCGAAAAAGGTCAACGGTATTTGTGTTGTCCTTCTTGTTCTTCTTTTACAATGTTTTGGAGGCTGCATTTAGGTGTCACGAAAACACATATGTTACAGTGACTATTTGTACGACATTTCAGCATAACTGCATGCCATCAGAGCACCCTAATATCTCAGCTGCTTCTTTCATGTCTCCAAGACCTGATCATGAAAAAAAAAAGTGTTTACGAAAGGAGGCTCCAAGCCTGAATACGTATTCTTGATGTCAAGGAAAAATGTATCTTTGCTGCGAAAATTTAATCTATGGACAGATGCGACTAATTCCTATGCATGCTCACAATGGTACCTTATTTTTTCAAAACATTAGATAGATTTTATAATCATTACCACCGAAGAAATCAAGTCTTACGTAGAAAAAAAGCGAATTTCTTCCGAGTTTCAGCTCTGGTAACACAACCTGACGGTTCAGAATCGAAAGACTCGCATTAGGCAATGTCGGGTGCTGGCACACAAACGCGAAAAGTATCGTCACATTTGTCAACGCTTTGCAAGAACAATTTAAACTGCCGCAATTGCTCGATGATATTTAATCATTTCCTAATCAAATGCAGCCAAGGCCAAATAATTATGCAACCAAAATTACACACTATACCTTGCGAGGGCAAGAACGGAATGTTCCAAACACGAACTCTTTATTATTCCTATTGTCTAGGGACAGCAGTCCTAATATTTGTTTCTGATGAATTGTTATTGAAAAAAAATCTCTAACGACGAGCCAGTGGCGTCTCCCACAACGTTTTATTCAAGGGACGCGAAATAAGCGGACTTGAAGAGGCTCGTGGCGATAGCATTAGTGATAACTTCGACGAACACGCACGAACTCGGCTTGTTTCTGCGCTCGACCGCCGCTTTATAAGCTTTTCCATTTGCCACGCTTCCAACAGCAGATGCTCTGTTATTTCTAATGAGGATTTAGTTAAAGTTTCGGAACTTTTTTAGACAAGGCGCCATCTTATTTTTGGTTCCAACAAGAGCGGGGTTCCGCGTGGTGATTGCGACCCAATCGCGGCTCCATCGGCGGCAGCGACCAAAATATGTCTGCCACGCTCGGAGGAAAAACAAATCTTTACGACGAAGAGACACGCGACGATCTTCAAACCTAGTAAAAAAATGAAAGGTACAATCAGGAGAAAAGCACCACACCTTTTCATGGAAGCGGTCTAGCCCCCCCCCTCTTTTTTTGTTGAATGAGGGTGGGGGAAGGGGCACTGAGCGCAACGACGCTAGGTTGGACGACTCTCTAATGCTCCGCTCGTACGTTGCAGCTCATGTTCATGTTCATTATTCGTTCATTTCACATTTTTGTCACGTACTAGTTGAAGCACAATTGTCCCTACCTTGACTTCCTTTGCATCGAAATTTGGTAGATGCCCTCCCCACTTTTTTTTATCCTGAGGCCAGGTGGGCCCATCCCGGAGATTGTATTGCCAATGGTGCCGGGCGCTTAATTTTGGACCACATTGGCGCGAATTACGTCCACACCGGTCATTTTACCTATTTTGAGGGTAAACCCCGCTTCTTGTTGACAAAACCGTAGCCGCCATCAGGACACCGTTGCCTCGATTGCGTGATGCCTACTTTGTCCAAGCAAACTCGCTCCATTTCCCAAAAATTTGCCGTGCCATTGCTCTGCCTCCTCCTGTATATATCCACGGTAGTGTGCCCTTTACAGGGCTATAGGGCTATGTGGTTAATTTCAGCTATATTGGGTCTAATTACGCCCCAGCCCTAACATATACATATTCTGCGACTACTTCTCACTTCCGGTGGGCGCAGCCGGAGCCGCCTTCCAGACATAGTTTACTAGCGCCAGTGCTGCTTAGTCCATGCAAACTATCCCCATTTCACAAAAGTGTGCCGGATTGCTTTATTGCATCACCGTTTCTTTATGTATGGCGGTGCTCCCTCTTTAGCTCTGTAATCTAATGCGGTTAATCTGCGATTAAGTTCGAGCTTAATAATGCCATCACGTAACTTTTATCTACTCTGCGACTAACACTTGCGTTTCGTCTTCTTGAAACCTTCATTTTGATACTTCTTGCGACTCGCTAAGGCCCCCTGGAAGCGCGAAACGGCTGTTTTTTTTTTACAGAAGCTACAAGGTACCCAGACACGCTCCAACGGTGTAAAGTCATCTCAGAAGACTTGTCTTCAAACTTTTTGCAGGGTTATTATTGCGCGCTGCGTAACGTAAACCCACCTCTATCTGCCCGACTTTTTCGCTCAGAAGAACCTCAACCTCTTTTTCGTCACTGAGAACCTCTTCGTTTATTGTTTGTATAGTGTAATCTCTGACGTTCCTTTCGGTTTCAATGTTCGTGACGGTGACCTGCGCATACCCCCCCTTTTTTTTCTATAGTGGTGTCAGAAATTTCCCTGTGATTTTCATCTGATTTTCTGCGATTCGATAAGGTTTTTGTGCACAGAATAGTTATTTGCTCATCGAGTAGCTAACGTTGCCTCGGACATGCGGCTAGCCAGCGCGCAAGCAACACATCCGGCTTGTCCCAGTAGCATGTGAGTGGCGAATCGACGCAAGGGCGGCCAACCCTCTAGAAGGTGTTGACACAACCCGGGTTGTCTCAGTGTTTCTGTGCTGGCGGACAACATTCTGTGACAATGGACATATTTAGTTTAGCATACGCAACTATACCGTACGCTATATGCTATAGTATAGCACACACTAAACAGCGCGCGTTTTCTACGGCTTTAGTTGGTGTGCGAGGTCTTCGGATCTCAGAGGCCATATGCCTTCGTTGCGGTTATCTCACGACTATAGCAATAGGTGGCGATGACATCTCGAATGTTTTTCGAATATTGAGGTGGGACACCAAGCACTATAATAGCAAGAGCTTGTTGGCGCAACTCACCGCCCCGTTTCAAAGGCGACGCGCATAAAATCCATCCAAACAGCCATTTCGTTCGTTAGGCTTCGATTCGTTCAAAACTAGAAGCGATCTCGAAAACACCACAAGGTTATCCATTATACTATGCCGCCGAAGCGGCCTGAGACTAAGCGAAAGCCATTTATAGTCATTTGTACGAACGAAGCGCATTTTACAAAAGCAACGCCTAATTCGATTCGAAGCGGGTAGCCAGGACCGCCGCCATGTTTCACGCAAACTCTGCAAACCACGCATTGACGCATGCGCAGTGACGGCCCGCTATTTAGTAGCGTACGCAATGGTCTAGCGTACGCTAAACTAAAACTGTCTAATGAAGGGAAAGCTACGGAGTGAAGCGCGCACAGGGGGGAGCGCTGCTGAAAAGAATGCCGTGTTTTCACTCACGTTAGTTTAAGCAACAGAAGAGAAAACGTAGGCATCTGATTAGCAGCCGTTATACAGGACAAAACAGGCCACTGAATGTAAAAGTTTACTTATTTTGCGGCTTTTCCCTTCCGCGTCTGGGCAAACGCGAAACCGCCGCAAGTGGAAGCTGCGTCGATTAAGCGTCTGTCCCGAGCAACCGAAAGCATCGTCAAACGCTGGCGGAGTACTTGGCGCGGTAACACGAGTGCAGAAGCTGCGCCCTCGTAGCTTTTCCTCAAATGCCACATGGAGTTGTCCGCGAATGTAGGCATGGCAGGCAAACTACGAAAGCGTGCCAAGCCGGAACACCCGTATTGGGCAGCGCTACGTTTACTAGATAAATGTGGCGAGAGTAAATGGCGCGCTAAGGTCCTTCGTTGTTGCAGACATTGTATAAAAGGCATGTGCTGGTAGGAAAGCTTATCACGAGCTTTGCAGCATTTCTCAAAAGGTTATTATGCTCATAAATTATAATACCAAAAATCCAGATCTATGCATATACACTTTGAAGGTCTTATATAGTTACATGTGCGAGCCCATCTATTACATGCTGGCTCCATCGACAGTGCATGCACTAATATATACTGGGGAACCTCGAGTACGAAATAATTGATGCCTCGAACGTTACTTGCAGGCTTACTTGATCACACGTATCAAGAATAGCAAAAATGAGTTTTAACGTACTGCACATTTCATTATTGTTGGTTGTTAATGGCTATTCCCCACTAAATTTTATTGGCCATTACCTAACATTACACACAGAAATAAAGATACCTGGAATGAGAAAACGATGTGGCAGGGATTTGTTGTCTGTTACGGCAGGTGTAAATAGACCGTGGACAACGGCGTTCGTGTTGTCCAGCTCATTCTAATTCCATGTTTGCCATTACGCGCCATGATTACATCCATGCTACATTTCCTCACTACACAACATTTAAGCAAAACTGCATGTCATCAGAGAACCCTAATATCCCAGTTACGTGGCTCCAAGATCCTCACCTCGAAAATAAATTTGCCCAATGGAAGCAGCATGGCTGGATATTTATTCGACATGTCACGAGCCAGTGGACCTATGCTATGAAAGTTAATGGATGGACACAGGCTAATAACACCCATTGATGTTCATATCGGTACCGCATTTCCTGAAAAGTCGAGATGTGCTTACTTTACACTAACACTTTGATTACCACCGAAGAAATGAAGTTTTACTCGAAAAGAAAAAAGACTTTCTGCGGAGTTTTGTGCTGTGGCAACTCGAAGTGACGGCGAGGAATTCAAAGTCTCGTCATGTGACTATCAAAACTGCTGCTGGGCAAACCGCAAGAAGCATCCGCGCGGCAGTCTAAGCTTTGCAAAAAAATTTTAATTGCCGCGGTTGCTCGTTGAAGCTTTTCATTTTTTTTAATCAAATGCAGAAAAGGTCCAATTACTAAATCAGTGAAAGCGAAAAAACTACACCTTGCAAGGACAGGAACGGAGTTTTTAAACGATCAACGTCTCATCTACCTCCCTCCCCTCTTTCTTTTGGGAGGCGGGAGGAAGGTGATACAAAGAGCCCCTGCGATATGCTGCACTTCTACATAATGCTGCTCTCGTAAGTTGCAGCGTGGGGCCCACCGCGCCAACGCTCGGGGATAAATGTTGCGGTTGCAGCAGGGTCAGTGCCGCCACGTACAATTGCGGAGAGCTGAATGTCTCGCATGTGGCGAGCAGGAAGCAAGCGCCATGAGTCGGAGAATGCGGCGCCACAACAGCGGCGAGCGCCATTGAAAACGATACCACAAACCAAGCAACATGGGGAATCACGTGCGGCGTGCTGTCCCGAGGATTCAAAGTCTGGTGCGCGCATTTGGCTACAGAATGCATGCAGCCAACAGCGTTAGTCGTGGCTGCTTTGCGAACGATAACTGCCTGACGACCCTACTATGTTTATTTTACTGCAATGTCAATTGTATGGACCCTCCGGGTGCATTTCTGCCGTCGCCGACGCCGTGATGTTCCGTATAAATTTCAAGGTGGATAAAATCGGTGGCGCGCCCAGTATGCTGTAGGTGAGAGTGAAGGCGTGCGAGAGTTACCGTAGAACGCTGCTCACTCTCAGCGCGGAGTTGAGTAGAGGAAGGGAGGGGGGGGGGGGGGGGGAGGGGGGCGTTCTTTTTCGTCGGCGGCTGCCCACGGCGTGGCCGTGCAAGACCCGTAGATTGCGAGCGTCTGCGACGTGGCCGAAGTGAACGCCCGCGCGGGCCTCATCTCGAAAGCGATCTGCGATGTTTGAAGAGTGCGCGTATTGCCCGTAGCTTCGTATACGCTGTGTTCTCGAGGCTTAATTCGCGTTGAAGCGAGAAATACACGAAGGTCAATTCGATTGCTGGTGATGGCGTGATTCCTCGCTCCAACATTTTGATAGTGAGTTTTCGCGCTCATCGAGCGATGTGTGCTCATGTTTGCCTGCGCGCGCAAATACATCGTCTTTGTTAACTTAAAACATGTAGGTGGGCTTGTTGGTTTCAATCCATGATAGAATGTACCAGGGCGACGGAACCAGGACGTACAAAGCAGCACACATACAGAGAAAGCGCTGTCTCTGTATGTCCGTTTATTTCTAAGCCCTCGTTCAGACCCGCTTACACATTATATCATTTTTAATTTGGTTAGTAAGCGAATGCTTACAGGAATACGCGGCCCATAAAACAACTATCCTCAATTCCTAATGCTATTGCAGAGAAGAATTGGAACGATGTAGAGGGTTGTCCTCTTCAGCGTTTTGCTTGTTAATGGCGCTCGTGTTCAGAGTCCATACCCTGAACTAAGGTTCGGTCCAAACCGGCGGTAACTAATAAGCGACTAGGCAAGTGTTGTATTTTTCTACAATGTTCTCAGCCATTTCCCTGGAGGTTTTCGTGACGTTTCATGGACAGGATGGCTATGAGCTCATCGGGTAGCCAACGTCGCCTCAGGCTTCCGCCTAACCAGTGCGCAAGCAGCACATCGGGCTCGTCGCTGTACCCTGGGACTGGGGACCGCCGTAAGGGCGTACAATCCTCTAGGAAGTGTTGACTCAGCCCGGGCTGTCTCAGTGTTTCTAGTCCCGGCTAGCAAAGACGGAAAGGCTTCCAAGCCCGGATAAACGAATTAACGAGTGCTACGTTCACTGGACAAGTGTTGCTAATGCTAAAGGTGCCTTTATGTTCCTTCACTGCTGCACACATTAGATAAAAAAATCATTTACTGATAACAAAGTTTCTTAAGAATGTCGCAGTATACGTTAAAAGTTCATTATCAATGTAATTATTCAACATTGTGGACGTAGCGATATTCACTTGGAAAGTAGTATTGATGGCATATGCTGTAGGTTAGTACTGGTAAGACACAGCTATTATACACTTTTCTCTTGAGGGATAATGGCAACCTGCTGTTCATGATCTGAGAATGCCTGCCAAACGCACGGCGTGGCAGGCGTGGCGTGCACGCAGGCAGGCATGATGGCATATGTGAGCCTGTCTACTACATGTTGGCTCCATTAGCAGTGGAGTTACCTTCGCCGTGACGAAAAATGCATAATTACAAAAAAATATGATGTCCGGAAGACAACGCGTAGGCTTAGTTCTATAGTTCTATAAGCTATAATAAGTATATGCTTTACCCTACTGCACATTTCATTACTGTTACTTGTTCACAGTCATTGCCCACTACATTTCATTTGCCATAATGTAACAATAAACAGAGGAATAAATATACCAGTAATGGGAGGCGATGTGGCATGAATTTGTTGTCTGTAAAGGCAGCTCTGCAATCAAGGACGTAAATAGAGCGCGTACAACGAGGACAACGGCGTCTATATTATTCAGCTCGTTCTTCTTGCAAGCCTGCCTTTGCGTGCCACGAATACAGGCATGTTACATTTACTCCCTACACAAGATTTTAGCATAACTGCATGCCACCAGAGCACCCTAATAATACCGCAGTGTCATGGCTCCAAGCATCTGATCTTTAAAATAAATATGGCCAAAGGAAGCAGCGTAGTTGGATATTTCTGCTTGACGTCACGAACCAATGGACCCATGCTATGAAAGTTAAGATGCTAAGGATGCCCATTAATGTTCTTATCTGTTGCGCATTTCATGAAAACCCGAGATGAACTTACTCTACACTAGGACATTGGTTACCACCGAAGAAATCAAGTCTTACTCGAAACAGAGAATTTCTGCCAAGTTTCAGCTCTACCAACTCGAAGTGACGGCGAGGAATTCAATGTCTCGTCATGAGACAAGCAAAGCTGCTGGTGGGCAAGCGCTAAAGGCATCCACGCGGCAGTCTAAGGTTTGCCGAAGAATTTAAATTGCCGCAGTTGGTTGTTAAAGTTACTAAATTTCTTAATCAAATGCAGGAAAAGCCAAGTTATTAACGCATGAATGTGAAGAATCTACAGCTTGCAAGGATTGATTGATGGATATTGTTTCTTGGCGCAAGGGCCAGAAATGGCCAAAGAGCGCCATGACATTTGGTGATGGATGGCAATGAGTATCGGTGAATATGTCGGTGATCGAGTAAAAGCAGTAAATGGTGTAAAATATGTACTTATTAAAATAATGTCAATGAAAAGTGAGTCCTTTGGTTGTAAAAGTACGTTGAGAACGATAAGACACTAAAACATGTTAATTTATAGCAGCACCAGTGCCTCTACAGAGCCCTTCAGTGCAAGGGCTGCGAGGCATGTGCTCTGTGAGTGATTTCATTGCAGCTACAGCCTCTAGGCAGAGGCTGTGCTACAAATAGCCTGGCCAAATAATGTCTATGGTATTTGTTTCTTCTAAGAACTTGAGAACTAGTTTAAAATTAAATAGAGGTTCATTGCCTAAAAAGAAGACTGGGTGTAAAGGTACATTATGATGGTACAAGAAAGGGAAGAACTTTTTTCTCTCCATTTCTAATAATGGGCACTGAACGAGAACATGAAGGACTGTAAGTCTACTGCCACACCTAGTGCATGTTGGAGGGTCAGTTCCAGTAAGAATATACGAATGGGTGCTATAGGTATGCCCAATTCTTAATCTACAGAGCAGTACTTCCTGGTGTCTTGTTTTTTTCTCAGAGATCCAGTTGCCTATCTTTGGTTTAATTAGGTGTAGTTTGTTGGATACCTGAGTGTCCCATTGCCTTTGCCAATATTTCCGTAGTTTATATTGTAAGAAAGGCTTAAGATCTGTGTAAGGTACAGGTATATTGAGGTCTTCATCACAAAAAGCTACAGATGTAGCCCTTTCGTCAGCAGCTACGTTGCCCTCTAGGCCTCTATGGCCAGGCACCCAACAAAGAACAATTGTTTGGTTCGACATGTAGGCTGAGCATAGAAGGTTGTAGACCTGATTAAGGATAGGGTTATTGTGTTTTCGTAGATTTGATATCCCACTAACAACGCTTAATGAATCTGTGAATATGACAGCCTTTATTATACCTGTTTGTTTTATATGTTTCACAGCAGAGAGAATCGCGTATGCCTCTGCTGTGAAAATGCTGGTGTTTGGATTTAGTGCACCGGACGTTGAGAATGACGGTCCGAGAGCTGCATAGGCTACACCATAAGTAGACTTTGAAGCGTCTGTATAAAACTCCGCGCAAGAGTACTTTGCCTGGAGTTTGAGGAAATGTGAACGTATCTGTACCTCAGGCGCATGTTTTGTTAATGCGACGAAAGACATATCACATTGGATATTCTGCCATTCCCAAGGTGGTGCAATGTTACTGGGAGTCATTAGGACTATTTCTCGATGTTGAATAGCAGTTTCATGAGCCAGTTGTTCTAAGCGCACAGATAGAGGAGGTCGAACAGATGGGCGGTTATGGTAAAGTCTTGCAGAAGATAAGTCATGTATAGTTAAATAACACGGATGTTCGTTATTCGATTTACATTTTAAAAAGTAGGAGAAGGTTAGATACGTTCTGCGCAGATGTAACGACCATTCGTTCGCCTCCACATACAGACTTTCCACAGGACTTGTCCTAAATGCGCCTGTTGCCAGCCGTATGCCTAGATTGTGGACTGGGTCGAGAGTTCTGAGAGCACTATCCGATGCGGATTGGTACACCACGGCTCCATAGTCGAGGCGTGATCGTACAAGGCTCCTATATAGGCTAAGCAAACACCTCCTGTCACTGCCCCAGTTTGTTCGAGAAAGTAGCTTCAGCAGGTTCATTGTCTTCAGGCACTTCGCTTTGAGATATTTCAAGTGCGGAATAAAATTAAGTTTTGTGTCTAAGATGATGCCTAAAAATTTGTGTTCAAGGCTGACCGACAGTCGTTGTCCATTAAGGTGAATAGTGGGTCCTGGTGATATGCCTCTCTTGTTTGAGAAAAGAACACATGTGCTTTTCTGAGGGTTAAATTTAAAACCATTTTCTTCTGACCACTTTGAGAGTTTGTTTAGGCCGAGCTGTAGCTGCCTCTCGCAGATGCTAAGATTGCACGATCTAAAAGCTATCTGTACATCGTCTACATAGACCGAGTAAAAGAGTGTGCGAGGTATGACGGTGTGTAAGGAGTTCATTTTCACAATAAAGAGAGTACAGCTCAGCACTCCACCCTGCGGTACACCTGTCTCCTGTACGAATGATCGTGACTCCACATTGCCAACTCTGACACGAAACGTTCTGTCAGACAGGTAGCTTTCAATAATGGTCAGCAGGTTGCCACGTATACCCATTCCAGAAAGATCCCGAAGGATCCCAAAGCGCCACGTAGTGTCATACGCCTTTTCCATATCAAGGAATACAGATACGACAAGCTGTTTGTGGATAAAGGCTTCACGGATGTACATTTCCATGCGGACAAGCTGGTCTGTCGTCGACCTACCTTCCCTGAAACCGCATTGGTATGGGTCTAATATTTTGTTGGTTTCCAGATAGTGGAGCAAGCGTTTATTCACCATCTTTTCAAAGAGTTTGCACAGGCAGCTTGTCAACGCTATCGGCCTATAACTGTTTGCCAAGGAGGGGTCCTTACCCTGTTTCAGAATGGGAATTATAATGGCCTCTTTCCAGACAGAGGGAATCTGGCCGGAAGACCATATACCATTGTAAAGGAAAAGAAGTGTTCTTTGTGTTTCAGATGGCAGGTGTTTTAGCATTTCATATATTATACGGTCAGAGCCTGGGGCAGATTTGTTGCAGTCGTTTAGTGCTGCTTGAAGCTCTGCTATGCTAAATGGTCTATTGTATACCTCAGATTTTGCACTTTTTCGTACTAATTGCTGCCGTTCTATTCGTGTTTTTTGTGTTTGAAATGTGTCAGAGTAGTGCGACGAACTGGATATGCGTTCAAAATGTGCGCCTAGAAAGTTCGCCTGGTCTTCCATGCTATTTCCCTGTGTATTTACTAAAGGTAGCGAGTAGGGTTGTCGACCTTTTATTCTGTGCACTCTATTCCAGACCTTTGTCTCATCCGTGTAAGAGTTAATTCCTGATATATATTTCTGCCAACTCTCTCTTCTTGCTTGTCGGCGCGTTCTCCTTCCCTGAGATTTCACATGCTTGAAATTAACAAGGTTTTCTGCCGTCGGAGAATCGCGGAGCAACCCCCATGCTTTGTTCTGCTTTTTACGCGCGTTACGACACTCCTCGTTCCACCACGGAACACGACGCTTGTTAGATGACCCCTTTGTTTCTGGGATACATTTGGTTGCGGCATCTATCAGAAAAATAGTGAAGTATTCAACCGCAACTTCCAGGCTTAGAGCACTGATGTCAGCCCACGATATCAGAGTAATTTTTTGGAATTGTTCCCAGTCAGCTGAATCAGTTTTCCACCGAGGAAACTGTGGGAAACATTCATTCATCTTCGGTGTGGACAGAACTATCGGGAAATGGTCGCTCCCGTATGGATTTCTAATAACACTCCATTTAAGATCAGGTAAAAGGGTGGGAGATGCAATACTGAGGTCTATAGAGGAATAGGTTTTATGTGCAGTATTATAATATGTAGGTGCCTTACTATTCAAAAGACATGCACCAGAAGAGAAAAGAAACTGTTCAATCAGTCGACCTCGCACATCGCAATGAGAGTCACCCCATAAATTGCTGTGTGCATTTAAATCTCCTAGAACCAAATAGGGTTGAGGTAATTGATCTATTAATGTATGGAACTCATGTTTATGGAGCTGATAATGCGGGGGTATGTACAGAGAGCAGATGGTAATAAGTTTGTTTAGAAGTATGGCTCGAACGGCCACTGCCTCTAGGGGCGTGTGTAGTTGTAGATGTTGGCACGCTATACCTTTGTCGAGTATAATGGCTACACCACCAGATGATGCGATGGCATCATCACGATCTTTACGAAAAATAACATAATGACGAAGAAAGTTAGTGTGTTTAGATTTAAGATGGGTTTCCTGTACACACATCACTTTTGGAGTGAGTTCGTAGAGAAGTTCTTGAACATCATCAAGGTTTCTGAGGAGACCTCTGACGTTCCACTGGATAATTAGCGTGTCCATAATGAAGTTAATTTGGTGCTGTGTGTACGGAAATAGAAGTTATGCCTTAGACTATAGAGCCCTTTCGAGGCCCTGTAACGGGAGTTTTGCCCTTTCTGGAGCGTTCGAGTGAACCTCGCCGCTCCTTAGGCGCTTGGCGCCCCTGGAGGATAGGTGTAGTGTCCATTGCCTCTTGTGAGGCGCTGGACACCTGCTCTTGCGAGCGAGAAGTCACCAGGGAGAGTCTCGCCTTGGAGGGCAAGACCCCTGCGCCCAGCAGCCCGGAGGTCGATGGGGTTCCCTGGGGGATTTGGCTGCGCCGGCCGTTGCCAGCGCTGGAAGGGACCTGGGAGGTTGAGGCAGCCTCAGCTGCGCCCACCTTCGGGGTCGATGGCCCCTTTTCCTCGGTTGGCGGAGCAGCGCTAGCTGCAACCACCGTGGGGGCAGATGGCGTAACTGCCGACTCACTGCGTGTGGGTCGGACAGTCGCCGGAGGCCGTTGTGACGCTGCCCCCTGACGCGCCACATCGGCAAAGGTTTTCTTGGGCAGGTATGATACCCGCCTCCGTGCCTCCTTGAAAGTTATGTTTTCCTTTACTTTGATTGTAACGATTTCCTTTTCTTTTTTCCAAGAAGGGCAAGACCGCGAGTACGCGGCGTGCTCACCATCACAATTAACACAATGTGGAGTGTTCTGGCACGTTTCAGAGGAATGTTCTTTGTCACTGCACTTGGCACAAGTCAGCCGGCCTCGACAGTTCTGTGAACTGTGGCCGAAACGTTGGCACTTAAAGCATCTGAGAGGGTTGGGAACGTATGGTCGAACCCGAAGTTTGATATAACCGGCCTCGATGGACTCGGGAAGGACACTTGAGCCGAACGTGAGTATCAGGTGTTTCGTGTTGATCTCTTTTCCATCTCGCCTTATCTTAATTCGTTTAACATTTACAACATTCTGGTCACTGAAGCCCTCCAAGAGTTCAGCCTCAGTGAGCTCCATCAAGTCATCATCAGAGACAACACCACGGGTGGTGTTCATGGTGCGGTGCGGGGTTATAATTATTTGGGTTTCCCCAAATGACACTAATGTTGACAATTTTTCATATTGTTTGTGATCGCGGAGCTCCAGGAGGAGGTCACCGCTAGCCATCCTCGACGCCTTATATCCTGGACCAAAAACTTCGGTAAGGGACTTCGATACAAGAAATGGAGAAATTGTTCGCACTGGTTTAGCTGGTGTTTCAGAATGGATAACGTGGAAACGAGGGAAAGATTCTTTTTGCCGACCAAAAAATTTGAATACTTCATCGGTGCGCCCTCTTTTCTGAGGGCGATCAGGGAGTGTAGGGAAGGAGGTAGCCATAAACATATGTGAGATTTCGGCAGTAACGCCAGCCACCCACCGTGGAGTCCTACAAGGGGACGCTGCAGGACCTGTGAAACACGGCCTGCAAACGCCAGCTGTACATTACTACTATAACCAAATATGAAATAACCAAGGTTGGCTATCCACACAGGGTTAACCCTTGCCGCCAGGAAAAAAAGAAGTAAAAAGAAGAGAGCAGGAGACAGGAAAGGTGGAAAGTAAGAGAAAGACGAAGGTAATAGGGAGAGAGAGACAGGAAAAGGCAACTACCGATTTCCCTCGGGTGGGTCAGTCCGGGGGTGCCGTCTATGTGAAGCAGAGGCCAAAGAGGTGTGTTGCCTCCGCCGGGGGGCCTTAAAGGTCCAAGCACCCAGCATCGGCTCAACCCCCAGGATCCCCCTTTCCCCAGACACGGCTAAGCCGCGCACGGCTACACGCGGGAGGGTCCAACCCTCGTGTGCTCGGGTACGTGGTGGCGCAACACACCAAACGCCTGCTTACGCAGACGCCCCTGCGGGGAGCTTGCAAGGAGAGAAACGGAATTTTGGAACGATCAACGTTTCATGTGCCTCCCTAACCCCTTTCTTTTGGTAGGGGGGAGGGAGGTGATACAAAGCCGCTCTACAACGCGCCGCTCGTAAGTTGTAGGGCGCTCGAAGATAAATGTTGCCGTTGCAGCAGCGTCAACGCCTCCAGGTACAACTGCGGAGAGCTGAAGGTCTCGCATGTGGCGAGCAGGAATTCAGGCTCCGTGTGAAGCCCAAGGGCTATAAAGTTGTCGACGCGAGCCGTGCGCCGTAAGTGCGAGTGGAAGCAAGCGAGGGTGAGCCTGCGAGCGCAGCTCATTCACGCATGCGCGAGCGAGGAAGGCTCACGGAAGCACGCCCTCTCCTGTCGCACGCGAGACATAGGGGCGAGGTGAGGGATTCGGGGGGGGGGGGGGAGGATTCTTTTCCGCGAAGGCCTCCCAGCGGACAGCACCCCTTCGCGTCCGCGCAGCCATCATCTTCAAAGCAATTTGCTGGGTTTGCATAGGACGCGTAATGACGGCAGCTACATAAGCGCTGCGTTTTCGACGTTTCGTTCGGGTTGAAGCGAGAAAATGCACGAAGGTCTATTCGATCGCCGCTGCTGCCGCGATTCCTCTCTCCGGCATTTTGACAGCGAGTTTCCGCGCCCGTCTAGCGAGATGCGTTCATGTTTACTGCGCGCGCGGGTCAGCGGGCTTGTAAATTTAAAACACGTGGGCGCGCTTGTTGGTTTCAATCCACCAGAAAATATGTATGCGCGACTGAACGAGGACGTAGAAAGAAACACAGACACAAAGACAGCGTTGTGTATGTGTGTGTCTTTTGTTCTATAGTACGTCCTCACTCAGTCGCGCTTACACATTACATCATACTTAATTTAGTTAGTAAGCTAATACTTACAAGTTTACACTGCCCGTAAAACCACTATCCTTACTCAGTTTAGCTATCTACTACGTTGCTATCGCAATCGGTGCTCGTAACATTAGGCTACATGTTCCATTGACCGCGGCCTGGCGTAAGTGCCACCTGTTGGCGCGGCTACTGCAAATCTAAAGTGGAGGAAAAGCAGTTATTGAAGAGAGCGGAGGAGACGTCGACATAAACACTGTGTGTAGCCCACGTGATGGGAAGGCACAACGCTTCAGTATATCGATATCGATGCCACACACTTATGCTTATATTGACTTCAAGAACTTTGGCAACCTAGCTGGAGCTCCTGGGCGCAAGTGCTGGAACGAGATCCGCGTCACAGCGCACTCCCGGAGCAGGTTGCCCGGCTGTCGTTGATCAATGCTGCATAGACAGCCGCCATGATTCGAGAGGCTGTCAGGCCGCTTTCGGGACATGGACGCCTTCATGCAAATGACCGGCGTCGTCAAGCGGCGTGTCGTCTGCCACTCTCGCGAGGATTGCCGTCTGCAAATGGACAGGCCAAACGAGGATTGCTGGTACCCCGCGAGGCCATACCTGATGCTGGAATACTTAAGTGAACCCTCGTAGGAGGACGCGACGGCGGCCACTGAACCGTTTCGTCGTCGTTACATTTATTTCCTGAAAAGGGCCACGGCGGCCAGTGAAGTGGCAGCTTCTGCGAACAACGTGGCATGTTTCCAGAAGGACACTGCGCATGTTGAGCTTGCGCCTGGAGGACACGCAAGGCACATTCTACTCATTAAGGCGGCAACAAGGCACCGGCTGAGAGCGCCGACTACAGGGTGCCCACGTTGAGGCGTCAGTGGGTGCCACACCCCTACTGTGGTGTCCACCCCGTGAGATGCCAACAGCGACTCATGGAGGGACGCTTTTGGCAACTCTGCAATACCACTACCACTGGGCCAATATTTGGAGAAAGGTAAAATTGACATCTGCTTTTCCTGTAACACGAAACGGAAGCGGAAGCGAAAACGACTTCTTTGCAGTTCCGTCCACGTTTATGAAAATGCCTTCACTTCACACTTTACACACGCGTGCTATCTCCTGCTTTGTTTACTTGGTAGAGCGACCAACTCGGAAAGGCGATGGTTAAGGGTTCTATCCTCTGACCAAGACAAGCTTCCTTTCTCCTTTGAGGGCTTCTTTCTGAGAGAGCCGTGGGGGTTTGTATATTTTTTAGTACCGTTGGCTTAAGTCCACGCACTGTCACTTTTTTTACCTTTGACGAAACTTCAACATATTTTCGTGTTTCCTCAGAACTGATTGCCTTTCGCGGCATTTGATATCAGGTTTCCTTTTCAAAGTCTTTCTTGATTTCGCTTCATTCAGACGCAGTCGACCGCTAAAACTGGCGTTTACAATCAGTTCTGACTTTCGACATGAGCTGATGCGTTGCCATGCTACAACGAAAACTTCATAATTAGCGTAGGACGGTTTACGAAAAAGATACTCTATATACTCCTTGCCCTAGCGTTGTGATTTTTGAGAAGGATTTCACGCTGAAAGTGGCCACTGGGGCAACGTCACAACGGCACACTGTTCCAGGAAGCATTACGATGTCCAGGCTATATATCAGCTGCGTATATCTCGTACGTCCGGCGCTCGTAACTTTCTCTGTCGGTTTCCATCCCGTCGCTAATGATCTCCTCATTTATTGTTTCTATAGTCTAATCTCTAATACTGCTGCCGGTTTCAATGTTTTAGTTGGGCAGCATGTCAATTACTATTTCTTCAACGTTGACCGTGATGTCGCTGCAGAGTTTCATGTTATTCACGACGATTTCCTACGCAGCTTCATGGCAGTTACTGAAAGGATACAGAAGTAGGCACAGCGGCATTAGCGAGTGCTACGTTCACTAGATAAATGTGTGTAATTCTAATGGTACACTTAGGTTTCTTCGTTGATGCAGAAAACAGATTAAAAGCCATGTGCTAAGCAGGAATATTTATCATTATTTCTGCAGCTGCACTCAAAAGATCTTGATTTTAGTAAAGCATTCAATCGAAAACCACGGGAGCAGTCACGTTCGCTTTGAAGGATGTGTAACGTGGCGTGTGGGAGCCAATCTACGAATCGTTGGCTCCATTGACGACAGTGAATGTGGAGTACGAGTCTTTGCGTAAGAAGATTGTACAACATACGAAACTAGAATGCTAACTTTGACTCACTTTGACAACTTTGACATGTGGGCTTCCTAGGTCACGCACATAAACTATAATACATGTTTTAACCTACTACAAGCATATTTGCCCTGCATGATTGAGCAATGTGGCAGGGATTAGTAAGTAAAGGCAGCCGTGCGAATAGTCACGTAAGTCGAAGGACAACCGTGTTTGTGTGGTCCGTCTTGTTCTTTTACAATGTTTTAAAGGCTGCGTTTAGCTGTCATGAAGACTCGTATGTTACAGTTACTAATTGTATGACATTTCAGCATAACTGCATGCCTTCAGAGCACCCTAATATCTCAGCTGCTTCTTTCATGGCTCCCAGGCCTAATCATAAGAAAATGATGTTTACGAAAGGGAACACAAAGGCTGGATACTTATTCTTGATGTCTCGCAAAAATGCATCTTTGCAATGGAATTTTAATCTATGGAGAGATGCGACTGATTTCTACGCATGGTCACTACGGTACCTTATTTCTTCAAAACATTAGATGGATTTTATAATAATTACCGCCATAAATATCAAGTCTTACGTGGAAAAAAGTGAATTTCATCCGAGTTTCAGCTCTGGTAGCTCAATGTGACGGTTCAGAATCGAAAGTTTCCTCATGAGGCAATGTCGGGTGGTGGCACACAAACGCGAAAAGCATCCTCACACCTGTCTACGCTTCGCAAGGGCAATATAAATTGTCGCAATTGCCCGTTTACATTTAATATTTCTTAATCGAATGCAGCCAAGGCCAACTGATTAATGCAACGAAAATTTCCCACTATACATTGCGAAAGAAAGAACGGAATGTTCCAAACACGAACTGTTTATTATTCTTCGAAATGTTCCAGTTGTCTAGAGACAGAAGCCGTAATTGTTGTGTCTGGTGTATTCTCAGTGAAAAAATCTCAAACCATGAGCGAGTGGCGTCTGCCACAACGTCTCATCCAAGTGACGACGAAATAAGCGGATTAGAAGAGGCACATGGCGAGAGCACAGTGATAACTTCGACGAACACGCTCGAACTCGGTTTGTTTCTGTGATCGACCGCTGCTTCATGTGCGTTATCTTTGCCACGCTTTCAACTGGACATGCACCGTTTCTTATTCTTGATGACTATTTAGTAAATTTCTGAACTTTGCAAGGTAAGGCGTAGTCTTTTCTCTTGTTCCAACGAGAGCAGCGTTCCGCGTCGTCCGTGCGAAACAATTGCGGCTCCATCGGCGGCAGCGACGAGAAAATGGCCGCCGTGCTCGGAGGAGAAACAAATCTTCAGGATGAAGCGACACGTGGCTATCTTGAAACCTAGTCTAAAAAATAAAGTGACGATCCAGAGAAAAGCACCACACCCTGTAAGGGAGCGGGCACTACCCCCCCCCCCCCCCTTCGTTAATTGAGTGTGGTGGAGAGGGCACTGAGCACAACGACGCTAGGTTGGATGACTGTCTAATGCTCCGCTCGTATTATGCAGTTCACGTTCATGTACATCATTCGCTCGTTTCGTTTTTTGCTCATGTCCTATTTGAAGCACAATTGCGCCTACCTTGTCTTCTTTTGGATCGGCATTTGGTTTATGCTCTCCCCCTTTTTTTTCAATCCGAGACCAGGTGGGGTCATCCGGGTGAGTATATTCCCTATGGTGCAGTGCGCTTAATGTTTGTTTATATTAGGCGGGAATTACGTCCGCACCGGTAATTTTACATATTTCAAGACTAAACTCGCTCTTTGTGGACAAAACCGTAGCCGCCTTCAGGATACCCTTGGTTCGATTGCGCGATGCCTACTTTGTCCAAGGAAGCTCGCCCCATTTCCGAAAAATGTGCTGCACGGTGGCTTTGCCTCATCCTGTATATATCCACGGTAGTGCACCCTTTACAGGGGTATAGTACAATGAGGTTAATTTTCGCTATATTAACAACGCCCCTGCCCTAATATTTACATATTCTGCGACTAATTCTCGCTTCCCGTGGGCGCAGTCGGAGCAGCCTTACAAACATAGTTTCGTAGCGCCAGTCCTGCTTAGTCCATGCAACCTATCCCCATTGCACAAAAGTGTGCCGGATGGCCTCTTTGCATCACCCTTTCTTTGTGTATGCCGGTGCCCCATTTTAGCCGTGTAATGCAATGCGGTTAATTTTTGACTAATATTAAAACCATGCTGCAACTTCCAACTACTCTGGGACTCACTTGCTTTCCGCCTTCTTGAGACATTCATTTTGATACTTCTTGCGACTCGCTAAGGCCCTCTGCAGGCGCGAAGGGGCTCTTTTTTTTTTCGGAAGAACATACAAGATACCCAGATACGCTCCAGAGGTGTGAAGTCAGCTCAGCCGACCTTGTCTTCGAATTTTTGCAGATATATTATTGTGCATAGCGTATCTTAAACCACCTCTATATGCCAACACTTTTCTTTCAAAAGGGGCTAGAGCCCAGACAGTCTACTGTAAGCTCGAATATTGTGCCCTCAGCCGTATATTGAAGGAACGCGTTCATCATATGGTATACAGTCTCTAAAGTGTAACAGACGCAGCGTTAAATGCTTTGTTTCAATTTAATCTTGGAAAATCATTGGCGAGTGTAGGCGGCAGAAGAATATTTTCCCGTGATGTTAGAAGAGAACAAGAAGGGGAACTTTTTGAAAAACCGTTCGGAACCATTTCGGCCAAAAGTTGAACACAGGATCATTGTCGCTGAAATCGAATCAGATCGGACGACGTCTCCTGCTTCTATTGGCTGCGAGAGAGAGCAGAGCAGCCACCTGGCAGAAACTGGCTGGACCACAATAGTGTGGATGGATGTGAGTGCCGCATCGCATTGCACGTAAGTTGCTACTTATTTGCATAAACGCGTGCGGCTCAAATATTTTTAAAGCCTGTATGTTCTGCGGTTGTACCGAAGTCGCAAATGGTGGTACACATATTTTGATGATGTGAATACTAAGGGCCAGACAATGAAATCTTCCTTACCTCAGTAAGGAAGCCTTCATTGCAGTGAGGCCACCTTATGTCACTCTGAAAGGTTCCTTACTGAGGCGCCCTCGGTGAAGGCTTCCTTGGTGCTTCCTCAGCATAAGGTAGCTCCAAAGCTACCTTCATGCGTCCTTACGCCACTCCTGGCCCTGAACGAGCGCTTCACCTCACTGCTTAACCACGTGGCATTCGCTTGCGCATGCGCACTGTCGCCCACCTGCGGAGAAGCGCGAGCACGGTACGTCTTGCCAGGCATGTTCGTTTCAGTCACGCGTGCGGCATGCAAGCATTGCTAGGCATTGCTAGGCGTTGCTAGGCGTTGCAAGACGCCGGCGTGCCAGCGTTGCTGGAGCACATCAAGTTTTGCACTGTAATGCGCAACTTTTTTTTAACTTTAGTAAACGAAACTAGAAGAAAGCGTCCACGCTTCTCTATATTAGCTATTCAATTTAAAGATTGTGCGACGATACAACATTTTTAATAGAATAATGGTGTTCGCGGAAAGATTTGAAGAGATAATCTCGAACCCAGGCACGCGGCAACCGCTCCTTAGGTGAGGACGGGTGAAGGGAGCTTTCAGAGTACGCTTGCTTCCTCCATCGGTCCTTCGCTGTAAGGAGGCCTCACGTAAGGTTAGGAAGCGCTCGAAGGAAAGGAACTAGGGGTGTGCGAATATTCTGAGTTTCGAATACGAATCGAATATTTTCCATATTCGAAGCGTATGCGATTCGAGAAATGCATGTTCGGAAATTCACGAATATCCGAGGACGGCCGAATAACGGTGGAAACGGCGAATATTCGGATAGACTGCGAATAATTGAGCAATTAACCAATTGTATGCTTGCTCCGCATTCTCCTAAGAACATGTTTATTAACTGAGAACTTCGCATGATCCGCTCATTATCTGTATGCTCTGTTTCAGTCTATCTGCTTCAGGCATTTGAGACATGATCAGTTTCGGTTTCTTTTTCACCAAGCTTTATAATTCCAATTATTTTGGAATGCCCCATTGCCTTGAAGGTTGCAAAGGCAACTCAGGGTTGCCTTTGCAACCCTGAGTTGCCATTATCTGTATGCTCTGTTTCAGTCTATCTGCTTCAGGCATTTGAGACATGATCAGTTTCGGTTTCTTTTTCACCAAGCTTTATAATTCCAATTATTTTTGGAATGCCCCATTACCTTGAAGGTTGCCAAGGCAACTCAGGGTTTCCTAACATTGATTCAAAATGTATCAAGGCTCTTTGTGCGGAGTGGAAATTTGATGAAGTGGCCAGCCTAGGCATGTTTCTTGATCCGCGCTTTATGGTCACAGTTCATCAGGCATCTGGTCAGATGATCTGGCTGAAAAACCTTGTGACAAGGGAGCTCCAGGAAGCCGTCGTGGAACACCGTGGGGACACCGCCGTGCCAGCGTCGACTTCGTGTCCACTGGTGGCATCGAGTGTATGGAATGCTTTTGACGATCTAGTGATGAACAAAGAGAAGACACATTTGGCATCTGCCCCTGAGAGGGAAGTTACAGACTACGCGCAAAAGCCTCTTCTGGAAAGGGGCATGAATCCTTGTGAGTGGTGGCAGTCCATTGGCCGCTTCAGGTACCCGCTTTTAAGTGCACTCGCCCGGAAGTACTTGGCGATCCCTGCCACTTCAGTTCCTAGTGAAAGAGTCTTTTCTACCGGTAGAAATGTGACAGTGCATAGAGAGCGTTTACTTTCTGGCCATATTGAGCAGTTAATTTTCCTTCACGACAATCTGTAACAAGCGTTTTACCTGACTGAGGGCATTACCTGAGTCCATTATCTATAATTGAGTACCTCTTTAATTTGAAGCAACCTTGAAAATGCAATGTTATTTTTAAAAGGGTAATAAAGCTATTGTTACCTCTCTTGCCATTTTTTAATACTACACATATGTATTCGATATTCGATTCGATATTCGAAGAGAGTTCTTCGCCTTATTCGTATTCGATTCGTAATCGAAAATTTCAATATTCGCACACCCCTAAAAGGAACGTTTTATTGTTTGGGCCAAGCTACCTTCATGCGTCCTTACGCCGCTCCTGGCCCTGAACGAGCACTTCGCCTCACTGCTTAACCACGTGACGTTTGCGTGCGCGTGCGTGCTGTCGCCCACCTTCGGAGAAGCGCGAGCACGGTACGTTTTGCCAGGCACGTTCGTTTCAGTCACGCGTGCGGCATGGAAGCGTTGCTAGGCGTTGCACGACGCCGGCGTGCCAGCGTTGCTGGAGCACATCAAGTTTCGCACTGTAATGCACTGCTTCTTTAGATTTAGTAAACAAAACTAAAAAATAGCGTCCACGCTTCTCTATATTAGCTCATCAACTATGAGACTGTGCGACGATACAACCTTCTTTATTGAATAGGGGTGTTCTGGTGTTCGCCTAAAGCTTTTAAGAGATAATCTCGAACCCAGGCATGGCGGCAACCGCTCCTTACGTGAGGACGGGTGAAGGGAGCTTTCAGAGTATGCTTGCTTCCTCCATCGGTCCTTCGCTGTAAGGAGGCCTCACGTAAGGTTAGGAAGCGCTCGAAGGAAAGGAACGTTTCATTGTTTGGGCCTAACTTTTCTTTGCACTGCAACGAAATTAGTGACTGCACATTTCAAGTGCACGATGCATATCTCCGCACTCCTCGTTCGTCACAATTATTGATTTTATTGACGCATTGTGATTTTGGTGTTTCACAAGAAATACTTGGTTTCGTTGCCTATAAATGAAGTAGTGCAATAATTCCCTAACACTATTTTTTAGAGATTCCTTTCAGTGATGTGTTGATTATTTTGAAATCTTTACTATACCACGAAACCTGAAGAAGGTGGCTGAGATCACTCAGCAGTAGGCAAGAAAATCTTAAGCGTCCATATATGATTGCAGCACAGAATTTACCTGAGTCATATGATTGCGCGACTGTAGTTTTGTGGTTACGCGACAATCCTTTCGATTTTCCTTCGCAAGTCCATTCTCCCGCTCTAGTACTAGAAAACGCTTCGGTGTTGCAAAAGGGAATGGTAAATAGAGTATAACAAGAACATCGTGCGTAAGACTGCAGTCACAGAACATAGGACATTCCAAAACTGAGTTCCTTAAACTAATATTATGAACTATTTTGCATGGTGTTGTTGTTGGGTTGAGAGAGGATAATGGCCTATATTTTCACAAATAAAGAAAAGAACGCCATGATGCTGCCATTTAAAATTATTGAAAATTGTTTTAAGGCAAATATTCAAAATCAACCTTGTTGGTAAAATGTTGTGTTCTTAATGCTACAGCATAAAAAAAAGTTTGTGAAGCAGCGGTGGTCTTTCCAGAGCGCATTCATTCCATATTGCGCATGCGATAAAGAATGGAATAGCAAATAACAGTAAAAGGCAGTTAAGTATGCGTTCAAGTGGTGAAGTAGAGTCACAAGAACTTGAGAATTTAACACCCCTGCATACGAGTAGAGTTCTTATAACCAGTGCGAGACTAGCAGAAATTTCTCTTGCCTAACGGTAGCGAAAACAGAATGGGTGAAATGCAAGCCAAATCCGAACAAAAAGTGCCATGGATGTAACAAAACAAACTGCATTTTGCGCACCGTTCGCATATAGTAGGTACATGTTGTGTGTTTCGTTCAAAAATTTGGCATTGAAGGGTCATACAAATACTATACCTTGAGCGCAGTCAATGTGTTTAATATCGAAACAAGTAAGCTCAAATGGCCCACAGAGAAGCACCGCCGTGTGTGTACATTTCAATGCGTGCAGCCAACCACACTAGCGCTGCGATCATGCTGTGTCACTTGTCGCCCCCTCTGGCGGCTACTACAGCGAAGCGCGCGGCGCAATTATCTCAACAACGGTCACGTGGCTCACCGCAAAGATCTCGCGGGCTCCCTCAACTCTATGGACAGTTGCCTTGCTTCAACACTGTGAGTATAGCCTGCGCACCTGCACAGGCAGATCTTGGCAGATTGTGGTGTGACGTCGGGAAATATATTCCTTGTGCTCGGGTCATTCATTGCGTTCAGACCCAGCGGTGCAGTGGTTGCGTTTTGGAATTGATATTGTACATCCAGTAACTGCTGTTGTTTTTGCAGCGTCATCGAAGCTTCATGAAATTCTTTTTCGCAAAGCGCACATGGGGGCAAATAAACATAGTAATCAGTAGGAATTAGTTTTGCTGTGCTCGGAAATGAATAAGCGGGTCATATGCCGTCGTAATTGCAATCGCTTTCTCTTTAGCTATGTGTATTGGATAACCTCTCCACTTTCTTTGTGTGGTCAGGTGGTTTCTCAAGGGTCTTTTGGCAAATAGTTTAGCAGAGTGCATATGGATCAAGTATTTCCACTTGCACTGGTAAGCACACTATAAAGAATCCACTGCGCACTTGTTCAGATCATTAACCTCATTTAAGTTAGCATTGCCTGTAAAATATAGTCTCTAAGCAATGCCAATGAAAGCGTCCTACGAATCAAGGTGGATGGTCCTCCTCAGTACCTGGGCTGAGCCACATTTCCAGGAGTAATAGATGCAATAATCCCCCCCCCCCCAAAAAAAAATTCCCACAGAGATAAAATTCTCCACCAGAAAATCCCCACATTTATGCCTAGGGACTTTTTTCCCATGGTCCAAACGCGAGAAAGAAGCGCTCGTTGCGAAAGCGGCGCGCCAGCCTCAGGGATCTTCTGGCTCAATGGCCGCCCTTGACGAAGCTTTAGCGTGGAGCGTTATCTCAGTACGTGGGGATTTGTAGCAGAATCATGACGTTGCGTTGACAGACAGATGTCAGCGCTGAAGACAGGAAACGGAAGCGCGCCGAGGCTCCGTGCTTTCTACATGCAAATGAGAGTACCGACGCGCGTCAATCCAAAAAGTACACGCCAGCCACGACGAGGAGATGGCCGATACCCGCGAGACAGGTCTCACAAAGAGCACTTAAGCAAAATTCTTTTTCAATCTCTTCCAAATGCGCGACTCCTGTCGTGCCCGCCAGGAGACCCACGTCGTCGAGCAACGTTCGAGCTTCATGAGGAAAGAGTCGGCCAGCGCGGATGCATGGCTGTCGACAGTTCTCAAGAATAAAACGAGCGTGTCCTACGTTGCAAGACGGCCACGGTGACCCGAAGGGGACAATCTTAATTGCCCGTGGAATACGATGCGTTTAAAATATGAAATAAGCTAATAAAAATCATGAGAAATTAGACAAAACACAGATATAAGATCAGCATTTATTCGTCGAATAATTCGAGCAACCACGTACGTCGTCTTTCCCCTCGTTAGCATCGACCCTCGGTTAATGCTCCTTTTTCTGCCATTCTTCTAAAGTTAGTTAGATTAACAGAAGTGTGTCGAGTACCGAGACATTCGTGACTTTTTATTCTAGGTCTCGAATGTTGACCCGTTCTTGAAATATTTTGTAAGGAACTGCCCGGAACAGAACCCGAACGAATTAGACCTGAACCGCGCACCGAGCACCTTGGAATTCGAGCAATGGCCACAAAGGGTGTAAACACACTTTGTATGAAGCGCTGGTGTGTGTTGAATCACAACGTTGCATTTCCTTCAAAAGAAAGGGTTTATATAACTCCAAATCAGAAGCAAAATATTGCTTCCGATTACTTAATATGGTGTGTTCACAATATCACTGAAGCTCAATTTTTTTAGCCAGCAGCGCGAACAAGAGGGTGCACAAAAGAGGCACACGACAAAGGCGCTGTGTCGTATGGCTCTTTTGTGAGCCGTCGTCAAAGATACTGCTTGTGCTCAGGTCATTCATTGCCTTGAGGCGCAGTGGTGCAGTGGTTGGGTTTTGGAGTTGATATTGCACATTCAGTAACGGCTGTTGCTTCTGCAGCGTGATTGGGGCTTCGTGAATTTATTTTCCGCGTACCGCAGAAAGCGTTCAATCAGGGCAGAAATTAGGCGGAATTTGTTTTGTGGTGCTCGGAAATCAATAAGCCGGTCGCGTGTCTTCGTAATTGCAGTCGCTCTGTGTCTAGCTAATTTTATTGGAGAGCCTCTCCACCTTTTTTGTGTTGTCATGTGGTTTCTCTGGGGTCGTTTGGTAATCACTTTAGCAGACCTCAAATGGCTCAAGCATTCAAGTCCAGTTATTCATAGTCAAGTCCCGTTTTTCGCGCTGTTTTCCAAAAATGTGTTCGTGCCATCAAGCCCGCCTAGCCACTATTATGATGTAACTTCTTGTACGCTGAAGTTTAATTTGTCATCTCCAATGGCGACGTTGAAAAGGCAGATGCAGAGCACCACACACTTGATTGTCGTCTTTTGGTGCTGATACAGGGTTGCACTGTGTTTTTTGCAAAGCCAGCGGTCCGTGAGTTCCGCGGCGCGCGCAATACGCCGCCTCCTGCGAGAGATGGCGCCACGCGGCGTCACATTCATGCATATTTCTCCGCAATAGCATTTTTTTCTATTGTGTTGTCAGCCATTTCCCTGGGATTTTCATGTCATTTCCGACGATTTCATAGCGTTTTTGTGAACAGAATGGATATTTGCTCATGGGGTAGCTAACGTCGCCTCAGGCTTCCGCCAAACCACTGCTGAAGCAGCCCATGGCGCTCGTGCAAGCAGTCTGCCACTGGGAATCGGCATAAGGGCGTCCAACCCTCTAACAGGTGTGGACCTAACCCGGGCTGTTTCAATGTTTCTAGCCCACCCTGGCAAAAACGGAAAGGCTGCCACGCCCGGGTAACCGCATAAGCGAGTGCTTCGTTTACTGGATAAATGTGGCTAATGCTAAAGGCGCCTTCATGCTCCTTCACTGCTGCAGACATTCGATTAAAAAAACGTTTGCTGATAAAGCTTGTTAAGAACTTCGCAGTCTATCTTGAAAGTTCATAAGATAAATAAAATATTTATTGAAAATTGCGGATGTTGCCACAGTCGCCTTGAGGGCCGTATGCAATGGCATATGCGAGCCCAACTATTAAAGTTTGCTCAAGCGGCAGTGGGATTGGTCCTGCCCCGTAGACTACATTTGCAAGAGTAGGAAAACAATGATGCCTCGAAGACAACGTGCACGCTTACTTGAAGACACGTATAAAGTGTGGTAAACATATGGTTGACCCCAGAGCACATTTAATTGCTGTTACTTGTTCACAGCTATTCGGCACTAAGTTTTGTCGGGAATTATGCAACATTGAACGCAGAAATAAATATACCTAAAATTAGAAATCGATGTTGCAGGGACTCATTGCCTGTAAAGGGAGGTGTTTAAACAGGGACGTAAATGAAGCGAGTACGAAAAGAACAACAGCGTTTGTGTTGCCCAGCTCATTCTTCTTGCAAGCTTGCTTTTGCGTTCCATGAACACATGGAAGTTACATTTCCTGACTACACAACATTTTAGCATAACTGCATGTCATCAGAGCTCCCTAACACGCCATTTTAATGGCTTCAACAACGTAATCATGAAATTAATTTCACTAAAGGAAGCAGCATGGCTCGATATTTCTTCTTGATGTTAGTAAACAATGCACCTATGCAACGGAAAGTTAATCGATGGACATGTGCGAATAATCTCGATTCAAGTTCACATCTGTACCGCATTCATTGATGGCTTGAGATGGATTTACTTTGCGCTAAGATATTGATTTTCGAGGAAGAAAGCAAGCTGTACACGAAAAGAAACAGAGAATTGCTGTCGAGTTTCACCTCTGGCAACTCGATGTGATGGTGAGGAAGTCAAAGTCTCGTCATGAGATAATCTTAGGGTCTGGCACACAATCGCGGATAGCCTATGCTATCTGTCTAGGCTTCGCAAAAGCATTTAAAATTGCCGCAATTGCTTCTTGGTGTTTCTTAATTTTTTATTCCAATGTAGCAATGGCCATATTAATAAAAAAAAACGAAAATGACGCGCTACACCTTGCACAGAAAGGAAAGGAAGTATGCAACGATCAACGATTTATCTTTCATCGAGATGTTCCTATTATTTAGGTGCAGTAGCCGCAATGCTTTGTTTTGTCGTCTGTTTTTATCGTAATTATGCCGAAGCACGAGCCAGTCGCGTCTGACAAAACTTCGCATTCAAAACACAACGAAATGAGTGTGTGCGAAGCTGCACAAGAGGAGGGTACACTGATGGCTTTCATGAACACACATGTAGTCGGCTTGTTTGTTAACTCGACTACCGCTTTAACTGTCTTCATTTGCCTCGCTTTCAAGAGGGCGTGCTCTATTATTCCCAACGAGCATGTTGTTAAAGTCTCTGAACTTGATTACGTCAGGTGCAACCTTCTTTATTCCACCCAGAGCAGTGTCACGTGGTCCGTGCTAAATAATTAGGCCCCGTCTGCGGCAGCGACGAGAAAGTGGCCGCAATGCTTGAAGGAAAAAAAAAGGGGGGGGGGGTCTTCGCGAGAAAGCATCACGTGACGATCTTAAAGCCTAGTAAAAACAGTCAAAACCAGGCGAAAAGCTCCACGTGCACCTCGTGATGGAAGCGTTCTTTCCCCCACCCCTTGTTTTTCCTGGGGGGGAAAGCAATACAGAGGGCGAGTGTGTTCGGTTGAACGTCCGTCTAATGCACTGCTTAAGAGTGGCAGAGTGCGGCCGACCGGGCAAGTGCTCAGACATAAACGTTGTCGTTGCAATGGCGTCAGTGCTTCCAGTTACAAAGGCGGAGAGCTAAAGGTCTCAAATGTGGCGAGCAGGAAGCGAGTGGCACGGGCCGCAGACGGCAGCGCCAACTACAGCGGCGAGCGCTATTGAAACTGATCCGCACGAACCAAGCAACGTGCGGTGTCACCGACTGCGTACTGTCCCCAGGATTCAACGTCTGGTGTGCGCATTTGGCTACAGAAAGCACGAAGCCAACATCTATAGTCGAGGCCGCTTTGCGGAACGCTGACTGCCTGACGTCGTATTCTCAACCATGTTTCTTTCATTACGATATCAATTCTGTAGACATTCCAGACGTATTTCTGCCGTCGCCGTGAGGTTCGGTATAAAGTTTAAGGTCACCGCCGCGCGCGCTATGCTGTAGGTGCGAGTGAGAGTGCGAGAGTGACCCGTCGAATACGACTTAATCTTGCGTATGTGAGCAGTCATTCCTGAGCATGCGCGGATAAGCTTTGTGCCGACCGTCCTTCCCGTTAATGCGTAATCTTCCAGTTATGCGGGTGATTGTGAAGTCCGCTTTCCCTTACTTGTGTCTGCGTCGGAACACCTGCCTTTTTCAAACGTAAATCCCAACCAGCAAGCTCAACTTTCCGTCATCAGTTAGGGAGTTGCAGTATTCGTGCTTCTGTTTGCTTTCCAACTTACCGATTTCCCGCAAATAAAATAACTCAGTCTCTCAGCATTGCATCCGCACCAATAAACACCAGAACTTAGCTTTCTCTCACAAATGCGTATAATTTAGTAAAAATGGGCCTTGAGTTTATCTCAGTAAAGCATTTCTGCGTTTTGCTAGTATTTGACTAGGCCGAATAGGAATTTCGCCCGAGGTAAATATTGGTTAATGACTGCTTGCGTTTGATGTAGGCACTTCATATCGTGCCACGTCAACGGAGGCTCTGACCACTGAAGTGGAATCGAAAAGCAGATGTGCATTCGACAATGAGACAATGTTGGATTATGCGAGTTTGTTGGCATATTCTGCTGGCCAAGCGTTCTTTCCGTTTTGCATTCTGCTCGCTTTTTCGCAACTTTACGTTTACTGAGTAAGCTGAGTAACCTGGACTCATTTCAGCAACAGCGCATTCATAGGTTGAAGCTTCATTAATATAAATTATGGGCTTTAATATGCGAAGACAACGATTTGATTATGCGTCTCGCCGTAGTAGGGTACTGCGGAATAATTTGGGCATCCAGGGGTTCTTTAGCGTACGCATAAATGCAAGTGCACGTGTGCTTCCACATTTCTTTCCTATTGAAATGCGACAGCTGCGGCCGGGTTTCGATCCTGAGACCTCATGCCTGGCAGCCCAGCATCACAGCCATCAAGTAACCACGGGGTTATACACTGCGACTCTGTGGACCGATCCGGGATACACCAATGCCCGCAACGTGCTCTTGAAAGCAGTTAACATAATTTACAATGCGTCAAACCATGGGAGCACTTAAACCTCACAGAAGCATATGACTCGCGGCCTCAACCAATAATGCTAACTATTAAGCGTCATTACCGCTGTGTCTCTGCAGCTATAACTGGATTCTATCGCTGCGTATCTACAATCTCGGTGGTGTACGTTCGTGTTTTTTAAATGTGTCACTGTCTCTGCGTCGTCAATAGGCAACGGTGACGCTAAGGGCGCCGAAAAAACGCACGCCGAGTTGAGCAGCGATGTGCTTGTAAAGGCCGAGCGGTCACATGTTAAAAAGCCAGAATTCTTCGTTACAGCGAAATCGATGTCGCACATATATGCCTATATTTATTTCAAGAACTGTGGCAGCCTCGCTGCAGGTCCTCGTCCCAAACACTGGAACGTGTCCAGCGTCACCGCGCACTCCAGGAGAAGGTGGCCCGGATGTCGTCGGTCAGTGGAGCCGAGGCGGCCGTCATTATTCGAGAAGCTGTAAGGAACATTCGAGACATGGGCGCCTTCATGCAAATGTCTTGCATCGTCCAACGCCACGTAGTCTGCCATTCTCGCGAGGATTCCCATCTGCAACTGGATGGCCTCGCCGGGGGTTACTTGTTCCTTGTGAGGCGATACCTGATGCTCGAATACAAGAACGAAACCATTACTCAACCGTCCAGCCCGTAGGAGCTTGCTTGTCTGACCATCTACCGTTTTAGCCATCCGGGCATGCAAGTTAAAGTGTTTTTTATTGTTTTTCTAAAACTGGTGGCAGTCATCTAGATTTACCATTACGGAATGGTTCTAGTAATATGCACGAAAGGCTCGTAAATACTGCCGCTAGAATTATTTGGAGTTTTGAAGGCTATTTGGAATGCCGACATAAACTGTCATCGCACCGAAAGTTGTTATAGGCTTTGTCGACCTCTTCACGTGGCAGTGGCCTATTAGAAAGACTATACTGATCCCCTTCCGTCCCTTTTCACTTTTTTTCACAATTTTTTTTTCTCACCGCTCCTCTTTCGTTCTTTACTTCCCCTTCTCTTCCCTTAGTGCAAGGTAACAAACCGGATGTTTTACCTCGTGTTTACCTCCCGGCCTTTCTCTCATTTGCGTCTCCCTCTATCTCTCTCTCTCTGCTACTACTCAACCTATATTTGTCTTTCGGATTATGTTTCATCTCGTAAATGTACGAAACTTATCGAACATTCTTTCTAAAAATGTTTTCATCCATTGTTTTCTAGAAAGCTTCACTAGCTCAAACTTTCTACTGGAAATACGCGACGCACTAGAATCAAGCGGTAGACACGCATACTTTTCCCCAAATCACCTACGTTGCGGACTTTCAGCGGGTGCGGCAATATTTGGAGAAATACGAAAATTGACAGCCGCCGTTACTTTAACACGAAGCTAAAGAGGGAACCAAACAGTTTTCTCGGCAGTATTGTTCCCTTTTCTGAAACTTTCATCACTTTGCGTGCTTTTGCGGAATCGAGTTGTCGTCTTCTGTGTCTTGAAGCTTCGGTTTGCCGATTATTTCAGCGTCCTCTCGCAATCTGCAAGATTACTGCTTTCCCGAGATTGTAGAGCGACCAACGCGGAAAGGCGTTGGACGCGGTTACGTTCTCGAGACCAGGGCGAATTTTCCTTCGACCTTCAGGTTTCTTTTGGGGAAAGTCTCGTGGATGTTTCAATGTTTTTAAGTAGTTTTGCGCTACAGTCCCTGCAGAGCCAATTCTTTTCCTTTGATGAAACATCCAGCACTGTGCGGGTTTCCGAAGGACGGACTTGCCATTTGGTGGCGTTTGATATTCAAAACCTTCACAATCTGATTGTATCCAGAGTTCGCTTCATTCAGACGCACTCGACCGGTAGAATTGCCGTTCACAATCTATTCTGAGTTTCGCCATGAGCCGATGCGCGGGTTTGTTACAACGAAAACCACATCAATAGAGCGGGGTGACTTACGAAAAACAAGGAGTCGTCTATACATTTTTGTTCTTGAGCTATATTATTCGAGAATGATTTGACACGGGTCCAGTTGACTCCGCTGAAGCAAGTTGGAAACGGCATACTGTGGAGCATCATGGTTGCTTCGTGAGCCACTGCAATGTACAGGCTCGAGCCAAGGTTGGGCTGACGTATGAACTGCGTACTGCTCCTCGGCCGAACGCTTATGATTTGCTCTGCCGGTTGCCATGCCTTCGCTGATGAGCTCCTGAATTATTTTTTTATAGTGTAATTTCTAATATCCCAGACGGTTTGAATTTCTTTGCTGGGGACCTGCTCTTTTTTTTTTGCAACAGTGGTATTCATCATCTCCCTGCAGATCTTTCTGTCATTTCAGAATATCCCATATGGGTTATCAGCGCACAAACATTATTTTTTCATCGGGTAGCTAAGATCACCTCAGCCTCCCGACGGACAAGGGCACAGACAGCCCGTCACGCTCATTCTTGCGGCCTGCGAGTTGGGAACGCCGTAAGAGCGTTGAACCTTCTAGGAGGCGCTGACACAACCCGGGCTATCTCAGTGTTTTTAAGCCCGGCTGGAAAAGAACAAAAAGGGGCCAACCCGGGACAGCCGCCTTAGTGAGCTCTTCACTTACTAGAGATATGTGGCCAATGCTAATGGCGCTCTTACGTCCTTTCGCTGGTGCTGACAGCAGATTAAAAGGGATACGCTGATAACGAAGCTTATCAGGGTTGTTGCATCATATCGTAAAGGTATGCTATGCTCGTAAAAAATTTATTCTAGAACTGTGCACGTAGCCATATTCACTTTGAAGGTTGCGTAATGTGGCGTAGGCGAGCCGACCTGTATCAAGGTGGCTCCATAGACAGTTTGCGAGCCTTGCTCCTTGCTTGCGGTCTACACAGTACATGAAAAGGCGAAAGTTGAATAATAATGATCGCTCAATAGAAAAGAAAAGCGAAAGCCTCTTGAATTACAGGATCACACGCAAGAAGCATAATATGTGCTTTAACCTGGTGTACTTTTCACAGTTTTTTTTATTGTTCCCATCCATTCCTCACTACAAATTATGCATTGGCCTACTGTTGCTCTTAATGAACAATGATTTATGCACTCAATGACTGGGCGACGTTGTAGGGACTCGATGTATGTAAAGGCACGTGTGCAAACAAGGATGTCGAACGAGGACAACAAAGAACAACGGCGTTTGTGATTGTCCACCTCGTTATTCTTACAATCCCGCCTCCACGCACCACGAATACGCGTACGTCAGATCTCCTCATTAGACGACATTTCAGCACAAATTGCGTGCCACCAGCTCGCTAGTATAAACCAACTGCTTCATTCAGGGCTCCAAGACGCGATTTTGGAAATAACTTTGGTCAAAGGAAGCAGCATGGCTGCATATTGATGCTTGATAATCCGCTACAATACTAGTATGGTAGAAAAAGTTAATTTAGGGATAGATGCGATTTATAACAATTATCTTAATATTAAGTATGAAGATAACAACGCGTTACAGAATTTTCTGCACCTTTTTAATATTGTTTGGCTCGTATGATCGAGCGCTGTTTGCAGAAAATTGTATCTAAGCAATGGGAAAACAAATACCAGCCGACGAAGCACAGCGCATTGCCCTCATCAGCATTTAAGCAAAGCGAATTTTTGAGGGGTAAGAGAGGCGATAATACTCAACAAAAAGTACCCACAGAGTAAGAATTGCTCCCCAGAAAATCCCACATTTGTCTCTGGGATTTTTTTTTTTTTGTCGAAGGGACCAACGAGAGGAAGAACATCTCTTGGCGAAAGCGGGGAGCGGCGTCTCAGATTTTTTATACTTCTTCGCTGCCGTCGAGGAAGCCCTAGCACGGTACCTATCGCACTGTGCGGAATTTGGAACGCCAAGATGCCACCGCGTCGGACGATAGCTGTCGATACAGAAGAGAGAAAAACGCAAGCGCGCCGACGCTGCATGCTTTCTTCAGGCAAATGAGAGTACCGCAGTGCACAATTACAATTACGCTCCGGCCGTGACAAGATGACTGCCGGAGCTCGCGAGGTCAGTCTCGCAAGGAGGATTAAAATAAATTTCCACGCCAACACCTCCCAGTGCGCGATTCGCGTCATGTGAGCCAAGAGCCGAAGTACCTCGACAAACGTTCGTGGTTGACGACGTAAGAACGAGGAGGCGTGGCTGCGGAGTCTGCGCACGAATACAATGAGCGTCTCCTACGTTGCAGGATGGCCGCGGGAACTATGATGGGGCACATCGTAATTGTACGTGGAAGACGATATTGTTAAAATACGAATTAAGTGAAGAATAGACATGAAGAAAGTGCACCTCCATTCCACCGCGTGAATGACTTCGCTGTATACAGCGAAGTCATTGCCGAGATTACACAAGTGCCACCATTAGAAAGCGTCGACGCGTCAAGGTCAATGTAGCGTCAGCGAGCTCGTTTGCACCCTTTCAGATCCTGCTTTGCCGCCGCGGTAATGGCTGCGCCTGTTCACAGCGTCCGTCAGGATGTTTAGAAAAATTCGCAGTTCCGCGGGAAAAGGGGAGCACCGATAGCGATAGGAAATATGTTTTTATACCTGTACGAAAGATATCTGCGGTGTTTGCAGAGTGCGCGTAGTGCGGGTAGCTTTCTATGCGCTGTGCTTTTGACATTTCGTATGCGTGAAAGCGACGTGTGCACGTTGGTGAATTGGCTCGCGGCTGCTGCCGCGATTCCTATCTCCAGCGTTTTCAGAGACCCTTTCCGCTGTCATCGAGCGACGCGTGTTCATGCTTACCTGAGCGCGCGTGACGCCGGGCTGGTTAATTTAGTTTAAACACGTTGACGGGATAGTTGGTTTGAATCCATGACAGAATGGGTAACTGGGACGGAACAAGAACGTAGAACGAAGGAGACACGCAATGACCGCGCTGTCTCTGTGTGTCCGTTTCTTTCTACACCCTGGTTCAGTCACACTTACATATTCTTTAATTGGTAATTTAGTTAGTGAGCGAATGTTTAGATGTTTATAAGGCCTATAAAACTAGTATGCTCACTTCGTACAGCTGTCTAATAATTTGCTATCACAATCGGTGCTTCGCATTTCGGGCGGACTTGCGATTTTTCTTTATTCAATGCCGGCCAGATAAGGCCGATTTTACCGTTCACCACGCTCTTCTATCTTCCCTTTCTAGTCTCCCCAGCTGGCAAGCGTTCGCGCCTGCTTTACGGTCGTGGGGGAGAGTACCATCTGGCCAGGCTCCTCCCAACGGAAGCCGGAGGTAGACTGAGAGACGCGTAATAATCCGACACCTGACAGATGCACGGACGGAGCGTCTAACACTTCTCACGGAGAACGGCAGCGGTGCGCGCTCAGACGCCCGCGTTACGCAAACAGGCGTAGCTGAATTATTCGTACCTTCTGGGTAGCGTCGCATCGCGGCCACTCACTGAACTAAGGCGCACCAACGGTTCTCACTGGGGAGGGGGAGATTTCACTGGCATAAAATATTGATGGCGAGCTCCACCACTCGAAAAGCTGGCGCCACGGTCGGCGTGACGTGGCATGAAGGATCACGTGGACACAGCGGACGCGTTGGATGCTCCGGAAGCACCGAAATGAGCAGAAAACGAAAGTTTAAAGTCACCTGCACCAAGGCTTTACCGCCTTGGCTGTCTGCTTGACGACGTTTGAAAGCACTACAATAGGTAGGGGCTACCTTTGTAGTTGTGCAACAACGTAGGCTACTGTTTGGTGCCGCAGTGCCGGACGTACGCAACGGAGCCCGGTGTCAGCCTTATTCACGTGTAGCCGCAGGGCTAGGAGCTGCATGAAGCTTGGCTGGCGAAACTTAGAACCGGCAGACAGCCATCGGATACAACTCGGGTATACAGCAAGCACGGACGCGAGGAAGATTTCTGCTACAGCGCCCGGACTGCGCGATGTTCGGTGAGTAGCAGAAAACGTGCACTGAGGCGCTCGCCCGCGCCCGCTGCCCAGCTAATGTCATGACGCTTTATTAGGTCTATGAAATAGGTAATACTAGATTCTGGCAAGTTCACTGGAATGGAAAGGGAGCGGTAAGAAGTGCACAAAAAAGCATGGCATATGGTCATGTTTGTGTTATGAATTATTGCACTGGATTATGAAAAAAAAGCAGTGGGAAATCGCACGCTTAGAAGACCGATAAACATACAGTGTGACGCAACTTGAGAAATAGTATTGAAATGTCCAAGAATTTAGAAGACAATGAAAGATTGAATCGTCGCGACAGCACATCACAGTGGTCGTACGCGTCGAAGTCTCTATAGCGAAATTATTTTTGAACAGTTCTGATAGCGGCCACGCAACAATGGTTGCTAGCGTGCTGTCAAATGCTCATACGCTGCGGCCTAAATTTCGCGGCACGGTGCAGCGGAAGAAAAAGCGGAAGAAAAACATTGTGCGCGGACATGCATGCAGACGCGCAGTCGGTCGCTGCGAACCCGTGTGATCGCTGCATTGAAGCTTCACTCTGTTATGCCCCATTTGGTTAAACAGACAGCCCACTATAAGAACATATTTCACATAAGTTACTCTCAGCGTTTGTCTATCTCATGCAAGAAGCCGTTTCGAGAGACTCCATCACGGCGACCGCGCAGAGTGGCGTTCAATGTACGTATTCGGTAAAGAGATAGCGTCTGTAAAGGCTTCTATGCTTTCAGCTTGCCCAAGGCTTACTATATCGACAGTCGAAAAGTTCCTTCCTTTTAAGAGTACCTACATAAATGTACAGGAGGGCTGCCGCGGGGTGTTTTATTGAGCACCGTAAGCGAAACCTATGAGGAGCGCGCCGCGTGATTCCTCATACCGCGCAACGGAGGCGCTTCCGACAGGTGGCGACCCCGTAACTCATCGCGTTGGTTCGGCCGAGGCAGCCGCCATAATTCGAGACTGTGTCAGAGCTTTCGAGACATGGAAGCCTTCACGCAAATGGCCGGCATCGTCAAACGCCGCGCGACCTGCCATTGTCGCGAGGATTCCCGGCTGCAAAGGGACAGGCTGAACGAGCATTGCTGGTACCTCGTGACGCAATACTTGATGCTCGAATATATGAAGGAAACCCTTGTATGAGGACGCGATGGCGACCGATGATGCGTTCCGTTGTCCTCGCATTTATTTCATCAAAAGGGCGAACGCGGCCACTGGGGTGGCGGCCTGGGCGACCGACGTCACATGCTTCTAAAACGACACTGCGCATGTCGAGCTTGCTTCTGGGGTATATCACTTTTAACGCCACAGCGTTAAGGAGCTCGTGTCGCAGAAAAGCCGGTGTCTTCGGCGTCGGTGTCAGCGTCGGCGGCGTTGGCCGTGAGCGATAAATCTCAGCAGGCCCTTCATGAATAAAAAACAACTTGCAAGATGGGCTGGGTGGGAATCGAACCAGGGTCTCCGGAGTGTGAGACGGAGACGCTACCACTGTTATCTTATTTCTGTGTCTACCGCATCTTTATTTTTCTCTTCTGTTTAAGCCGGCATCAAGGCGCCGGCTGTGAACACCGAGCATAGAGTGCACGCTTTCCAGCGTCGGTGGGTACGACGCCCTTACTGAGCCGTCCCACCAGTGAAACGCGAACAGCGTCTCACGAGGTGGACGCTGTTGGCAACCCTGCAATACCACTACCACTCCGCCACTGAGCTGATTATGCCTGAGGTGTTTGCTTCATCCCATGTGTGAATGCAACTTAGAGTGTTTTTTTTTTCTTCTAAAACCGGGTTCGGTTACTGATAACTACCCCTACGGAAAGGTTCGTGTAATATGGATTGAAAAACTCCTGATTCATAGCCGTAGTATACCTATAGTTACGCTTACGATGATGATTATTCGCATGTATCCATGAAATTTGGCTAAATCTCTTTCTAAAAAGCATTGTTCGCTAGTTTTCTAGACACTTCTCCCTCTCTAATATTTGTACTGGTGCTTCGCAATGTGGTTAGGCTCAAATGGTAAGTACCGATACTTTTCCCTTCGTTTCAGTTTCAGTTTATTCGTCATTCAAAAAAACAATGAGTAAACAACAAAGAGTGTGCAGACGAGGGTCTCAAAGTGAATGACTGCAACGGGACCCTCCCGGCAGTAAGCAACCCATCTTACGTACTTTCAACGGGTGCTGCAATGTTTGGAGAAAGGTAAAATTGGCATCCTGCATTACTGTAACACGAAGCCGAAGACGAAATGCAAATGATTTTCTTGTAGTGCCGTCCTCTTTTATGAAGATTCCTTTACTTTGCACATTTTCCCCGAATTGAGTTGTATTCGGTGTCTCGGAGGTTCAGGATGCCCATTGATTCGGCCTCGCCTTGCAATCTGCTAGACTCCTGCTTGCTGAAATGGTAGAGCGACCGATTCAGAAAATCATTGGTTGATGGTTCCCTCCTCTGACGAAGGCAAACTCCGCTTCAACATTGAAGGCCTCTTTCCGAGAAAGCCGCTGGGGGTCGCCATACTTTTTTAATAGGTTTGTACTGAAGTCCATGAAGTGCCACTTTTATTTTTCTTTGACGAAACTTTCACATCTTTGTGGGTTTCCTCAGAACTGACTGGCCATAGGCGGCGTTCGATATCAAAAGGTTTCCCGTTCTGAATGTTTCTTGAGTTCGCTTCACTCAGACGCTGTCGACCGGTAAAACTGGCATTCGCAATCTGTTCTCACTTTCGCCATAAGGAGATGCCACGTTACACCGAAAACCACATAATTGGCGAAAGACGATTTAGGAAAAAAAAAAGTAGTCTATACATCCCTTGACCTAGCGTTGTAATTTTGGAGAAGGATTTCACGCTCATAGTGACCACTGGTGCAACGCGAAAACGGCAAAATGTGAGGCGTCGTGGTTGCTTCGGGACCCATCACGATGTCAAGGCTCGAGCTAACTAACGTTGGGCTCATATATAAACTGCACATTGCTCGTCGTTCCAGCGCTCGTAACGTTCTCTATTGGTTTCCATCCCGTCGCTGACGAACTCCTCATCTATTGTTTCTATAGGCTAATACGTCATATTCTCGCCGGTTTCAGTGTTTCTGTTGGGCACCTTCTCAATTATTTTTTCTAGAAGATTGACCGTCATCTCGCTGCAGATTTGCATGGCATTTTCGACTATTTTCTATGGAGCTTCATGGCAGTTACCGAAAGGATGCCAAGCAGGGATAGCCGCATAAGCGAGTGCTACGTTCGATAGATAAGCATGTGTACTTGTAATGTCGCACTTAGGGTTCTTTGCTGTTGCAGAAAATAGATTAAAAGGCATGTGCTGAGAGGGAAAATTTCTAATATTTGTGCAGTCGCTCTCAAAAGTTTGTTATGGTAGTAGAACATGCATTCAAAAACAAAGGGAACTGCCATGTTCACTTTGAAGGATGTGTTACGTGGCGTGTGGGAGCCAATCCACTAATTCTTGGCTCCATTGGCGGTGACAACCCCGCTTCCATGAATGATACATAGTAAGATAGCATAGAAATGGAAATATATAATAAAAACTATACCTCAAAGACAACATGTCGGCTTGCTAGATCACGCAAGTAAAATATATGCTTTAAAATAGTATAAATAAATGTACTCTACATGCTGGAGCAATGTGGCAGGGATTCTTTGTAATTAAAGGCAGGAGTGAAAGCAGTGACGTTATTCGAACGAGGACAACAAAGACAATGGCGTTTGTGTTGCCCGTCTTTTTCTTCTGTTGCCATGTTTTGGAGCCCGCCTTTAAGTGTCATGAACATGGGTATGTTACTGTTACTAATTGTTCGACATTTCATGAGCTGCATGCCATGAGAGCACCCTAATACATCAGCTGCTTATTTCATTGCTCCAAGGTCTAAGCATAAAAAGAAAAAGTTTAGGAAAGAAAGCACCAAGGCCGGATATTTATTCTTGATGTCAAGGACGAATCCACTATGGACAGATGCGACTCATTGCTATACATGGTCCCAATGGTACCTTATGTTGTCAAAACTCGAGATGGATTTTATATCAAAATAATTACCACCAAACATCAAGTCTTACACGAAGAAAAAAATTCTTCCGTGTTTTAGCTCATGTAACTCAATGTGAAGGTTAAGTGGACCCTTGGCGCTCAAGCGCACATAACCAAAGTCCAAGCCGCAGCCATAAAAATTGATGGTCTCGTCATGAGGCAATGTCGGATGCTGGCACACAAGCGCGAGCACCTGTCTTCCATTTGCCAGAACAATTCCAATTGCCACAGTTGCTCGCTGAGGTTTAATAATTTCTTAATCGAATGCAGCACTGGCCTAATAAATAAGGCAACGAAAATGACACAGGGTACCTCCCGAGGAAAGGAACGGAATGTTCGAACGAGGAACGTTTTATTATTCGTCGAGATGTAGCTATGGTTTGGACGCAGCAGCCGCAGTTCTCGTTTCTCATGTGTTCTTATTGGAAAAATCTCAAATCCCGAGCCAACGGCGTCTGCCCCAATGTCTCATTCAAGTCACGACGAAATAAGTGGATGCGAAGGCGCACGTGGTGAGAGCACAGCGATTTCATGAACTGGCACGGACTCAACTGGTTTGTGCGCTGGACCGCCGCTGTATGTGCTTTCCCATTTGCCACGCTTTCGAAGCGCATGCTTTGCTATTCTTGATAACTATTTAGTTAAAACTCTTGATCTTAAAAGTTAAGGCTCAACCTTCTTTTTTGTTCCATCGAGAGAAGGATTCCGCGTGGCGACTGCGACAGAATTGAGGCTCCATCGGCGCCAGCGGCGAGAAGGTGGCTGCCGCGCTTGGAGGAAAACAAATCTTTACGTCGAAACCTCTAATGACGATTTTGAAACGTAGTAAAATAAAAAAAATAAACGAAGTCACACTCTGGAGAAAAACACTGAACATTGTGATGACGGTTGTCTCCCCTACCCCCTTTCTTTTATTCAGGAAACGGTAGGGGCACTGAGGGCAATGGCACAAGTTTCGACGTCTTTCTCGATGTTCGATGTTCATGTTCATCGTTCGCCCATTTTCGTATCTTTGTCATATCCTATTTGAATCACAATTACGCCTGCCTTGTCTTAATTAGTTTGCACCGACATTTGGTTGACACCCCTCCCTTCTTTCAGAACCCCAGAGGCCAGGTGGGCCCATCCCGTAGATTGTATTGCCAATGGTGCAATGTAGTTAATATTGAGCTATAACGTCGCGTATTACGTTCGCAACGCTCATTTTACCTATATTCAATTCAGTTCACTTCAGATTATTTCCAACGCAATGTTTGGGGTCCTCCAGGCATAAAAGTTGTTATAGGCAACTGGAGGGGATCTGGAGACCATACAGAGAGCAGGCAAAGTGATACATTTACAAAATAACGATTTGAAAGACTATATCACAGGGTATTTTGAAATAGTGAACTTAATATACAATGCGAGATAAAATGAAATACAGATATGGCCACTACGAACATACAATGAAAACATAGAAACGTGAAAAAATAAATATGCACTTCCGTTAAAAGGTTCTTCAATCATTCAACAAAAAACATCTTATTTGCGACTTGAATTAAGAGTAAACGTCCCTTCTTGTGGGGAAAACCGCAGCCGCCTTCCGAATACCATTGGCTAGATTGCACGATACCTACTTTGACCAAGGAAACGCGCTCAATTTCTCAAAAATATACCGTACGGCGGCGTTTCCTCATGCTGTATATATACACGCCAGATCCCTCTATACAGAGATACATTGCAATGCGGCAAATCTTTACTATATTGCCGCCAATTAACGCCCCTCCCGTAATACTGAGATTTCGGCGACTAATTCTCGCTTCCGGTGGGCGCAGCCGGGGCAATCTTCCAGGCGCAATTTAGTTGCCATATTTCACGCTTATTAAACCCATACCGTAACTCTTGCCTACTCTTCGACTAACACTTGCTTTTCACCTTGTTGAGACCTTGATTTTGATATTTCTTGCGACTCGCTAAGGCTTTCTGGAGGAGCGACAAGGTTTTTTATTCGGACACGGTTACAGGAGACCCCCGACCCCAGATGCGCCATAACCATGTGAAGTCGGCTTAGAAGACCTTGTCTTCAAAAGTTCTTTAGACATAATATTAAGCATTGCGTACCGTAAGCCCTTGTCTCTGTGTCTAAAGTACTCCCTCTACAGCCGTATATTGAAGGAACACGCTAGGCGTTTGGTATACGGTCTCTAGAGTGTGAGAGACGCAGCTGTCAACATTTTGTTTTTTCACTTCACTCTTTGGAAACCATTTACGATTGTTGTGGCACCAGAATATTTTTCAGTCGTATTGGAACGGAACACGTAGGAGAATTTTTTGACAAACCATTCCGAACCACTTCAACCAAAAGTTCAACACAGGGTCAGTGTTGCTGATATTCGATCAGATCGAATGACGTCTCGAGCTTCTCTTGGCCGCGAGAAATAGCGGAGTAGCCGGCTGGCGGACACTGGCTGGTCCACAATAGCATGGATCGGTGTGGATGATGCGTCGCGTTGGCTCCTATTCGCTGCTTGCGTAAACGTGCATGTTAGGCGCTCATATACTTCAAAGTCTTTATTGTCTACGGATGTATCGCAGTCCTTTTTTTTTCCCTTTGATGTAACACTCAACTCTTTACGGGTTTTCGCATGATTACCTTTCCATGTCGCGACGCATGATATCAAAAGGCTTCCCCAAAAGCTTCGTGCGCTTCCCTCTGAAGTGTCTCATGAGTTCGCTGCATTCAGACGCATTCAGTCAGTAAAAATGGCGTTTAAAATATGTTCTGACTGTCACCATAAGCTGTTGCGGTGCTATGATACAGCGAGATTCACATAATTGGCAAAGGACAACTTACGAAAAGGGAAGTAGGCCATGCATTCCCTGTTGCAGCGTTTTGTGCTTCGGGAATGATTTGACGCTGATAGTGGGCAGTGGAGTAAGTTGGAAGCGGCAAACTGTGAGGCATCGCGGTTGCTTTATCGAACAGACTGGAGCCAACGTTGGGCTGATATATGAACTCCGTATAGCTCATCAATCGAACGCTCGTAACGCCATCTGCCGGTTCCCATCACGTCACTGAGAACCTCTTCATTTATTTTTTGTATAGTGTAATCTCTGACGTTCCTTCCGGTTTCAATGTCCTTGACGGTGACCTGCGCATACCCCCCCCTTTTTTTTCTATAGTGGTGTCAGAAATTTCCCTGTGATTTTCATCTGATCTTCTGCGATTCCATAAGGTTTTTGTGCAGAGACTAGTTATTTGCTCAACGAGTAGCTAACGTTGCCTCAGACATGCGGCTAACCAGCGCGGAAGCAACACATCCGGTTTGTCCCAGTAGCGTGTGAGTGGCGAATCAACGCAAGGACGGCCAACCCTCTAGAAGGTGTTGACCCAACCCGGGCTGTCTCAGTGTTTCTGTGCTGGCGGACAACATTTTGTGACAATAGATAGATTAAATTTAGTACACGCAACTATACCGTACGCGATATGCTATAGTATAGCGCACACTAAGCAGCGCGTGTTTTTCACAGTTTTAGTTGCTGTGCGAGGTCTTCGGACCTCAGAAGCCATATGCCTTCGTTTCGGTTATCTCAAGACGGCTGGAATAGGTGGCGATGACATCTCGAATGTTTCTCGAATATTGAGTTAGGACACCAAGCATTATAATAGCAAGAGCTTGGTGGCGCAACTCACCGCCCCGTTCCAAAGGCGACGCGCATAAAATCCATCCAAACATCCATTTCTTTCGTTAGGCTTCGATTCGTTCGAAACTAGAAGCGATCTCGAAAACAACACAAGGTTATCCATAATACTATGTCGCCGAAGCGGCCTGAGACTAAGCGAAAGCCATTTATAGTCAATTGTACGAACGAAGCGCATTTTACAAAAGCAACGCCTAATTCGATTCGAAGCGGGTAGCCAGGACCGCCGCCATGTTTCACGCAAACTCTGCAAACCACGCATTGATGCATGCGCAGTGACGGCCCGCTATATAGTAGCGTACGCAATGGTGTAGCGTACGCTCAACTAAACCTGTCTAATGAAGGGAAAGCTAATGAAGCGCGCACAGGAGGGAGCGATCCTGAAAAGAATGCCGTGATTTCACTCACGTTAGTTTAAGCAACAGAAGAGGAAACGTAAGCATCTGATTAGCAGCAGTTATACAGGACAAAACAGGCCACTGAATGTAAAAGTTTACTTATTTTGCGGCTTTTCCCATCCGCGTCTGGGCAAACGCGAGACCGCCGCAACTGGAAGCTGCGTCGCTTCAGCGTTTCTACCGAGCAACCAAAAGCATCGTCAGACGCTGGCGGACTACTTGGCGCGGTAACACGAGTGCAGAAGCTGAGCCCTCGTAGCTTTTACTCAACTGCCACACGGAGTTGTCTTTGAATGTAGGCACGGCAGGCAAACTCCGAAAGCGTGCCAAGCCGGAACACCCTCATTAGGCAGCGCTACGTTGACTAGATAGATGTGGCCAAAGCTAATGGCGCGCTAAGGTCCTTCGTTGTTGCAGACATTGTATTAAAAGGCATGTGCTAGTAAGAAAGCTTATTACGACTTTTGCAGCATTTCTCAAAAGGTTGTTATGCTGATAAATTATAATACCAAAAATTCAGATCTACGCATATACACTTTGAAGGTCTTATATAGTTACATGTCAAAGCCCATCTATTATATGCTGGCTCCATCGTCAGTACAGGCATGTTGATACCGTTGGAAGGAAACCTTGAGTACGAAATAATTGATGCCTCGAAAGCTACGTGCAGACTCATTTGATCACGCGTATCAAGAATAGTAAATATGAGTTTTAACCTACTACACATTTCATTGTTGTTGGGTGTTAACGGCTATTCCCCACTAAATTTTATTGGCCATTACGTAACATTACACACAGAAATAAATATACCTGGAATGAGAAAACGATGTGGCAGGGATTTGTTGTCTGTGACGGCAGGTGTGCAAACAGGGGCGTAAATAGACCGAGGACAACGGCGTTTGTGTAGTCCACCTCATTCGTCTTCAATGCTTGCCATTAGGCGCTATGAATACACGCATGTTACATTTCCTCACTACGCAACATTTCAGCAAAACTGTGTGTCATCAGAGCACCCTAATATCCCAGTTTCGTGGCTCCAAGATGCTCACCTCGAAAATAAATTTGCCCAATGGAAGCAGCATTGCTGGATATTTATTCTTGATGTGACGAGCGAATGGCCCTACGCTATGGAAGTTAATGGATGGACAGATGCTAATAATACCCACAAATGTTCATATCAGGGCCAAATTTTTCGAAAACTCGAGATTAACTTACTTTACACTAACATTTGGATTAGCACCGAAAAAATCAAGTTTTACTCGAAAAGAAAAAAGAGACTTTCTTCGGAGTTTTGTGCTGTGGCGACTCGAAGTGACGGCGAGGAATTCAAAGTCTAGTCATGTGACTATCAAAACTGCTGCTGGGCAAACCGCAAGAAGCATCAGCGCGGCAGTCTAAGCTTTGCAAAAGAATTTAAATTGCCGTGGTTGCTCGTTGATGTTTTCATTTTTTTAATCAAATGCAGAAAAGGTCCTGTTACTAAATCAGTGAAAGTGAAAAAACTACACCTTGCAAGGACAGGAACGGAATTTTTAAACGATCAACGTCTCATCTACCTCCCTCCCCTATTTCTTTTGGGAGGCGGGAGGAAGGTGATACAAAGAGCCCCTGCAATAGGTTGCACTTCTACATAATGCTCCTCTCGTAAGTTGCAGCGCGGGGCCCACCACGCTAACGCTCGGGGATAAATGTTGCCGTTGCAGCAGGGTCGATGCCTCCACGTACAATTGCGGAGAGCTGAATGTCTCGCATGTGGCGAGCAGGAAACGAGCACGATGAGCCGGAGAATGCGGTGCCAACTACAGCGGCGAACGCCATTGAAAACGATACCACAAACCAAGCAACATGGGGAGTCACGTACGGCGTGCTGTCCCGAGAATTCAAAGTCTGGTACGCGCATTTGGCTACAGAATGCATGCAGGCAACAGCGTTACTCGTGGCTGCTTTGCGAACAATAACTGCCTCACGACTCTACTATGTTTCTTTTACTGCAAAATCAATTGCATGGACCCTCCGGGTGCATTTCTGCCGTCGCCGACGCCGTGATGTTCCGTATAAATTTCAAGGTTGACAAAATCGGCGGCGCGCCTAATATGCTGTGGGTGTGAGCGAAAGCGTGCGAGAGTTAGCCGTCGAACGCGGCTCACTCTCGGCCCGGAGTTGAGTAGAGCACGGCAGGTGGGGGGGGGGGGGGGCGTTCTTATTTTTCGGCGGCTGCCCACGGCGTGGCCGTGCAAGACCCGTAGCTTGCGAACGTCTGCGAGGTGGCCGAAGTGAACGCCCGCGCGGGCCTCGTCTCGAAAGCGATCTGCGATGTTTGAAGAGTGCGCGTATTGCCGGTAGCTTCGTATACGCTGTGTTTACCAGGTTTCGTTCGCGTTGAAGCGAGAGATACCCGAAGGTCAATTCGATTTCTGGTGATGGCGTCATACCTCGCTCCAGCATTTTGACAGTGAGTTTCCGCACTCATCGAGCGATGTGTGTTCATGTTTGCCTGGGCGCGCAAATACATCGTCTTCGTGTACTTAAAACATGTAGGCGGGCTTGTTGGTTTCAATCCATGATAGAATGTGCCAGCGCGACTGAACCAGAACGTAGAAAGAAGCACACAGACAGAGAAAGCGCTGTCTCTGTGTGTCCGTATATTTCCAAGTCCTCTTTCAGACCATCTTACACATTATATCATTGTTATATTGGTTAGTAAGCGAATGCTTACAAGATTACGCGGCCCATAAAACCACTATCCTCGATTCCTAAAGCTATTGCAGAGTAGGATGGGAACGATGTAGAGGGTTGTCCTCTTCAACGTTTTGCTCGTTAATGGCGCTCGCGTTGAGAGTCCGTGCCCTTAGCTAAGGTTCGGCCTCAAACGCCTGTGACTCATAAACGCCTAGGCAAGTGTTGTATTTTTCTACAGTCTTCTCAGCCGTTTCCCTGGAAATATTTATGGCGTTTTCGACGATTCCATAGCGTTTTTGTGCACAGGACGGTTATATGCTCATCGGGTAGCCAACGTCGCCTGAGGTTTCGTCGCTGTACCCTTCGACTGGGGATCGCCGTAAAGGCATCCAACCCTCTAGGGTGTGTTGACTCGACGCAGGCTGTCTGAGTGTTTCTAGTCCCGGATAGCAAACACGGGAAGGCTGCCAAGCCCGGATAAAGGAATTAGCGAGTGCTACGTTTACTGGATAAATGTTGCTAATGCTAAAGGTGCCTTCATGCTCCTTCGCTGCTGTGGACATTCGATTTAAAAAAACGTTTGCTGATAACAAAGCTTGTTTAGAACTTCGCAGTCTATCTTGAAAGTTCATAAGATAAATAAAATATTTATTTAAAATTGCGGATGTCGCCATAGTCGCTTTGAAGGCTGTATGTAATGGCATGTGCGAGCCCAACTATTAAAGTTTGCTCAAGTGAGAGTGGGATCGGTACTGCCTCGTAGACGACAAATTGCAAAAGTAGGAAAATAATGATTACTCGAAGACAACGTGCAGGCTTACTTGATGACACGTATAAAGTATGGTAAATATATGTAGGGGGAGGGGGAGACCCCAGAGCACATTTAATTGCTGTTACTTGTTCACAGCTATTCGGCACTAAATTTTGTCGGCAATTATGCAACATTGAACGCAGGAATATATATACCTAAAATGAGAAATCGATGTTGCAGGGATTCATTGCCTGTAAAGGGAGGTGTTCAAACAGGGACGTAAATGGAGCGTGTACGAAAAGAACATTGGCGTTTGTGTTGCCCAGCTGATTCTTCTTGCAAGCTTGCTTTTGCGTTCCATGAACACATGGAAGTTACATTTCCTGACTACACAACATTTTAGCATAACTGTATGTCATCAGAGCTCCCTAACACCCCACTTTAATGGCTTCAACAACATGATCATGAAATTAATTTCACTAAAGGAAGCAGCATGGCTCGATATTTCTTCTTGATGTTAGTAACAAATGCACCTATGCAACGGAAAGTTAATCGATGGACATGTGCGAATAATCTCGATTCAAGTTCACATCTCTACCGCATTCATTGATGGCTTGCGATGGATTTACTTCACCTCTGGCAACTCGATGTGATGGTGCATGAGGAATTCAAAGTCTGGTCATGAGGGAATGTCAGTTGCTGGCACACAAGCGTGGAAAGCCTATGCTATGTGTCTAGGCTTCGCAAAAGCATTTAAAATTGCCGCAATTGCTTCTTGGTGTTTCCTAATTTTTTATTCCAATGTAGCAATGGCCATGTTAATAAAAAAAAACAAAAATGACGCGCTACAACTTGCACAGAGAGGAAAGGAAGTATGCAACGATCAACTATTTATCTTTCATTGAGATGTTCCTATTATTTAGGTGCAGTAGCCGCAATGCTTTGTTTTGTCGTGTTTTTATCGTAATTATACGAAGCACGAGCCAGTCGCGTCTGACAAAACTTCGCATTCAAAATACAACGAAATAAGTGGGTGTGAAGCTGCACACGAGGAGGGTACACTGACGGCTTTCATGAACACACTTGTAGTCAGCTTGTTTGTTAACTCGACCACCGCATTAGCTGACTTCATTTGCCTCGCTTTCAAGAGGGCGTGCTCTATTATTCCCAACGAGCATGTTGTTAAAGTCAATGAACTTGATTACGTCAGGTGCAACCTTCTTTATTCCAACCAGACCAGTGTCACGTGGTCCGCGCTAAGCAATTCGGCTCCATCTGCGGCAGCGACGAGAAAGTGGCCGCAATGCTTGAAGGGGGAAAAAAAGGGTCTTCGCGAGAAAGCATCACGAGACGATCTTAAAACCTAGTAAAAACAGTAAAAACCAGGCGAAAAGCTCCACGTGCACCTCGTGATGGAAGCGTTCTTTCCCCCACCCCTTGTGTTTCCTTGGGGGGGGGGGGAAGCAATACAGAGGGCGAGTGTGTTCGGTTGAACGTCCGTCTAATGCACCGCTTAAGAGTGGCAGAGCGCGGCAGACCGGGCAAGTGCTCAGGGATAAACGTTGTCGTTGCAATGGCGTCAATGCTTCCAGCTACAATGGCGGTGAGCTAAAGGTCTCAAACGTGGCGAGCAGGAAGCGAGTGGCACGGTCCGCAGAACGCGACGCCTACTACAGCGGCGAGCGCTATTGAAACTGGTCCCACGAACCAAGCAACGTGCGGTGACACCGACTGCGTACTGTCCCCAGGATTCCACGTCTGGTGTGCGCATTTGGCTACAGAAAGCATGAAGCTAACATGTATAGTCGAGGCCGCTTTGCGAACGTTGACTGCCTGACGTCGTATTCTCAACCATGTTTCTTTTATTACGATATCAATTCTGTAGACATTCCAGACGTATTTCTGCCGTCGCCGTGAGGTTCGGTATAAAGTTCAAGGTCACCGCCGCGCGCGCTATGCTGTAGGTGCGAGTGAAAGAGTGCGTGAGTGAGCCGTCGAATGCGACTCAATCTCGCATATATGAGTGGTCATTCCTGAGCATGCGCAGACAAGGTTTGTGCCTACCGTCCTTTCCGTTAATGCGTAATCTTCCGGTTATGCGGGTGATTGTGAAGTCCGCTTTGCCTTACTTCTGTCTGCGTCGGAACACCTGCCTTTTTCTAACGTAAATCCCTACCAGCAAGCTGAACTTTCCGTCATCACATTGCTATAAGCGGCTCTGCATATCTTGGAAAAAAATAGTTTCGATGAACCCAACTTTCATACCATGCGTAATGTACGATGCTGTCAGATTTACAGGTTTTATTTGCAGGCCATAATTACCTCTCTCGTTGCTTTTCGTTCTATTGTACATAACACAATTTCATCATCATCATCATCATCAGCCTGGTTACGCCCACTGCAGGGCAACGGCCTCTCCCATACTTCTCCAACTACCCCGGTCATGTACTAATTGTGGCCATGTTGTCCCTGCAAACTTTTTAATCTCAATCGCCAACCCAACTTTCTGCCGCCCTCTGCTAGCTTCCCTTCCCTTGGAATCCATTCCTAACTCTTAATGACCATCGGTTATCTTTCCTTCTCATTACGTGTCCTGCCCATGCCCATTTCTTTTTCTTGATTTCAACCAAGATATCATTTACTCGCGTTTTTCCCTCACCCAATCTGCTCTTTTCTTATCCCTTAACGTTACACCTATCATTCTTCTTTCCATAGCTCGTTGCGTCGTCCTCAATTTAAGTAGAACCCTTTTCGTAAGCCTCCAGGTTTCTGCCCCGTGAGTACTGGTAAGACACAGCTGTTATACACTTTAATACAATACTATTATACAATACTATTACACAATACTCTTATACAACTGTACAATTACCCGAGATATAAATTCTTGGATAAAATTTTTCTGTTTTGGATGTTCTAACGGGTGCAATTTACAAAACTGCTGTAGTTGTTCTGGTAGAGAGTTAGGGAGTTGTAGTATTCGTGCTTCTATTTGCTTTCCAACTTACCGATTTCCCGCAAATAAAATAAATCAGTCGCTCAGCATCGCAACCGCACCAATAAACACCAGAACTTAGCTTTCTGTCACAAATGCGCACAATTTAATAAAAATGGGCCTTGAGTTTATCTCAGTAAAGCATTTCTGCGTTTTGCAAGTATTTGAATAGGCGGAATCGGAATTTCGCGCGAGGTAAATATTGGTTAATGACTGCTTGCGTTTGATGTAGGCACTTCATATCGTGCCACGTCAACGGAGGCTCTGGCCACCGAAGTGGAATCGCAAAGCAGATGTGCATTCGACAATGAGACAAGGTTGGAATATGCGAGTTTGTTGGCATATTCTGCTGGCCAAGTGTTCTTTCCTTTTTGCTTTATGCTCGCTTTTTCGCAACTTTACGTCGACTGAGTAATCTGAGTAACCTGGACTCATTTCAGCAACAGCGCATTCATAGGTTGAAGCTTCATTCATATAAATTATGGGCATTAATATGCCAAGACAACGATTTGATTATGTGGCTCACCGTAGTAGGGTACTGCGGAATAATTTGGACCTCCAGGGGTTCTTCAGCGTCCACCTAAAGGTAAGTACACGTGTGTTTCCACATTTCTTCCCTATCGAAATGCGGCAGCTGCGGCCGGGATTCGATCCTGAGACCTCGTGCCTAGCAGCCCGGCACTACATCCATTAAGTAACCACGGGGGTATAGACAAACTCTATGGACCTATCCGAATACGCCAGTTCCCGAAATCTGCTCTTGAAAGCAGTTAACGTAACTTGCAATGCGCCAAACCATGGTAGCACTTAAACCTCACAGAAGCATACGACTCGTGGCCTCAGCCAATAATGCCAACTATTAAGCGTCATTACCGCTGTCTCTCTGCAGGTATAACTGGATTCTATCGCTGCGTATCTACAATCTCGGTGGTGTACGTTCGTGTTTTTTCAATGTGTCACTGTCTCTGCGTCGTCAATAGGCAACGGTGATGCTAAGGGCGCCGAAAAAACGTACACCGTGTAGACTAGCAACACGCTCGTAAAGGCCGAGCCATCACGTGTTAAAAAGTCAGAATTCTTCATTACAGCGAAGTCGATGTCGCACATATGTGCCGATATTTATTTCACGAACTGTGGCAGCCTTGCTGCAGGTCCTCGTCCCAAACGCTGGAACGCGTCCAGCGTCACCGCGCACTCCAGGAGGAGGTTGCCCGGCTGTCGTCGCTCAGTGGAGCCGAGGCAGCCGTCATGATTCGAGATGCTGTCAGGAGCATCCGAGACATTGACGCCTTCATGCAAATGTCCTGCGTCGTCAAACGCCGCGTCGTCTGCCATTCTTACGAGGATTCCCATTTTCAACTGGATGGCCTGGCCGAGGGTTACTGGTTCCTTGTGAGGCGATACCTGATGCTCGAATACAAAAAGGAAACCATTACTCAACCGTCCACCCCGTGAGACGCTGCTGCGCTGACCATCTACCACCCTGGAATAAAGCCGGTAAGCCGATAGCGACCATGGTTTCGTTTCTTGCTATCCGGGCATGCAATTTAGAGTGTCTTTCACTGTTTTTCCAAAACCGGTGGCGGTCATCTAGATCTACCATTACGCAATGGTTCTACTAATATGCCCTGAAAGACTCCTAAATCCTGCTGCTAGAATTATTTGGAATTTGGAATGCTATTTGGAATGCCGACATAAACTGTCGTCGTACCGAAAGTTGTTATTGGCCTTGTTGACCTTTTTACGTGGCAGTGGCGTATTAGAAAAACCATACTGATACCCTTACGTCCCTTTTCACTTTTTTCACAATTTTATTTTGTCACCGCTCCTCTTTCCTTCTTTATTTCCCCTTCTCTTCCCCTAGTGCAAGGTAACAAAACGGACGTTTTACTTCGCGTTAACCTCCCGGCCTTTATCTCATTTGCATCTCTCTCTCTCTCTCTCTCTGCTGCTGCTACTAAAGCTATATTTATCCTTAGGATTATGTTTCTTCGCGTAAATGAACGAAACTTATCGAACGTTCTTTCTCAAAAGGTTTTCTTCCATTGTTTTCTAGAAAGCTTCAGTTGCTTAAGCTTTCTACTGGAAATTCGCGACGCACTAGAATCAAGTGGTAGACACCCGAATTTTTGCCCAAGTCACCTATGTTACGGACTTTCAGTGGGTGCGGCAATATTTGGAGAAATACGAAAATTGACAGCCGCCGTTACTTTAACACGAAGCTAAAGAGGGAACCAAACAGTTTTCTCGGCAGTATTGTTCCCTTTTCTGAAACTTTCTTCACTTTGCGTGCTTTTGCGGAATCGAGTTGTCGTCTTCTGTGTCTTGAAGCTTCGGGTTGCCCATTAATTCAGCGTCCCCTCGCATTCTGCAAGACTACTGCTTTGCTGAGATAGTAGAGCGATCAACGCTGAAAGGCGTTGGGCGTGGTTACGTTCTCGAGACCAGGGGCGCTATGCAGGATGCGCCGAGTTTGGCGAAACTCGGGATCTTCACGAGCTCTGGCGACACCCCAAAATGAAAGCACGAATGGTACCGAGACACAGTTTATCTTTCGACAAGCCTCCAGTTTCATTGGTTTATCTAGATTCACTCTGGCTGGCTATCATTTCTTGGGCGTTGCCTTCTGGGCGGTCGACAAACTGGGGCTCACGTGATCATACCGTCGGTGCATGGTCGTGCCTTCTTTCACTTGTTTGTCGTTCCACCGAGTGCATTACATGCAGAAGCAAGTTGTAAAACAAATGCATTTAGTACAATATTATTAGTTACTTTAACGTGGTTTAGAAGCATTTTGAAGCTTACGAGATGTGCACTGAATGCGTCTTAGACTAATTTGTAATTTAGTACGCTTCTCATTATACCACGAGGGAGCGAGGGAGCGCTGTAGTGGCGTCATCACATCCATTCACCGGGCAAGCATGGCGGCTAAGCATCAGGGAGGCCCAGCGTAAACAAACCCGTACAACGAGCTTGCAGTGCGCGACGTAGTGATCAGGCTCGACGAAGGCCACTATTTCTTGGATAGTTCTGTTCCTCCGTGGGCAATCTTCCCGTGCACCCGGTAAGACTGCCAATAGCTTCGGCGATTTTACAGATCGCAACGCTTACCTACTGTTCACGGCGAAGTGCTGAAGAAACAACTTGTCCGGTGCTGCTTCTGCGAGTGCGCCGAGTTCCTCCACTCTGCGTGACTGCGAGCGTCACGAACATTACATAGTGTGGGCAAAAGGTAGACATCCTATATAGCTACGAAGCGACGAGGTGGTACCGACGATGGATCTCGCTACCAACACAGTGAAGGAGACTTCGACAAACTGCAGATAAGTATATTTCTACTGTTTCATATTTAGCATAATAAGAGTGCACGGATTAAGTCACTTTCGTAGTAACGAACTGAATGTCCAGCAGTTTAAAGAAGGCAGTGAGAACCAATGAGTGTTCGTGCTTTTACGTGCAAGTGGGCCCGCGAAAATATGGAATAGATGAAGGTAACCTCCACTAACTTGGTAAGGCATCAGAAATTCATGAGTGACATTAAGCTAGAAAATTTATGGAAGAGTATCTTTATCCAAGTGAAATATCAATAGCAAGTACTGATATAAAGCAGGAAACTTATACAAAAATTTCATGGGTTGAACAGCACATGGAAGGCATTACCGAATCGTGATCGCCACGTTACCGATATCCTTGAAAAAAGTCTAGAATCATTGCATTCCACCGGTTATGCAATATGGGACATAAACCTGGAGGTTAACAAAGAAACTTGAGATGTCAAGGACTGTGTAGAAAGCGAAGTAACAAAAATTGTTGCAGATAGCATTAAGGCAGGAAGACAGTGGCGTAGTAAACCGTGGCAACTGATATGCTAGTTGAGATTAAAAAAGAAAGGAATCGGCAGGCAGGCCATGCACGTATTCGATCACTTGTTGCCAATTCATATCAGGTGATTACATAAGCATTACAGAATGAATGTCAAGGAGAGAGAACTACAGCCAAGGATGGTAGAAAATTGCGTAATGGGACAAGAATATGATGTTTGTAGGCATAGGATGCAATCAGCTCGTATAAGACGGGATTGTAGGGTGAGGCATTTGTTTTGCAGCGAACAAAAATAGGTTTGTGGTGCTGACAGTAGAGACTCGTGAAGGTGCAGGGCCACCTCAGCTGCTGGCACACTAATCAACATGACAATTGGCTCTGAAAAAGAAAACCCCAGTTTTGAAAAATAAAGCAATGTTGTCCCAACGCATTGTTTTACTATGCATACTACACTAGAGGCTTCCACATTTAAGGGCACTTGGTACTAATAGTGCAACGAGCATTTTTCTTTGTAAATAATGGTTTGTACGTGGCTGATTCATTCCAATACACTTTTTTGCAGCAAAACATTCTGCTGCTGGAGCCACTCAACCGCCTGGTGGCAGTAGGCGAGCGCCAGGCACGTGCTCTTGAGAGTGTGGCAAAGGTCCAGAGGGCTGCTCCGCAACAGTAGTATCGGTGCCCTCACTGCTCTCCTGTCGAGCCCACAGAAGGCACCTTATAAAGGAGCTTTCAGTTTAATATTTTGTTTATTATTCAGGAACATGAATAAAATTATTGCAGTAAACATTGTGCTGTGCATATTAGGAGACTTATAACATGCACTTTGTGTCCCTTCAAAATAGGCAAAAACGTAAGACAACCTGTGCCACTCTTGGACCATGTAAATAAAAAATACACTAATGCAGCATACACGTCATCATGCTGTTTGTTCTTTCTATGTGCAAGAATACAGTGCGTGTTCATTAGCCACAAGATGAACGGTGTGTGTAATTCACAATGAAGAAAGGAAACAGCAGGAGCTTAATAATGCTATCACCTATAGACTGTGCATATGACTGCAACACTCCCCAATTCAAATGTGCCATGCATTTACAAATTACATGCATGTTCGATACCACATATTCTTTAACATTGTCTTATAATTGCATGTACCATATTTCACACATCTTAAGCCCTTGCATAGCACACTTCTGATGTATCCATTTCATAGGCCAAATAATTGTACACTTTGTCCTTTTGTGTTGTATGAAAAGCAGCATCCTTTACAGTCGGATAAAACTTCAGAAGACAGGAGAGGCCCCACCCAGATGACCAAAGCGCAGCAGCCGATTGCCTACACGTCTAAAGAAATAGTCCCTCTCCAACGAGCAATATTAGTCTGTCTGGCGGCACGATATCAGTCTCGAGTGCGTGCCCATTGGTGCAGGCTTGTGTTCACCTGCCTTAAAGTGCAGATTCCGCAGCCTCCTAAAGTTGTATCCGACTACAGAAACACGTAATGCCTTGCACCGGTTGCATAGGCTTCTGCAATTTGATAGCACACAATGATCAGGAGCAGAAATCTATAAAGGCATCCAAGCAAAGCTGGCTGGCCACACTTCCATTATGAGGGGCTGAAAAAGGTCTCGCCAAATATTCCCATGACGTCCTTGAAAAAGAGGTGGTGTTTGGCACTTCTTTAGAATCAAAAACAGATTACACTGAATGTTGTGTAGCACGTCAAAACAAACTGAGCTTGGTTATTTGCACAGCATGTAATGGGAGGTCGAGCTTCACATAGGAAACAAACTGCTCTGTCCAGTACAATTTTGAGGCCGGTATGGCACCTATTATGGCACCGGTATGGCACCTATTATGTCAACAGTATCTATATACAAATTACACTTTTCACAGGCCATTGATTTCACCATTATTTTTGTGTGATGGTTCTTTCAATCAGCGCTTGTATTACATGAGCAGGTGGATTTGAAAGCAAAGCTTTGTTTGCAAACCTTCCGACTTCCATAAGTGTGTGGCAAGGCACTGGCATGTTGTCGAATAGCTCACACTTCCTCGGTCCTGCACCAAAGAAGCCCAATGCTCTATTTTAAGTTGGATCGCACAACAATTCAACGGCACACAAAGGAGTGTAACACACACAGCAAAGCATTCTGCTGTGTGTATTTCTCTTTGTGCCCCGTCGAATTGTTGTGCAATTAAACTTCAAGCTTCTATACCAATACACCGTCTTCAACCTCACCAATGCTCTAGTTATTAGGCCACAATGGTGCACATCTTTGAAATTTCCCAACACAAATTAGTTCTCCAAAAAATCACAAATGTTAAATTTTGCAGCACAGCTGTATGTATGAACGTGCCATATTCTTTACCACTAAACTCACAGGAATCAAAGAGGCAAGCATTAACGAGCCTTGCTGCCGCCGTTACCATTATCATCATGACACCAATGGAAAGACAGTGCCACGTTTCAGTAAAGGGAGTGCTGGAGGGAAAGGTGTGACAGCGAGGGCTTACAATAAAAATAACAGTTACGAGACATGTTCAATGCCAACATATGCTGCATGTCGCTCAGCCTACTTTGGCAATGCGGCAAGTGTTTACTCGTTTGGGCATATCACGTTTTGTGTAGTTATTGCTCTAAAGCTGTACAAATGGTCTATTTGCTCTGCAAGTTTTATTTTTATTATGGTAGGTTAAAGACCCACTTTTCATTGGCATCTGCACCACATTTCTCCCGATATGTAATAATGCCTTGGTGGTTCATGACATCTTCACGTACAGAGAGTTCTGCAGAGTATCGGATGTGCATTGCTCTAATGCTTAAGAATTAGAGCCCCATTATGAGACGAAAATATACAATTTATCCATCCAAAATAACGCCGCCCCCCCCCCCCCAAAAAAAAAAAGAAGATGCACTGAACCTCTGGCACATGCATCGACAGTGAACAGAGCAAACAATCTGAAGTATTTTCTTCATGCAAGCCAACACACTAAGATTCTCAATGCATTTTCATTTCGCCACAAATGCATAGGCACAACCGGCTTGGCGCAACATCCACATCTCGCGCTGCAACAAATTGTGCAATGCCTCGCTGTTTCATAGTGCGGCCGATAGATTACGCATGACCAAAATTCAGCATTGTGCATACTTAGTAACTTCACCAATGAAGAACCCCAAGTTCTTTATGAGATTAGGATTCATAGGTTACTTCACACAATTAGTGATATCCATTTATCTATTTATACTTAACCCCTTTCCCAAGAAAGTGAGCCATTTGGAAGGCACCCTGACAGATAAATAGAACAATTGACAAAAAGTGATCAACCAGCGAAAAAGTCTGTTAATCACAGTAACGCTGACATTGAAGGCGCCTTAATTCCTACGTACGTTCCTTCGACACACCCGACTACGTTCGTAATGTTCCCACGAAGTGGGAAGCATTCTTTTATATATGCCCGCTCCGCCGCAGTATTCTGGAAAGCTAGCCACCGCTTACGCACTGCCGCATCGATAAGCGCGTCAGACACATCTCTGACACAGTGGCTAACAGTAGTTTGATGGCGTCCGATGTAACGCTCGGCGCCGACGCTTCCCTGAAAACTCCCAGTCCCGTAGAAACGGAGGGCACAGATGACTTGCTCTAAGACGGTGAGCGAATGAAGCCCGCCACGCTGTCACCGCAGACGAGAGTCTTCGCCTCGCTCGTCACACAGCCAGCACACTGATGTCTTCGACAGGCGAAAATGACGCTGAAACTCCCCGCCGGTCATGCAGGTGAACGGGTCCGCACGGTCATACTGACGCTTGCTGCCGCTGGATGCAATGCCGCTGCCGCTGCTGCTGCCGCCGCCATGTTCCCGAGTTGAACTCGGAGGGGGTTTCGCGATGTACGAGTTTAGCACGAGTTCGCCTGTCAATCAAAACCAGAGGTCACGCCCCGCGCGAGGCATGTAACTATTGCGCGCGCACCCACTACAGTTGGGCCACGCCCAACTTATCTGCCGGCAACAGCGACGCGGTGTCGAGCTGAGAGGCATCAACAATCTTGACCGCCGACATAAAACACGCACAACGCACTGTCATCGGTGATGTACTGAGCACCACTATCGAAAACAAAGCGTTGACTGTCGCTGGCACACATCTTCTCGGGCTGAGATGGCCGCACAACACGGTTTCATTGCCTGCATTGCGGCGCGTAGCGCACAGTAAATAATTATCGGCACGTCACTGTAGGTGCTTGCAAGGCGTCGAGGGGGACGACGATGCTGAGGAGGGCTTATTGCAGCAGTCGTTTCAGATAGCTGCTCTGTCATCGGTGATGAAACGGAGCCACAACGTCGTAAACACGATCAGCGTCCGAGAATCGCTCGCTCTTCTAGGCCAAGTGCAATGACATTTCTTCATCACAAGCACTGCGCACTCAACAGTTCCAACACATCTCTCCGTTCGAAATCTGATTTCATAACTGCACACAAGAGTCCTCACCTGCCAAAATGCGAGTGCTGCGGTGTCGTTACGACATCCATCTGCGATCGCTGCTGGCTCCAGCAGAGGTAATCCGCAAGCACCTTCGACTGCACAACACACTCATATACTGCGTACGTGCGCTCAGAGGCGCCTTCACTGGGCAAGCGATGACAAGCGATGAATTCTGTCGCTGGGGAAGCACGCACGTTTCGCAATGTATCGCAAAGGCTTCGCGCACAAAGATAAACTGGTACATTTTCACTGAACTGCGACACTACGCACTCTAAAATAACATACCGCCATTTTACAGCGACAGCTGTTGTGTCGTTTTTAGTTGGTAAAGCGGGGGCCTTAATAGCCTAGTGAAGCGCCTGCGATGAACAGCCGTACCGCGGCGCTGCGTTTCTATTCCCCTAATAGAGAAAGAGTGGCCATGACCCTCCATGGATCATGACCGACTTTATTGAGAATAGCACTGCAGCGCCCCTAGGCGACTTATCACCGTATGAACGCCCTCGTGCGTGCGACCCGTTTCAATGTACCGCTTCTAAGCTTTCGCCTCCCTGTCGCCACTCACGGCAAGATGTGCAAAATTTAATAATTTGCTCGATCTCCGTTTATCATCACAAATTTCTAGCATTGAAAACGAAAAACAGATACCTAAAGAAATAAAAATGTGCGTTATTTTATTTGTCACATTTTAACGTATTCGTTTGAGTGAAAGTGTAGGTGCAAGAATGCGCCGCATGTACCCCGTTCGCATTCGATGGAGGATAGATAGATAGCGCCCGAAAGATGAGGCACGCCCTTGACGCGCCCGGGAAAGGCGTGGCAAACGGCTCACGGCAAGTGTGCTGACAGACAGCGGGGCAGTCACGGTATCGCTAAGTTGCGATAATCCGTTGATAACAATACGCGGCGCTGGCGCGTTTCGTTGTGCAGCCTTCTGCGCTTGAAACGTGGAGGCAGCGTGCCGCGCAGGGTGCGCTCATGTTGTCATACGCGACTTTCTGTCTACATATTTTTTGCCTGCACCTTCGGGCCGTTGCGCGCTATCTCCGTTCACTGACTGCCGTCGAGCAAACTCGGGCAAAACTCGGGTGAACGAGAAACTCGGGGCATCCTGCATAGCACCCCAGGGCAAATTTTCCTTCGACCTTTAGGTTTCTTTCGGAGGAAGACTCGTGGAGGTTTCAATGTTTTTGAGCAGTTTTGCGCTACAGTCCCTGCAGTGCCAATTTTTTCCCTTTGGTGAAAAATCCAGATCTGTGCGGGTTTCCGCAGGACGGACTTGCCATTTGGCGGCGTTTGATATCCAAAAGCTTCACAATCTAAGTCTATCTAGACTTCGCTCCATTCAGACGCACTCGACCGGTAAAATTGTCGTTTACAATCTGTTCTAAGTTTCGCCATGAGCTGATGCGCTGGTTTCTTACAATGAAAACCACATAAATAGAGCAGGATGACTTACGAAAAACAAGGAGTAGTCTATACATTCTTGTTCTTGAGCTGTATTATTCGAGACTGATTTGACGCGGCTCCAGTTGACTCCGCTGAAGCAAGTTGGAAACGGCATACTGTGGAGCATCATGGTTGCTTTGTGAGCCACTACAATGTACCGGCTCGAGCCAAGGTTGGGCTGGCATATGAACTGCGTATTGCTCCTCGGCCGAACGCTTATGATTTGCTCTGCCGGTTGCCATGCTTTCGCTGATGAGCTTCTGAATTATTTTTTTATAGTGTAATTTCTAATATCCCAGTCTGTTTGAATTTCTTCGTTGGGGACCTGCTAATTTTTTTTTTTTTGCAACAGTGTTATTCATCATCTCCCTGCACATTTTTTTTTTCATTTCAGACGATCCCATATGGGTTATCGGCGCACAAACATTATTTTTTCATCGGGTAGCTAAGATCACCTCAGCCTCCCGACGGACAAGTGCACAGACAGCCCGTCACGCTCATTCTTGCGGCCTGCGAGTTGGGAACGCCGTGTAAGCGTTGAAAATTTTCGGTGGCGCTGACACAACCCAAGCTGTCTCAGTGTTTTTAAGACCGGCTGGAAAGGACCAAAAAGGTGCCAAGCCGGGACAGCCGCCTTACTGAGCTCTTCAGTTACTTGAGATATGTGGCTAATGCTAATGGCGCACTTACGTCGTTTAGCTGGTGCTGACAGCAGAATAAAAGGGGTACGCTGATAAGGAAGCTTATCAGGGTTGTTGCATCATATCATAAAGGTATGCTATGCTCATAAAAAATTTATTCTAGAACTGTGCACGTAGCCATATTCACTTTGAAGGTTGTGTAATGTGGCGTAGGCGAGCCGATCTGTATGAAGGTGGCTCCATAGACGGTTCGGGACTCGTATTCCTTACTTGCGGTCTACACGGTGCATGAAGAGGCGAAAGTTGAATAATAATGATCGCTCAATAGAAAAGAAAAGCGAAAGCCTCTTGAATTACAGGATCACACGCCAGAAGCATAATATGTGCTTTAACCTGGTGTACTTTTCACAGTGTTTTTATTTTCCCATCCATTCCTCACTACAAATTATGCATTGGCCTACTGTTGCTCTAGATGAACAATGATTTATGCACTGAATGACTGGGCGACGTGGTAGAGATTCAATGTATGTAAAGGCACGTGTGCAAACAAGGATGTCGAACGAGGACAACAAAGAACAACGGTGTTTGTGATTGTGCACCTCGATATTCTTACAATCCCGCCTCTACGCACCACGAATACACGTATGACAGATTTCCTCATTAGACGACATTTCAGCACAAATGGGTGCCACCAGCTCGCTAGAATAAACCAGCTGCTTCATTCAGGGCTCCAAGACGTGATTTTGGAAATAAGTTTGGTCAAAGGAAGCAGCATGGTTGTATATTGATGCTTGATAATCCGCTACAATAGTAGTATGGTACAAAAAGTTAAGTTAGGGATAGATGCGATTTATAACAATTATCTTCATATTAAGTATGAAGATAACAAGGCATTAAAGAATTTTCGGCACCTTTTTAATATTGTTTGGCTCGTATGATCGAGCACTGTTTGCAGAAAATTGTATCTAAGCAATGGGAAAACAAATAGTCGACGAAGCACAGCACACTGCCCGCATCAGCATCTAGGCGAAGCCACCTTTTGAGGGGTAAGAGAGGCAATAATCCTCAACAAAAAATAGCCACAGAGGTAGAATTGTCCCGCTGAAAATGTCACATTTGTCTCTGGGTTTTTTTTTTTTGTCGAAGGGGCCAACGAGAGGAAGATCGTCTCGTGGCGAAAGCGGGGAACGGCGTCTGAGATTTTTTTTTTACTTCTTCGCTGCCCTCGACGAAGTCCTAGCACGGTATCTATCGCAGTGTGCGGGAATTTAGAAAGCCAAGATGCCGCCGCGTCGGACGATAGCTGTCGAAAGTGAAGAGAGAAATATGCCAGCACGCCGGACGCCGCATTTTTCTTCAGGCAAATGAGAGCACCGCAGTGCATAATTACAATTACGCTCCGGCCATGACAAGATGACTGCCGGAGCTCGCGAGGTCAGTCTCGCACGGAGGATTAAAATAAATTTTCTTGCCCTCTCGTCCAAATGCGCGATTCGCGTCATTTGAGCCAAGAGCCGAGACACCTCGACAAATGTTCGGGATTTATGCCGTAAGAACGCGGAGGTGTGGCTGCGGAGTCTGCGCACGAATACAACGAGCGTCTCCTACGTTGCAGGACGGCCGCGGGAACTAGATGGGGCACATCGTAATTGTACGTGGAAGACGATATTATTAAAATACGAATTAAGTCAAGAATAGGCATGAAGAAAGTGCACCTCCATTCCACCGTGTGAAAGTGGATGTATACAGCGAAGCCATTGCCAAGGTTACCCAAGCACCACCATTACAAAGCGTCACACCGTCGAGATCAATGTAGCGTCAGCGAGCTCGTTCACACGCTTTCAGATTCTGCTTTGCCGCCGCGGTACTGGCTGCGCCTGTTTACGGCGTCCATCAGGATGTTTAGAAAAATTCGCAGTTCTGCCGGAAAAGCGGAAGGACACTTTACGATAGGAAATATGTTTTTATACCTGTACGAAAGATATCTGCGATGTTTGCAGAGTGCGCGTAGTGCGGGTAGCTTTCTATGCGCTGTGCTTTTGACGTTTCGTATGCGTTAAAGCGACCTATGCACGTTGGTGAATTGGCTCGAAGCTGCTGCCGCGATTCCTATCTCCAGCGTTTTCAGAGAGAGTTTCCGCTGTCATCGAGCGACGCGTGTTCATGCTTACCTGAACGCGCGTGACGTCGTGCTGGTTAATTTAGTTTAAACACGTTGACGGGCTGGTTGGTTTGAATCCATGACAGAATGGGTAACTGGAACTGAACCAGTACGTAGAACGAACGAGACACGCAAAGACCGCGCTGTCTCTGTGTGTCCGTTTCTTTCTACACCCTGGTTCAGTCACACTTACATATTTTTTAATTGGCAATTTAGTTAGTGAGCGAATGTTTAGATCGTAATAAGGCCTATAAAACTACTATGCTTACTTCATACAGCTATCTACTAATTTGATATCGCAATCGGTGCTTCGCATTTCGGGCGGACTTGCGATTTTTCTTTTTTCAATGCCGGCCAGATAAGGCCGATTTTACCGTTCACTACCCTCTCCTATCTTCCCTTCCTACTCTCCCCAGCTGGCAATCGTTCGCGCCTGCTTTATACGGCCGTGGAGGAGAGTACCATCTGGCGAGGCTCCTCCCAACGGAAGCCGGAGGTAGACTGAGAGACGCGTAATAATCCGACACCTGACAGATGCACGGACGGAGCGCCTTAACACTTCTCACGGAGAACGGCAGCGGTGCGCGCTCAGAGGCCCGCCTTACGCAAGCAGGCGTAGCTGAATTATTCGTACCTTCTGGGTAGCGTCGCATCGCGGCAGCTCACTGAACTAAGGCGCACCAACGGTTCTCACTGGGGAGGGGGAGTGTTCACTAGCATAAAATATTGGGGGCGAGCTCCACCACTCGAAAAGCTGGCGCCACCGTCGGCGTGACGTGGCATGAAGGATCACGCGGACACAGCGAACGCGTTGGCTGCTCCGGAAGCGCCGAAACGAGCTGAAAACGAAAGTTTAAAGTCACCTGCACCAAGGCTTTACCGCCTCTGCTGTCTGCTTGACGACGTTTGAAAGCATTATAATAGGTAGGGGCTGCCTTTGTAGTTGTGCAACAACGCAGGCTACTGCTCGGTGCCGCAGTGCCGGACGTACGCAATGGAGCCCGGTGTCAGCCTTATTCACGTGTAGCCGCAGGGCTAGGAGCTGCATGAAGATTGGCTGGCGAAACTTAGGACCTGCAGACAGCCATCGGATGCAACTCGGGTATGCAGCAAGCACAGACGCGAGGAAGATTTTTGCTACAGCCCCCCGGACTGCGCGATGTTTGGTGAGTAGCAAAAAACGTGCACTGAGGCGCTCGCCTGCGCCCGCTGCCCAGCTAATGTCATGACGCTTTATTAGGTCTATGAAATTGTTAATACTAGATTCTGGCAAGTTCACTGGAATGGAAAGGGAGCGGTAAGAAGCGCATAAAGAAGCATGACACATGGTCATGTTTGTGTTATGAATTAATGCACTGGATTATGAAAAAGAAGCAGTGGGAAATCGCACGCTGAGAAGACCGATAAACATACAGTGCGAGGCAACTTGAGAAATAATATTGAAATGTCCAAGAATTCAGGATACAAGGAAAGATTGAATCGTCGCGACGGCACATCACAGTCGTTGTACGCGTCAAAGTCTCCATAGCGAAATTATTTTTGAACAGTTATGATAGCGGCCACGCAACAATGGTTGCTAGCGTGCTCTCAAATGCTCATACGCTGCGGCCTAAAGCTCGCGGCACTGCAAAAACGCGCTCATAACGGAAGCAAAACAATGTTCGAGGACATGCATGCAGACGCGCAGTCGGTCGCTGCGAACCCGTGTGATCGCTGCAATGAGGCTTTACTCTTTTATGCCCCATTTGGCTATACAGACAGCCCACTATAAGAACATATTTCACATAGCTTGCAAGAAGCCGTTTCGGGAGACTCCATCACGGCGACCGCACGCAGTGGCGTTCACTGTACGTATGCGGTAAAGAGATAGCGTCTGTAAAGGCTTCTGTGCTTTCAATTTGCCCGAGACTTACTATATCGACAGTCGAAAAGTTCCTTCCTTTTCAGAGTACCTACATAAATGTACAGGAGGGCTGCCGCGGGCTGTTTCATTGAGCACCGTAAGCGAAACCTATGAGGAGCGCGCCGCGTGATCCCTCATACTGCGCAAGGGAGGCGCTTCCGACACGTGGCGGCTCCGTAACTCATCGCGTTGGTTCGGCCGAGGCAGTCGCCATGATTCGAGACTGTGTCAGAGCTTTCGAGACATGGACGCCTTCATGCAAATGGCCGCCATCGTCAAACGCCGCGCGACCGGCCATTCTCGCGAGGATTCCCGGCTGCAAATGGAGAGGCTGAACGAGTATTGCTGGTATCTCGTGATGCAATACTTGATGCTGGAATACATGAAGGAAACAGTTGTAAGAGGACGCGATGGCGACCAATGATGCGTTCCGCTGTCCTCGCATTTATTTCATCTAAAGGGCGAACGCGGCCACTGGGGCGGCGGCCTGGGCGACCGACGTCACATGCTTCTATAACGATACTGCGCATGTCGAGCTTGCGTGTGGGGTATCTTACGTTTAACGCGACAGCGTTAAGGAGCTCGTGTCGCAGAAAAGCCGGTGTCGTCGGCGTCGGTGTTGGCGTCGGCAGCGTTGGCCGTGAGCAATGAATCCCAGCAGGCACTTCATGAATAAAAAACTTGCAAGATGGGCTGGGTGGGAATCGAACCAGGGTCTCCGGAGTGGGAGACGGAGACGTTACCACTGTTATCTTATTTCTGTGTCTAGCACATCTTTATTTTTCTCTTCTGTTAAGGCCGGCATCAAGGCGCCGGCTGAGAACGCCGAGCATAGAGTGCACGCTTTCCAGCGTCGGTGGGTACGCCACCCTTACTCAAACGTCCCACCAGTGAAACGCGAACAGCGTCTCACGAGGTGGACGCTGTTAGCAACTCTGCAATACCGCTACTAATCTGCCACTGAGCTGATTATGCCTGGGATATTTTATTTCTCCCACGTGTGCATGCTTCTTAGAGTGTTTTTTTTCTTCTAAAATTGGTGTCGCTTACTGATAACTACCACTACGGAAAGGATCTAGTAATATGGACTGAAACACTCGTGATTCATAGTCTTACCATGCCAATATTTATGCTTACGTCGATGTTACTTCGCACGTATGCATGAAATTTGGCTAACAATCTACACAAAAAGCATTGTTCGCTAGTTTTCTAGACACCTCTCGTTCTCTAATATTTGTACTGGTGCTTCGCAATGTGGTTAGGCTTGAATGGTAAGTACCGATACTTTTGCCTTAAGCCACTCATCTTACGTACTTTCAACGGGTGCTGCAATATTTGGAGGTACGTAAAATTGACATCCGCCTTTACTGTACACAACATGAAGCGGAAGACGAAATGCAAATGATTTCTTTCCAGTTCCGTCCTCTTTTATGAAGATTCCTTTACTTCGCACGTTTTCCCCGAATTGAGTTCTCGTCTTCGGTGTCTCGGAGGTTCAGGATGCCCATCGATTCGGCCTCGCCTTGCAATCTGCTAGACTCATGCTTGCTGAAATGGTAGAGCGACCGATTCAGAAAATCATTGGTTGATGGTTCCCTCCTCTGACGAAGGCAAACTTCGCTTCAACATTGAAGGCCTCTTTCCGAGAAAGCCGCTGGGGGTCTCCATATTTTTTAAATAGATTTGCACTAAAGTCCATGTAGCGCCACTTCTTTTTTAGTTTGACGAAATTTCCACATCTTTGTGGGTTTCCTCAGAACTGACTGGCCATAGGCGGCATTTGATATCAAAAGGTTTCCCGTTCTAAGTGTTTCTTGAGTTCGCTTCATTCAGACGCAGTCGACCGGTAAAACTGGCGTTCGCAATGTGTTCTCACTTTCACCATAAGGAGATGCGTTGCCACGTTACACCGAAAACCACATAATTGGCGAAAGACGATTTAGGAAAAAAAATTAGTTTATACATCCCTTGACCTAGCGTTGTAATTTTGGAGAAGGATTTCACGCTGATAGTGATCACTGGTGCAACGTGAAAACGGCAAAATGTGAGGCGTCGTGGTTGCTTCGGGAACCATCACGACGTCAAGGCTCGAGCTAACTAACGTTGGGCTCATATATAAACTACGTGCTGCTCGTTGGTCCAGCGCTCGTAACGTTCTCTGCTGGTTTCCATCCCGTCGCTGACGAACTCCTCATCTATTGTTTCTATAGCCTAATATGTCATATTCTAGCCGGTTTCAGTGTTTCTGTTTGGCACCTTCTCAACTATTTCTTCTAGAAGGTTGACCGTCATCTCGCTGCAGATTTGCATGGCATTTTCGACTATTTCATATGGAGCTTCATGGCAGTTACCGAAAGGATGCCAAGCAGGGATAGCCGCATAAGCGAGTGCTACGTTCACTAGATAAGCACGTGTACTTGTAAAGTCGCACTTACGTTTCTTTGCTGTTGCAGAAAATAGATTAAAAGGCATGTGCTGAGAAGGAAAATTTCTCATTATCTGTGCAGTCGCTCTCAAAAGTTTGTTATGGTAGTAGAACATGCATTCAAAAACAAAGGAAACCGCCATATTCACTTTGAAGGATGTGTAACGTGGCGTGTGGGAGCGAATCTATAAATTCTTGGCTCCATTGGCGCTGCCAGCACAAGCTCATAAATGATCAATAGGAAGATTGCATGAAAGTGGGACATTATAATAGCTATACCTCAAAGACAACGTGTCGGCATAGAGAAAGAAAAATACTATGGTGTCGGCTTGCTAGAGCATGCAAATAAAATATATGTTTAGAATAGTATAAATAAATGTACTCTAAATGCTGGAACAATGTGGCAGGGATTCTTTGTAATTAAAGACAGGAGTGAAAACAGCGACGTAATTCGAACGAGGACAACAAAGACAATGGTGTTTGTGTTGTCCGTCTTTTTCTTCTGTTGCCATGTTTTGGAGCCCGCCTTTAAGTGTCATGAACATGGGTATGTTACTGTTACTAATTGTTCGACATTTCATGAACTGCATGCCATCAGAGCACCCTAATACATCAGCTGCTTATTTCATGGCTCCAAGGTCTAAGCATAAAAAAAAAGTTTACGAAGGAAAGCACTAAGGTCGGATATTTATTCTTGATGTCAAGGACGAATCCACTATGGACAGATGCGAATCATTCCTATGCATGGTCACAGTGGTACCTTATTTTGTCAAAACTCGAGATGGATTTTATATCAATATAATTACCACCAAAAAATCAAGTCTTACACGAAGAAAAAATTTCTTCCGTGTTTCAGCTCATGTAACTCAATGTGAAGGTTAAGTGGAGCCTTGGCGCTCAAGCGCACGTAACCAAAGTCCAAGCCGCAGCCGTAAGAATCGCTGGTCTCATCATGAGGCAATGTCGGGTGCTGGCACACAAGCGCGAACACCTGTCTTCCCTTTGCCAGAACAATTCCAATTGCCACAGTTGCTCGTTGAGGTTTAATAATTTCCTAATCGAGGGCAGCAATGGCCTAATAAATAAGGCAACGAAAACGACACCGGATACCTCCCGAGGGAAGGAACGGAATGTTCGAACGAGGAACGTTTTATTATTAATCGATATGTAACTATTGTTTGGACGGAGAAGCCGCAGTTCTCGTTTCTCATGTGTTATTATTGGAAAAATCTCAGACCCCGAGCCAATGGCGTCTGTCACAATGTCTCATTCAAGTCACGACGAAATAAGTGGATGCGAAGACGCACGTGGTGAGAGCACAGTGATAACTTTCACGAACTGGCACGGACTCAGCTTGTTTGTGCGCTGGACCGCCGCTTTATGTGCTTTCCCATTTGCCACGCTTTCAAAGCGCATGCTCTGCTATTCTTGACGACTATTTAGTGAAAACTGTTGACCTTAAAAATTAATGCTCAACCTTCTTTTCTGTTCCAACGAGAGAAGGATTCCGCGTGGCGACTGCGACACAATTGAGGCTCCATCAGCGCCAGCGGCGAGAATGTGGCTGCCGTGCTTGGAGGAAAACAAATCTTTTCGACGAAACCACACGTGACGATTTTGATACCTAGCAAAAAAATAAACAAAGTTATACTCTGGAGAAAAGCACTGAACCTTGCGATGGCAGTGGTCTCCCCTACCCCCCTTTCTTTTATTGAGGAAGCGGGAGGGGGCACTGAGGACAATGGCGCAAGTTTCGACGTCTTTCTCGATGTTCGATGTTCATGTTCGTCGTTCGCTCATGTCATATCTTTGTCATATCCTATTTGAATCACAATTACGCCTACCTTGTCTCAGTTTGCGTCGACATTTGGTTGACACCCCTCCCTTCTTTTTGAACCCCAGAGGTGGGCCAGGTGGGCCCATGCCGTAGATTGTATTGCCAATGGTGCAATGCAGTTAATATTGTGCTATAATGGCGCGAATTACGTTCGCAACGCTAATTTTACCTATATTCAGTTCAGTTCAGTTCAGATTATTTCCAACGCAATGTTCGGGGTCCTCCAGGCATAAACATTGTTATAGACAAGTGGAGGGGACCTGGGGACCATACAGAGAGCAGGCAAAGTGATACATTTACAAAGTAACGATTTGAAAGATTTTATATCACAGGGTATCTTGAAATAGTGAACATGATATACAATGCAAGATAAAATCAAATACAGATCTGGCCACTAAGAGCATACAATGAAAACATAGAAACGTGAAACAATAAATATGCACTTGCGTTAAAGGGTTCTTCACTCATTCAACAAAAAACATCTTATTTGCGACTTCAATTAATAGTAAACCTCCCTTCTTGTGGAGAAAACCGCAGCCGCCTTCCGGATACCATTGGCCGGATTACACGATACCCACTTCGGCCAAGCAAATGCGCGCAATTTCCCAAAAATATGCCGTACGGCGGCGATGCCTCATGCTGTATATATACACGCCAGAGTACTCTTTACAGAGATATAGTGGAATGCGGCAAATTCTTTACTATATTGGCGCCAATTTACGCCCATCCGGTAAAACTGAGATTTCTGCGGCTAATTCTCGCTTCCGGTGGGCGCAGCCGCGGCAATCTTCCAGGCGCAATTTCGTTGCCAAATTTCACGCTTATTAAACCCACACCGTAACTCTTACCTACTCTGCGACTAACACTTGCTTTTCGCCTTCTGAGACCTTGATTTTGATATTTTTTGCGACTCGCTAAGGCTCTCTGGAGGAGCGACAAGGTTTTTTTATTCGGAAACGGTTACAAGAGATACCGGACCTCAGATGCACCATAACCATGTGAAGTCGGCTTAGAAGACCTTGTCTTCAAAAGTTCTGTAGACATAATATTGAGCATTGCGTATTGTAAGCCCTTCTCTCTGTGGTTAAAATACTCCCTATACAGCCGTATATTGAAGGAACACGCTAGGCGTTTGGTGTACGGTCTCTAGAGTGTGAGAGATGCAGCTGTCAACATTTTTTTTTCACTTCACACTTTCGAAATCATTTACGATTGTTGTGGCACCAGAATATTTTTCAGTCGTGTTGGAACAGAACACGAAGGAGAATTTTTTGAGAAACCATACCAAACCACTTCGACCAAAAGTTCAACACAGGCTCATTGGTGCTGAAGTTATATCAGATCGAACAACGTCTCCAGCTTCTCTTGCTCGCGAGAAATAGCAGAGTAGCCGGCTGGCGGCCACTGGCTGGTCCACAATAGCATGGATAGGTGTGAATGATACGTCGCGTTGGCTCCTATTCGCTGCTTGCGCAAACGTGCACGTTCGGCGCTCATATCCATCAAAGTCTTTATTTTCTACGGATGTATCGCAGTCGTTTTTTTCCCTTTGATGTAACATGCAACTCTTTACGGGTTTTCGCATGATTACCTTTCCATGTTGCGACGTATAATATCAAAAGGGTTCCCCAAAAGTTTCGTGCGCTTCCCTCTGAAGTGTCTCATGGGTTCGCTCCATTCAGACGCATTCAGCCAGCAAAATTGGCGTTTAAAATCTGTTCTGACTGTCACCATAAGCTGTTTCGTTGCTATGATACAACGAGATTCACATAATTGGCGAAGGACAACTTACGAAAAGAGAAGTAGGCCATGCATTCCCTGTTGCAGCATTTTGTGCTTCGAGAATGATTTGACGCTGATAGTGGGCAGTGCAGTAAGGTGGAAGCGGCAAACTGTGAGTCATCTCGGTTGCTTTATCAAACAGGCTTGAGTCAACGTTGGACTGATATATGAACTCCGTATCGCTCGTCGGTCCAACGCTCGTAACGCCGTCTGCCGGTTTACATCACGTCACTGAGAACCTCGTCATTTATTGTTTGAGTGGTGTAATCTCTGACATTCCTTCCGGTTTCAATGTTCTTGACGGTGACCTGCGCATACCCTTTTTTTTCCATAGTGGTGTCAGAAATTTCCCTGTGATTTTCATGTGATTTTTGACGATTACATAAGGTTTGTATGCACAGAATAGTTATTCGTTCATCGAGTAGCTAACGTTGCCTCAGACATGCGGCTAACCAGTGCGCAAGCAACCCATTCGGTTTGTCCCAGTATCATGTGAGTGGCGAATCGACGCAAGGGCGGCCAACCCTCTAGAAGGTGTTCTATGATAATAAACATTCTATGATAATGAACAGATTTAGTTTAGCATACACAGCTATACCGTACGCGATATGCTATAGTATAGCGCACACTAAGCAGCGCACGTTTTTTACAGCTTTAGTTGCTGTGCGAGGTCTTCGGACCTCAGAGGCCATATGCCTTTGTTGCGGTTATCTCACGACTGTACCAATAGGTGGCGATGACATCTCGAATGTTTTTCGAATATTGAGGTAGGACACCAAGCATTATAATAGCAAGAGCTTGGTGGCGCAACTCACCGCACCGTTCCAAAGGCGACGCGCATACAATCCATCCAAACATCCATTTCTTTCTTTAGGCTTCGATTCGTTCGAAACTAGAAGCGATCTCGAAAACACCACAAGGTTATCCATAATACCATGTCGCCGAAGCGGCCTGAGACTAAGCGAAAGCCATTTATAGTCATTTCTACGAACGAAGCGCATTTTACAAAAGCAACGCCTAATTCGATTCGAAGCGGGTAGCCAGGACCGCCGCCATGTTTCACGCAAACTCTGCAAACCACGCATTGACGCATGCGCAGTGACGGCCCGCTATATAGTAGCGTACACAATGGTGTAGCGTAGGCTAAACTAAACCTGTCTAATGAAGGGAGAGCTAATGAAGCGCGCACAGGAGGGAGTGATCCTGAAAAGAATGCCGTGTTTTCACTCACGTTAGTTTAAGCAACAGAGGAGAAAATGTAGGCATCTGATTAGCAGCCGTTATACAGGACAAGACAGGCCACTGTATGTAAAGGTTTACTTATTTTGCGGCTTTTCCCTTTCGCGTCTGGGCAAACGCGAAACCGCCGCAAGTGGAAGGTGCGTCGATTAAGCGTCTGTCCCGAGCAACCGAAAGCATCGTCAAACGCTGGCGGACTACTTGGCGCGGTAACACGAGTGCAGAAGCTGAGCCCTCGTAGCTTTTACTCAACGGCCACACGGAGTTGTCCGCGAATGTAATCACGGCAGGAAAAACTCCGAAAGCGTGCCAAGCCGGAACACCCGCATTGGGCAGCGCTATGTTTGCTAGATAAACGTGGCCAAAGCTAATGGCGCACTAAAGTCCTTCGTTAAAAACATTAAAATACGGGGTTTTACGCGCCAAAACTACTTTATGATTATACGGCACGCCGTAGTGGAGGACTCTGTAAATTTCGTCCATCTGGGGTTCTTTACGTGCACCTAAATCTTAAAGTCCTTCGTTGATGCAGACACTGTATTAAAAGGCATCTGCTGGTAAAAAAGTTTATCATGAGCTTTGCAGCATTTCTGAAGAGGTTGTTGTGTTCATAAATTATATTTCCGAAAATCTGGATCTAGCTATATACACTTTGAAGGCCTTATGTAGCTACATGTGCGAGCCGATCTATTGGAAGCTGGCTCCATCACCCGTGCATGCGGATATGGTGGGTACAAAACCTCGAGTACAAAATAGCTGATGCCCAGAAAACTACGTGCAGGCTTGCTTGATCACACGTATCAAGAATAGTAAATATGAGTTTTAACCTACTGCAGATTTCATTGTTGTTGGTTGTTAGCGGCTATGCCCCAGTAAATTTCATTGGCCATTACGCAACATTACACACAGAAATAAATATACCTGGAATGAGAAAACTATGTGGCAGGAATTTTTTGTCTGTGGGGGCAGGTGTGCAAACAGGGACGTAAATAGACCGAGGACAACGGCGTTCGTGTTGTCCAGCTCATTTTACTTCCATGCTTGCCATTACGCGCCATGAATACACGCATGTTACATTTCCTCACTACACAACATTTCACCAAAACTGCATGTCATCAGAGCGCCCTAATATCCCAGTTTCGTGGCTCCGAGATCCTCACCTCGAAAATAAATTTGCACAATGGAAGCAGTGTGGCTGGATGTTTATTCGAGATTTCACAAGCCAGTGGACCTATGCTATGAAAGTTAACGTATGGACAGATGCTAATAACACCCATTAGTGTTGATATCGGCACTGCATTTTTTGAAAACTTGAGATGAACTTACTTTACACTAACATTTTGATTACCACCGAAGAAATGAAGTTTTACTCGAAAAGAAAAAAGACATTCTGCGGAGTTTTGTGCTGTGGCAACTCGAAGTGACCGCGAGGAATTCAAAGTCTCGTCAAGTGACTATCAAAACTGCTGCTGGGCAAACCGCAAGAAGCATCCGCGCGTCAGTCTAAGCTTTGCAAAAGAATTTAAATTGCCGCGGTTGCTCGTTGACGTTTTTCATTTTTTAATCAAATGCAGAAAATGTCAATTTACTAAATCAGTGAAAGTGAAAAGACTACACCTTGCAAGGACACGAACTGAGTTTTTAAACGATCGACGTTTCATCTACCTCCCTCCCCTCTTTCTTTTGGGAGGCGGGAGGAAGGTGATACAGAGAGCCCCTGCGATAGGTTGCACTTCTACATAATGCTCCGCTCGTAGGTTGCAGCGCGGGGACCCCCGCGCTAATGCTCAGAGATAAATGTTGCCGTTGCAGCAGGGTCAGTGCCTCCACGTACAATTGCGGAGAGCTGAATGTCTCGCACGTGGCGAGCAGGAAACGAGCACGATGAGCCGGAGAATGCGGTGCCAACTACAGCAGCAAGTGCCATTGAAAACGATACCCCAAACCAAGCAACATGGGGAATCACGTGCGGCGTGCTGTCCCGAGGATTCAAAGTCTGGTGCGCGCATTTGGCTACAGAATGCATGCAGCCAACAGCGTTAGTCGTGGCTGCTTTGCGAAAGATGACTGCCTAACGACCCTACTATGTTTGTTTTTCTGCAATGTCAATTGTATGGACCCCCCGGCTGCATTTTCGCCGTCGCCGACGCCGTGATGTTCCGTATAAATTTCAAGGTCGATAAAATCGGCGGCGCGCCCAGTATGCTGTAGGTGAGAGTGAAAGCGTGCGAGAGTTAGCCGTCGAACGCGGCCCACTCTCGGCCCAGAATTGAGTAGAGGACGGGAGGGAGGGGGGGAGGGGGGCGTTCTTTTCCGTCGGCGGCTGCCCACGGCGTGGCCGTGCAAGACCCGTAGATTGCGAGCGTCTGCGACGTGGCCGAAGTGAACGCCCGCGCGGGCCTCAACTCGAAAGCGATCTGCGATGTTTGAAGAGTGCGCGTATTGCCGGTAGCTTCGTACACGCTGTGTTCTCGACGATTCGTTCGCGTTGAAGCGAGAGATAACCGAAGGTCAATTCGATTGCTGGTGATGGTGTCATTCCTCGCTCCAGCATTTTGATAGTGAGTTTTCGCGCTTATCGAGTGATGTGTGTTCATGTTTGCATGTACACGCATGACATCGTCCTTATTAACACAAAGCATATAGGCGGGCTTGTTGGTTTCAATCCATGGTAGAATGTTTGAGCGCGACTGAACCAGGACGTAGAAAGAAACACAAAGACAGAGAAAGCGCTGTCTCTGTGTGTCCTTTTATTTCTGAGCCCTCGTTCAGACCGGCTTACAGATTATATCATCTTTAATTTGTTTAGGAAGCGAATGCTTACAAGATTACGCGGCCCATAAAACCACTATCCTCGATTCCTAAAGCTATCGTCGAGAAGGATTGGAACGATGTAGAGGGTTGTCCTCTTCAGCGTTTTGCTCGATAATGGCGCTCGCGCTGAGAGTCCGTGCCCTGAGCTAAGGTTCGGTCCAAAACGCCGGTGACTAATAAACGCCTAGGCAAGTGTTGTATTTTTCTACAGTGTTCTCAGCCATTTCCCTGGAGATTTTCAAGGCGTTATCGACGATTCCATAGCGTTTTTGTGCACAGGATGGTTATATGCACATCGGGTAGCCAACGTCGCCTCAGGCTTCCGCGTAACCAGTGCGCAAGCAGCCCATCGGGCTCGTCGCTGTGCCCTGGGACTGGGGATCGCCGTAAGGACGTGCAACCCTCTAGGGTGTGTTGACTCAACGCAGGCTGTCTCAGTGTTTCTAGTCCCGGCTAGCAAACACGGAAAGGCTGCCAAGCCCGGAAGAACGAATTAGCGAGTGGTAAGTTTAGTGGATAAATGTTGCTAATGCTAAAGGCGCCTTTATGTTTCCTCGCTGCTGCAGACATCAGATCACAAAACATTTGCTGATAACGAAGTTTCTTAAGAATGTCGCAGTATGTGTTAAAAGTAGGTTAGATTAACAAAGTAATTATTTAAAAATACGGATGTAACGATATGGCATGTGTCATGTTAATATGACATGTGTCAGCCTTTCGAATACATGTGGCTCCATTGGCAGCAGAGTTGCTTTGACAGCCGTGACGACAAATGAGAAAGTGCAATAATTATCATGGCTCGCCGACAAAGCGTAGGCTTAATTTTCTAGTTGTATAAAGTAGAATAGGTATATGCTTTACCCTACTGCAAATCGTTCAGTCATTCCCCCCTACATTTCAATGGCCATAATGTAGCATTAAACAGAGAAATAAATATACCTGGAATGAGAGAGCAATGTGGCAGGCATTTGTTGTGTGTAAAGGCAGGTGTTCAATCAGGGACGTAAATAGAGCGAGTACAACAAGGCCAACGACGTTTATATTGTCCAGCTCCTTCTTCTTGCAAGCCTGCATTTACGCGCTATGAATGGACACAAGTTACATTTCTTCACTGCACAACATTTCAGCGTAACTGCATGCCATCAGAGAACCCTTTTAATACCTCAGTCTGATGGCGCCAAGCATCTGACCTTGAAAATAATTATGGCCAAAGGAAGCAGCATAGCTGGATATTTGTGCTTGACGTTACGAACCAATGGACCTATGCTATGAAAGTTAACGGGTGGACAGATGCTAACGATGCCCATTAATGTTCTTATCTGTTCCGCATTCTATGAAAACACGAGATGAACTTACTCTACACTAAGATATTGGAGGCCGCGAAGACCTCCGAGCGGAGACTACCCCTTCGCGTCCGCGCAGCCTTCATCTTCAAAGCAATTTGCCATGTTTGCAGAGCACGCGTAACGACGACAGCTCCGTAAGCACTGCGCTTACGACGTTGCCTTCGCGTTGAAGCGCGAAAATGCACGGAGGTTTATTCAATTGCTGCTGCTGCCGCGATTCCTCTCTTCGGCATTTTGACAGCGAGTTTCCGCGCCCGTCGAGCGAGATGCATTCACGTATACTGCGCGCGCGGGGCAGAGTGCTTGCAAGTTTAATTAAAACACGTAGGCGCGCTTGTTGGTTTCAATCCACGAGAAAATATGTATGCGTGACTGAACGAGGACGTAGAAAGAAACACACACACAAAGACAGCGCTGTCTTTGTGTGCGTTTTCTATTCTTCGTCCTCACTCAGTCACGTTTACACATTATATCATATCTAATTTAGTTATTAAGCTAATGCCTACAAGTTTACACTGCGTATAAAACTACTATCCTTACTCAGTTAGCTATCTACTAACTTGCTATCGCAATTGGTGCTCGTAACTTTAGTCTTCATGTTCGATTGACCGCGGCCTGGCGTAAGTGCCGCCGGTTGGCGCGGCTACTGAAAATCTAAAGTGTAGGAAAAGCAGTTATTGAAGAGAGAGGAGGAGACGTCGACTTAAACACTCTGTGTAGTCCACGTGATGCGAGAGCACAACGCTTCAATATATCGATATCGATGCCACACACTTATGCTTATATTGATTTGAAGAACTTTGGCATCCTAGCTGGAGCTCCTGGGCTTAAGCGCTGGAACAAGATCCGCGTCACAGCTCACTCCCGGAGCAGGTTGCCCGGCTGTCGTTGATCAGTGCTGCACAGACAGCCGCCATGATTCGAGAGGCAGTCAGGCGCTTTCGAGACACGGACGCCTTCATGCAAATGACCGGCTTTGTCAAGCGGCGTGTCGTCTGCCACTCTCGCGAGAATTTCCGTCTGCAACTGGAGAGCATGAACGAGGATTGCTGCTACTTTGTTAGACGACACCTGATACAGGAATACTTAAGTAAACTCGCGTAGATGGATGCGACGGCGGCCAATGAACCGTTCCGTCGGCCTGCAACTTATTTCCGCAAAAGGGCGATGGCGGCGAGTGAAGTGGCAGGTTGTGCGACCAACGTGGCATGCTTCCAGAAGGACACCGTACATGTGTAGGTTGCGCCTGGAGGACACGCAATGCGCATCTTTATTTTTTGCTTCTCATTAAGCCGGCACCGAGGCACCGGCTGAGAGCGGTGACTATAGGGTGCCTGCGTTGAAGCGTCGGTGGGTGTCACACCCGGGCCTTACTGTGGTGTCCACCCCGTGAGATGCCAACAGCGTCTCACGGGGTGGTCGCTGCTGGCAAATCTGCAATACCACTCCGCCAATGAGCCCATTGAGACGGTGATGTTTATTTCATCCAACGTGTGCATGTAACATAACGTAATGTTTTTCTTCTAAAACCGGTGTCGGTTACTGGTAGCTCCCACTACACAAAGGTTATAGTAATGTGGACTGGTACACTCCTGCTCTATAGTGTTATTACATCAATAGTTTCCGCTTACGATGATGTTTAGTCGCATTTGTGCGTGAAATTTTGCGAAAACTGTTTCTAAAGAGCTTTTTTTTTGGTAGTTTTTTAGACACTTCTCTCTCCATAATATTTGTACTGGTGCTTCCCAACGCGGTAAGGTGCGAGTGGTAGATACCCACACTTCTCCCCATGACACTCATCTTAAGGACCTTCAACGGGTGCTGTAATTTTTGGAGAATGGTAAAACTGGCGTCTGCTTTTCTTGTAAATGGAAACGGAAGAGGAAACGAAAATGATTTCTTTGCAGTTCGTTCTGTTTTATGAAAATTTCTTCACGTTACACGTTTTCCCCGAATTAGGTTGTCGTATCCGTTGTCTTGAAGCTACATTTTGCCCATAAATACGGTCTGTCATCGCATTCTGCCGGACTCCCCCTTTGTTTATATGGTACACGGACCAACTGGGAAAGGCGATGGTATATGGCGAAGCGACCAAATGGGAAAGGCGATGGTTCACGGTTCTATGCTCTGACTTCCCTTCAGCTTTGAAGGCTTCATTCCGAGAAAGCCGCGGAGGGTTTGGATATCTTTTAGTACCGTTGCATAAAGTCCCTGCACTGTCACTTGTTTTACCTTTGACCGAACTTCCACTTATTTGCGCGTTTCCTCAGAACTGACTTCCCATTTCGCTGCATTTGATATCAGAAGGTTTCCCCTTCTAAGTGTGTCTTGATTTTGCTTCATTCAGACGCACTCGACCGGTAAAACTGCCATTTACAATCAGTTCTGGCTTTCGTCATGAGCTGATGCTTCGCCATGTTACAACCAAAACTACATAATTGGCGAAGAACGGATTACGAAAAAAATAGTGTACATATCCCTTGTCTTAGCGTTGAAATTTTAGGGAGAGATTTGGCACTGAGAGTGGCTGCTGGAGCAACATCAAAACGGCACACTGTGAGGCGTCGTAGTTGCTCAGGGAACTATTACAGATGTGCAGGCTCGAGCCAACGTTGGGCTCATATATGAACTGCGTATTGCTCCTCGGACCAGCGCTCGTAACGTTCTCTGCTGGTTTCCATCCCATCGCTGAAGACCTCCTGATTTATTGTTTCTATAGTCTGTCATGCTCTAGCTGGTTTCAACATTTTTGTTGAGTAGCTTGTCCATTATTATTTATTCAATGTTGAGCGTCAACTCGCTGCAAGATTTTCATGTAATTCTCCACGGTTTCATGTGCACCTTCACGGCAGTTACCGAAAGGAGACCAAGGAGGCACAGCGGCAATGGCGAGTGCTATGTTCACCACATAAATGTGTGTAATTCTAACGGCGCACTTAGGCTTCTTCGCTGTTGCAGACCGCAAATTAAAAACCAGGTGCTAAGATGGAAAAATTATCACTACTTCTGCAGCTGCTCTCAAAAGTTTTTCATGTTAGTAAAACACTTATTCAAAAACAACTGGAAGAGCCATATTCACTTTGAAGGATGTGTAACATGGCGTGCGGAAGCCAATCTGTGAGTCGTTGGCTCCATTGACGGTAACGATGGATCGCCGTAGCAGGCAAGTGCGCAGTGCGAAAGTAGAATAAGAACTATGCGTCAAAGACAACATGTGGGCTCACTAGATCATGCACATAAACCATAGAGAAAGAAATTCAACAAGAGGGGACACTCTTCAAAAAGTGGCAACAGGAAACACGTCACGCCTGGTTTCAACAACAACCGTTAGTTGACGCGAGCATCAGACAAAAAGAATGTGAAATAAACTTCCAGACAACTTTTTATTTTTTTTATTCCCTCGCACTAAAAGTGAAAAAGTTTTGCGTGTAAATAAACTTATACTTTGCAACTTTTTGTTGCGTTGCCTAGCAACAAGCTAGCGGCACGCCAGACACGCGTGCATACGTCATGCGCGGCGTCAGATAAGCTGCAGGAGTGAGCGAGGACGGTCGTACGTGCGAAGCTCGCGTGCTCGGCGACCCGTCTGTTTTGGGTATTGCCCATTTTTGGGGGGCTCCCGGCCTTCTCTGTGCTTCTCTTGCGTGTCGTCTGCATTTCCACACGGCACCACTGCACTACTGGACTACGGCAAGGTGAGAAATTGTGTTTGACAGTGTGCGGCGCATTTATACACATTTAGGCTTAGTTCGAGTGGCGCAGTTAGCGAAAAACAGCACCGCCGTCCTGGCGCAGTTAAATTGAGTTAATAGACAGTTTTAGTACTGCGTCATGACGATACGTACGCAGCACGCAAGGGCTTTGCGGAACGTAGGAGCACGTGTCGCGTTGGGGCTTTTAGTACTGCGAAATGCCTACGTACGTAAGAGGGCGAGCGTTAGACGCCGGGCGCGTCGGAGCGCATTGGCCGTGTCCACCAGTACGTCGAACCGTCGGCCAAACTAGACGCTGTTGATCTGACTAACGTGATGTAACGTGTGGGCGCGTTCCCGCTTCGTCGAACTATATTTAGGCCTTCAAGAGACTCTACTTTAATGCGGATGAAATGCACGAATCACATAGAGAAAAATAAAGAGCAAACACTTGCTTTCTGGGGCTGGCACGGTCCTTTCCGATGAACTGCGCCAAGAGTAGGTCGAGCCTTTCGCGCAAACAGCGCACGCTGAAGACTTTCGTAAAAGCAAAATTCATATTTTTGGTTATACATTCCCACTTTGCAGAATCCTGGAAAGAGTTCTGCGCGTTTACTTCGCGCAGCAAAGCCAAGTCGTACGCCCCGGAAAAGAACAGCCTTCCGCTGGTCGTCTTCGACACCGCCATTTTTCGAAACTCTTGACTCGCGCTCTCCCGAACGAACGAGCTATGCGAGAACCACGAGAGCAGCACGCAAGGCTCCCTACGTACGCACGCAAGAATCGGATGCGTGCGTACGCAGCGGCCGCGTACGCATCTCGTAGCGTTTGTGTTGCGTTCTGCACATGCGTTTGCAGAACGCAGCGATCTTACGTACGCAACGCCGTTGCGTACGCTACGTACGCAGTACTAAAACTGTCTAATGCCTCGTCCTGGGAGATGTTTGCGACGCTTTCTATGAGCCCCAACATTACTGTAACTTATTTCGGTAGTTTTTGGGCACGGTTGCCGCGCCCGGCTTATTGACGCAGTAAGCGAAAACCAGCTCGGCCGTGTGACGCATTTGCCGTGTACTACGTCGTAGCGCCTAAGACAGGCAAGTTTTCGCGCATTCTGTGGCCCCCAACGTTATTGTAACTAACGTCGTTATATTTGGGGGTAGTTTAGAAGCACGGTTGCCGCGCCCGGCTTATTGACGCAGTTGCGAGTGTACTGAATCTTAATGCGAGAAGTTCGTTATTTCTCAGGCCCCAATATTGTATTTTATTTTTTGATACTTTAATGCTTAAGTATCAGAACTTGCTTAAAGCTAATTGCCCTTGAGCGTAATTTTGGCGGTTCACCACTTTCGCACGTATTGCCTTCCCGAGCTGTTTATGTAAGTATTATATATGTTGTAATTTACGTTTTTCAACAGATGGCCTCCTGCAAAGCCTCGTACGGCAGCTACTGTTGTGTAGCGTGGTGCACAAACAACGGAAGAACGCGAAAGAAGCCCGGAACCCACTTTTTTCGAATCCCACGGGACCACAGGTTTGCTGCGTTAAGCTCTGTTTCTCCTGATTTAAACGAAGATATCTAGCGTTTTTGAAGTACTTTCGCCCGGTTATAACCCGCGTTGCGCCGGTGAGAGGCATAACGGATCAGTTTGGGAGTCTTAAAAGTGGTGTGCATTTTATTGTTGCAGCAAATGCATTTCATTTTTTTGTGGTACGAGCAGTATAACCATTATACTCTTGCACGTCACACGTTGTGCCTCTTTGTCGGCATTTTTTGTGGTTATGTAAAATTTGCAATATGAAATATTGTATCGTTCCAAGCTAGACATGGTGCACCCTACATCTGTTCGGTAATTGCAAAAGCAGTGTACACTTGTTTTTTTTTTTCAGAATAATGTATGGATTCTTAAATGCCTGATGCATCATGCGTGTACGCACTCGTGTTGGGCTGTCATGAAATATTGAATGATTACTGATTGAGTGATACAACACACTTTTTCTAAAACGTGCGCAGGTCGACGGCATGGGTGACATACACCCGAAGGACTGACCTTATGGAAAAGCCAGTCAATCTACTGTACACATCATACAAGATTTGCAGTGACCATTTTACTGCGCAAGACTTCATGGACCCAGGGCACACACGGCTCACTAAAATGGCCGTGCCAACAGTTAACCCAGGTGCGCAATGGAACAGTTGCAGCACTAGCACTATCTTAATGCACCTTTGCCGTGGTTAACGTATGTTACAATGTCTTCATAAAATAGTTAGCAATAGCAGTTTTTGTAGCTATAATTGCAGCATAAACCAGCATCACGTGGACATTTATTTCTATTTAAATATTTTATATTCTGCTCGTGCGGCACCTGCCAAAGCTTCTGTATTTAATTGACCTGAAAACAATGCACCAGAGGACTATCCGGTAGAAGCTTTATGCATCAGCATGTAGTCTGAAGGCCCTGCCGTGCTAGGTGCTAGCAGTTCCTAGTGTTTGCTAATGGCAACCTCACTAACATGCAAATTTTTAAACCCATGCAGGTTACGTCCATCCTGTAACTGAGGGTCAAGCTGGCGAATGTGTCGTGCAGGAGGACAAGAAAAGATTCATCGTGACGGCGAGCTGTGTTGCCGAAGGTGAGTTTGGCGTCAAGCTTTACTTGACAAATTGGCAATGACGAGTCATTTTCCAGGAAACCTACCAGGCTACGTTGCTCCCGTGAGCGAGCTAGATCCTGCAGACTCCCAAATGGACATCTCTGGCAGCAGTTCGACTGGAGCTGAGTTTTGTGCTGTTCATGGTAACTATGACATCAAGTGTCACTCTCAACCTCTGTGTAGACACTACAGTGCGCGGCACCCTTGCGTAAAGCGCGGGAACGTCGTTCCCACGCTCTACACAAGGCGACACGTGCGGTAACCGGAAGGTCAAGGTGCAATGTATACGCAATGCTATACCTAATTAGATGTGCTGATAACTTTATGGTAGCCTCGAAAAGGCCAATATATTTTAGGGCGATTCTTGATACGACATAATTTTTTATTGATATATAGTTTCGTATTAATGTATCTGTATGTTAAGGCTTCATGTGTTTGAAAGGAGCGGCTGCACAATTTGTAGCACTACTCCTCGTATCACCAATTGACGTAGCTTTATAGCGTGAATTTGTGCAGGACCATGACCTTTGTAAATGCATAGGGCGATTTCTGTTTAACGAATTGTATAACCACATGGCCTACAATCTATAAAATTATGCAATGTATTCTTCGTTTGAAGACCATGATGGTAACTGTTAATGCTTTGGGTTTGGTTATCTTGTGGAACAATTTAGAAAATACTTGCCAACAAGTGAGCTACCATTGCTGTGTACTGTCGCATATATAGGCAGTGGGAGTGAAGTACCGCAAAATTGTGCTGGACATGTTCTTGTTAGTGTTGTAGCCCGTGGAATGCACGTGACACATAAGATTTTTGGTAGTACGCTTGCACTGCAGTATATTACCTGTAGGATATTCAAGTTGTCTGCCAGCGGGGCAAATTATCTTGTTCTTTGTGTTTGTGCAGATGATGCGTCCGAGGTCTCCCCAAGTTCCAGCAGCTTTCTTGCGTCCGAGTTCTCCCCAAGTACCAGCAGCTTTCTTGCCTCTGAGGTCTCCCCAAGTGCCAGCAGCTTCCTTGCGTCTGAGGTCTCCCCAAGCATGTCCCCAAGTGCCAGCAGCTTTCTTGATTCAGCCTCAAGCTCAGTAGGAGGCTTCCCTGGTAAGTGTTCTTGTAATGCTAGTAAATAGATTTGTAGACTACCCAGCTAGAGGAATGTGCACCAGGCCGACCCATTTGTATTGCATATCATGAAACTTTTCTGTCTGTCTCTGTAAGATAGTGGCTGTTATTTGGCTCATTGTGTTAATGCAAAGTTTGAGGAACAGTCAAACCAATCATTTGATATTCTTGCTGTGTAGTCAAGTATTATCACGAGTTAATACGTACGGCTTTGACAAAGAAATTTTGATCTAGTTGTGATTGTGGTCATAGTGCCTCTATTTAGGAATACTGTTTGTGAATTAAAACAATTGCTTAAATGTCTGTTTCTGCTTTAGTCTCTTATGCAGTCTTGCAAATGAGGCAACCAATAAATTAGGATTGTATCAAGGACTAGTACCCATAACTTAATACATGCATACTGTTTGTCTGTTACAGTTGCTTGCAACACTGCAGCAAAGGGCTCTCCATCGAAGAAATTTAGGAGGACCATCCGACGACTGCAGTCTAAGGTAGCAAGCTGCCAGCGGACTATCTCACGGTTGCGGAAGAACCAGCGCAAGCTACCACCGTCCATTTCAAAGGCACTAGGCATTATCCAACCGCATGTGACAGAGGAGGTTTATAAACTGTTGTGTACACACATGCGGTTGCAGCAGAGGGGCAAAGGCAAGCGCTTCCCTGTTTGGCTTAAGAAATTTGCATTACATTTAAACTTTCGGGGACCACGAGCATACCGTTTTTTGGCACCAATTTTCTCTCTACCTACACAACGGTCACTGAGACGTTGGTTGCGCAACATTAGAATGTCACCAGGTGTAATTCCTGGAATAATACAGTGTGTTTCAGCTAGCACTCGGGATTGGAATGCGCGCGATCGAGTGTGCACCCTGATTTTTGACTAAATAATCTTAAAAAAGAACTTGTCTTATGATGCGGGTCAGGATGTTGTCCATGGATTTGTAGATGATGGCATGGAACGGTCATCGACTATTGCTGACAGGGCACTGGTTGTGCTTCTCGCTGGTGTTTCCAAGAGGTGGGTGCAACCAGTCGCATTTACAGTAGGACACACACAGACATCAGCAAGCATTATGGCTAAATTACTCAACTCAATTATTATGCAACTGAAAGCCGTCCAAATTATTGTGAAAGCAGTAGTTTGTGATCAAGGTACATCTAATGTAAGCCTAGCTCAGCAGTTGGGCATTACTGTTGAAAAACCGTTTTTTGAGGTTCTGGGTGAGCGAGTCTATTTCATTTTTGATGTGCCTCATTTGGTCAAAACCACACGTAACAATGTCCAAGCTCATAAGCTACTAATTGGGAACGAGGTTGTCGATTGGTCGTACATTGAACACCTCTACAAATCGACGCATGAACTGCGGTTGCGATTGGCTCCGAAGCTGACAGAGCGGCACATCTACCAGAAACCTTTTTCCAACATGAAAGTTAGCCGAGCGGCACAAGTACTTAGTTCATCCGTTAGCATCGCAATTATGGCATTGGTTTATGTGAATGAACTCCCAGCATCAGCCATAGCTACAGCAAATTTCTGTGAGCGTATAGATAAAATCTTTGATGCCCTGAACAGTTCAAGCCCCCACAAAAATGCACAAAAGTGTCGATACGGAATTAAGAAGGGTGACAATGAATTAATTCAATTTCTTCAAGAACAGCTTCTGTGGTTCCCATCATGGAAATTTTCTGCAAAGCGTCAGCCACGAACAGTCATTGGATGGCAGATCACTATTCAGGCAATTCTCTATCTTTGGGAAGACCTCTCAAGAAATTATGAATTTATTTACTTGCTAACTCGTCGGCTGCAGCAGGACCCCCTTGAAAATATGTTTGGGCACATCAGGCAGAAACAAGGGTGCAACACTAACCCCAATGTAGCACAATTTATTTCTGGTTTGAAACATATTTGCATTCAAAAAGCTTTTAAACTCTCCGAGAAAGCAAATGTAGAAGATGATGAAACTGAACTCCTTAAGGAAGTGTCGCCGTTCTCCCTGAACAGTTCTTCTCTGGTTGACACTGTGGAATGGGTTAAGCCAGACGACTTTCCATGTCTTGAGGACATTTCAGAACTGGCAGCCCACATTGACTCTCATATAATCGATGAATCCGCAGCATATTACGTCGCTGGCTTCCTGGTGAAATTATTTGTTACAAGGACTGTGAAAGATTGCACTTGTCGCCATTTGTTACTGGGTGAAGAAAACGCACTGAGTGGAGCGCACCAATATTTCACAATGTTAAAAGCATATCACGTACCAAGCAAACTTTTTGGCAATCTCACTGTGCCATCACAAAGGGTATTTACTTTTGTTCAGGAATTGGAGACCCACTTCCTTGCCATGATCGAGGCTACAGCGCATCTTGCATCTGTCTGTGATGTTTTGTTTCAGTACCTGTCTCGCGTTGGGGACATGGAATTTTGTTCCGTTGAGTGTCGGCAGAGGTTTGTCAAAATGTATTGCCGGATCCGTTTGTGTTGGCATATCCGATTTGTCAACCGTAATTTAGATAAAATTCGCTTTCAGTCATCTGTTTCTGGCGTGCAGCTTGAAAAATTCAAAGGTTGAAAAATGCAAATTTCAAGGAATTAGGACTTCCGTTAAACCAGTGAACACAATTTTTCTAGCATAACATTGCTGTTTCAGGACTGCTACTGCTTGCTTGTTCACACTGGATCGCAATTCGGAAGAGTCAGTCGTACAACAGTGACGTGTGGTGGTGGTGTGGTAGAGGGGGGCGGTGGGGGTGGTGGCGGTGGTGGGGTGGGGTGGGGTGGCTGTGGTGGGTGGTGGCTCCCTCCGGAGGTGCAACAGCAACAGCACTTCCGGAGGAGGGGGGAGGGGGGCAACATGGACCTTCCGAATGCTATTAATTGCGACCAAGTCATCCGCAGCAGGTTTTGAAACATTTTTCACAGTCGCCGAGTTCCTAAGGGGGAGGAGGTAAAAGCATACGAAGTGATTTCTGGAAGGTTACTCAGCCTGGGTCCGGCTTAGATTAGTGTGCGTTATTTTTTGCTCACGTAACAGCTGACGCGAAAGGGGGTGGGTAAGGATGTAAAGTGATGTAAATGCAAATCAATCTGGGTGGCCTCGAGAAGGCTTGCTCCTGCTTGTTAACAAACGGATACTTAACGCCAAAAGTATACGGGTTTTTTCTTGGGGGGGAGGGGGGGTGGAGCTTGCGGAACGAGGGATTGGGGGCGAGGGGGTGTGGATTTTAAGTGCAAATCACAGTGCACGGTCTTGGGAAGGCTTGCGCGTGCTTGTTACCAATTGGATACTCAATGCCAAAAGTGTACATGGTTTTCGTCTTGGGGGGGGGGGGGGGGCGGAGCTTGCAAAATGAGGGATTGGGGGGAGGGGGGCTCGGATTTTTAGTGCAAAGCACTCTGGGTGGCCTCGAGAAGGCTTGCTCCTGCTTGTTAACAATCTGATACTTAACGCCAAAAGTATACGGGTTTTTTTTCTTGGGGGGGGTAGAGCTTGCGGAACGAGGGATTGGGGGGGGGAGGGGGTTTTTAGGTGCAAATCACAGTGCACGGTCTTGGGAAGGCTTGCGCGTGCTTGTTACCAATTGGATACTCAATGCCAAAAGTGTACATGGTTTTCGTCTTGGGGGGAGGGGCGGAGCTTGCAGAATGAGGGATTGGGGGGGGGGGGGAGGGGGCTGGGATTTTGGAGTGCAAATCACTCTGGGTGGCCTCGAGAAGGCTTGCTCTTGCTTGTTAACAATCGGATACTTCATGCCAAAAGTATACGGTTTTTTTTTTCTGGGGGGGGGGAGCTTGCGGCATGAGGGATTGGGGGGGGGGGTAGGGGCTTGCGGATGTAAAGTGCGATGTCATCAAATGGACGTCGCGAGTTATTGGTTCAAACGAGGGACCAGTAGCGGTCATGAAACATCAAATGTGTCTAGACAAAAATAGCCTTGTGCAGGAAGTGGCACAAGTACACATATATGCCCACTCGTGAAATTTTTTTTTCTTAAACATAGAACATGTTTTGTGTTAAGTTGCTTCCTCGGCTTCCTTTTAAGCTGGCAGATGCAATTTTTTTCTGACCAGGATGTGTTCATTCCAAAATGGTGTTATTCGCGAATGTATTGAGCTTCACATTTTTTGATAAAATGAAATGACATTAATTTTTTTACCCTGTGCGCTGTATTGCACTCATTTCCTGACTTTATGCCGGCATGTATCAGCTTTCTTATAGTGCGCCAAACATGGGCTATGTTTACTGTGTACTGTATCAATGTTTTTGTATATTGAAGTGAAATAAATATTCAATTGAAATGTTCTGTAGCATCTGTTTTGTGGAATAGCAGTTGCCCAACGCTGATGGACAGCTGCCTTTCCGTATCTTATATTTTGCATGCTGCTTCCCACGTTAAGCCGCGCGCGCATAAAAGAAAACGCGCGCGCGTAGAAAAAAAAAACGCGCGCGCCTGAACCCTGATCAGGAAAGCATAGGAACGGCCGATCAGCGGAGCCGGCGCGGCGTGTACCAACTGGTGTTCAAAACGCGCGCGCCCAAAACCGAAACCGGAAGGAGTCGACAACGACCGCTTGGTGCGCTACAGTCAATTCGGCCGCTGGGCTCTATGGGAGTGTCCGCTCTTGTTGAAATTTTCTTTCTCTATGCATAAACTATGATATATGTTTTTACCTACCATAAATAAATGTGCCCGGGATGATTAAGCAACGTAGCCGGGATTCTTTGTAATAAAGGCAGGTGTGCGAACAGTCATGTGCGAACAGTCACGTAGGTCGAAAAAGGTCAACGGTATTTGTGTTGTCCTTATTGTTCTTCTTTTACAATGTTTTGGAGGCTGCATTTAGGTGTCGTGAAAACACATATGTTACAGTGACTATTTGTACGACATTCCAGCATAACTGCATGCCATCAGAGCACCCTAATATCTCAGCTGCTTCTTTCATGGCTCCAAGACCTGATCATGAAAAAAAAAGTGTTTACGAAAGGAGGCTCCAAGCCTGGATACGTATTCTTGATGTCAAGGAAAAATGTATCTTTGCTACGAAAATTTAATCTATGGACAGATGCGACTAATTCCTATGCATGCTCACAATGGTACCTTATTTTTTCAAAACATTAGATAGATTTTATAATCATTACCACCGAAGAAATCAAGTCTTACGTAGAAAAAAAGTGAATTTCTTCCGAGTTTCAGCTCTGGTAACTCAATGTGACGGTTCAGAATCGAAAGTCTCCTCATGAGGCAATGTCGGGTGCTGGCACACAAACGCGAAAAGCATCGTCACACCTGTCAGCGCTTTGCAAGATCAATTTAAATTGCCGCAATTGCTCGATGATGTTCAATAATCTCCTAATCGAATGCAGCCAAGGCCGAATTATTAATGCAACGAAAATTACATAATAATAATAATAATATTTGGGGTTTTACGTGCCAAAACCACTTTCTGATTATGAGGCACGCCGTAGTGGAGGACTCCGGAAATTTTGACCACCTGGGGTTCTTTAACGTGCACCTAAATCTAAGCACACGGGTGTTTTCGCATTTCGCCCCCATCGAAATGCGGCCGCCGTGGCCGGGATTCGATCCCGCGACCTCGTGCTCAGCAGCCCAACACCATAGCCACTGAGCAACCACGGCGGGTGAAAATTACATACCATACCTTGCGAGGGCAAGAACGGAATGTTGCAAACACGAACTCTTTCTTATTCCTCGAAATGTTCCTATTGTCTAGAGACAGCAGTCGTAATTTTTGTTTCTGATGAATTCTTGTTGAAAAAAAAATCTCTAAGAACGAGCCAGTGGCGTCTGCCACAACGTTTCATTCAAGGGGCGCGAAATAAGCGGATTTGAAGAGGCACGTGGCGATAGCATTTGTGATAACTTCGACGAACACGCACGAACTCGGCTTGTTTCTGAGCTCGACCACCGCTTTGTGTGCTTTCCCGTTTGCCACGCTTCCAACAGCAGATGCTCTGTAATTTCTAATGAGGATTTAGTTAATGTTTCGGAACTTTTTTAGATAAGGCGCCATCTTATTTTTGGTTCCAACAAGAGCGGAGTTCCGCGTGGTGATTGCGACACAATCGCGGCTCCATCGGCGGCAGCGACGAAAAAATGTCTGCCACGCTCGGAGGAAAAGCAAATCTTCATGACGAAGCGACGCGTAATGATCTTCAAACCTAGTAAAAAAATTGAAGGGACAATCAGGAGAAACGCACCACACCTTGATGGAAGTCGTCTACCCCCATCCTCTTTTTTTTGTTGAATGAGGGTGGGGGAAGGGGCACTGAGCGCAATGACGCTAGGTTGGACGATTCTCTAATGCTCCGCTCGTACGTTGCAGTTCATGTTCATGTTCATTATTCGTTCATTTCGTGTTTTTGTCATGTACTAGTTGAAGCACAACTGCGCCTACCTTGACTTCTTCTGCATCCAAATTTGGTTGATGCCCTCCCCCCCCCCCTTTTTTTTTACCCTGAGGCCAGGTGGGCCCATCCCGGAGATTATATTGCCAATGGTGTCGTGCGCTTATTTTGGACTACATTGGCGCGAATCACGTCCGCACCGCTCATTTCAACTATTTTAAGGGTAAACACCGGTTCTTGTTGACAAAACCATAGCCGCTATCAGAACACCGTTGCCTCGATTGCGTGATGCCTACTTTGTCCAAGCAAACTCGCTCCACTTCCCGAAAATTTGCCGTACGACTGTTCTGCCTCCTCCTGTATATATCCATGGTAGTGTAGCCTTTAAAGGGACATAGTGATATGTGGTTAATTTCCGCTATATTGGGTCTAATTACGCCCCAGCCCTAACATATACATATTCTGCGATTAATTCTCACTTCCGGTGGGCGCAGCCGGAACCGCCTTCCAGACATAGTTTACTAGCGCCAGTGCTGCTTAGTCCATGCAAACTATCCCCATTTCACAAAAGTGTGCCGGATTGCTTTCTTGCATCACCCTTTCTTTATGTATGGCTGTGCTCCCTTTTTAGCTATGTAATCCAATGCGGTTAATTTTCGACTAATTTCGAGCTTAATAATGCCATCCCGTAACTTTTATCGACTCTGCGACTAACACTTGCGTTTCGTCTTCTTGAAATCTTCATTTTGATACTTCTTGCGACTAGCTAAGACCCCCTGGAAGCGCGAAACAGCTGTTTTTTTTTCCAGAACCTACAAGGCATCCAGACACGCTCCAATGGTGTAAAGTCATCTCAGAAAACTTGTCTTCAAACTTTTTGCAGGGTTATTATTGCGCGCTGCGTAACGTAAACCCATCTCTATCTGCCCGACTTTTTCGCTCAGAAGAACCTCAACCTCTTTTTCGTCACTGAGAACCTCTTCGTTTATTGTTTGTATAGTGTAATCTCTGACGTTCCTTTCGGTTTCAATGGTCGTGACGGTCACCTGCGCATACCCTTTTTTTTTTCTATAGTGGTGTCAGAAATTTCCCTGCGATTTTCACCTGATTTTCTGCGATTCGATAAGGTTTTTCTGTACAGAATAGTTATTTGCTCAACGAGTAGCTAACGTTGCCTCAGACACGCGGCTAACCAGCGCGCAAGCAACACATCAGGTTTGTCCCAGTAGCATCTGAGAGGTGGATCGACGCAAGGGCGGCCAACCCTCTAGAGGGTGTTGACCTAACCCGGGCTGTCTCAGTGTTTCTGTGCTGGCGGACAACATTCTATGATAATAGAAAGATTTAGTTTAGCATACGCAACTATACCGTACGCGATATGCTATAGTATAGCGCACACTAAGCAGCGCACGTTTGTTACAGTTTTAGTTGCTGTGCGAGGTCTTCGGACCTCAGAGGCCATATGCCTTCGTTGCGGTTATCTCACGACTGTACCAATAGGTGGCGATGACATCTCGAATGTTCCCCGAATATTTAGGTAGGACACCAAGCACTATAGTAGCAAGAGCTTGGTGGCGCAACCCACCGCCCCCTTCCAAAGGTGACGCGCATAAAATCCATCCAAACAGCCATTTCTTTCGTTAGGCTTCGATTCGTTCGAAAATAGAAGGAATCTCGAAAACACCACAAGATTATCCATAATACTATGTCGCCGAAGCGGCCTGAGACTAAGCGAAAGCCATTTATAGTCAATTGTACGAACGAAGCGCATTTTACAAAAGCAACGCCTAATTCGATTCGAAGCGGGTAGCCAGGACCACCGCCATGTTTCACGCAAACTCTGCAAACCACGCATTGACGCATGCGCAGTGACGGCCCGCTATATAGTAGCGTACGCAATGGAGTAGCGTACGCTAAACTAAACCTGTCTAATGAAGGGAAAGCTAATGAAGCGCGCACAGGAGGGAGCGATCCTGAAAAGAATGCCGTGTTTTCACTCACGTTAGTTTAAGCAACAGAAGAGAAAACATAGGCACCTGATTAGCAGCCGTTATACAGGACAAAACAGGCCACTGAATGTAAAAGTGTACCTATTTTGCTGCTTTTCCCATCCGCGTCTGGGCAAACGCGAAACCACCGCAAGTGGAAGCTGCGTCGATTCAGCGTCTGTCCCGAGCAACCGAAAGCATCGTCGAACGCTGGCGGACTACTTGGCGCGGTAACACGAGTGCAGAAGCTGAGCCCTCGTAGCTTTTCCTTAACTGTCACACGGAGTTGTCCGCGAATGTAGGCACGGCAGGCAAACTCCGAAAGCGTGCCAAGCCGGAACACCCTCATTAGGCAGCGCTACGTTGACTAGATAAACGTGGCCAAAGCTAACGGCGCGCTAAGGTCCTTCGTTGTTGCAGAAATTGTATTAAAAGGCATGTGCTGGTAAAGAAGCTTATCATGAGCCCTGCATCGTTTCTCAAAATGCTATTATGCTGATAAATTATAATGCCAAAAATCCAGATCTATGCATATACACTTTGAAGGTCTTATATAGTTACATGTCAAAGCCCATCTATTACATGCTGGCTCAATCGACAGCAATGTCCTTACGATATCGTGGGAGAGAAACCTCGAGTACAAAATAATTGATGCCTCGAAAGCTACGTGCAGACTCATTCGATCACGCGTATCAAGAATAGTAAATATGAGTTTTAACCTACTACACATTTCATTGTTGGTGGTTGTTAACGGTTATTCCCCACTGAATTTCCTTGGCCATAAGGTAACATTACACACAGAAATAAATATACCTGGAATGAGAAAACGATGTGGCAGGGATTTGTTGTCTGTGACGGCAGGTGTGCAAACGGGGACGTAAATAGACCGAGGACAACGGCCTTCGTGTTGTCCACCTCATTCGTCTTCAATGCTTGCCATTGCGCGCCATGAATACACGCATGTTACATTTCCTCACTACACAACATTTCAGCAAAACTGCGTGTCATCAGAGCACCCTAATATCATAGTTTCGTGGCTCCAAGATCCTGTCGCTGAGGATCTCCTCATTTATTGTTTCTATAGTCTAATCTCTAATACTGCTGCCGGTTTTAATGTTTTTGTTGGGCAGCTTGTCAATTACTATTTCTTCAACGTTGACCGTGATGTCGCTGCAGATTTTCATGTCATTCACGAAGATTTCATACGGGGCTTCATGGCAGTTACCGAAAGGATACAAAAGCAGGAAAAGCGGTATTATCGAGTGCTACGTTCACTAGATAAATGTGTGTAATTCTAATGGTACACTTAGGTTTCTTCGCTGATGCAGAAAAGCCGATTAAAAGCCATATGCTACGCAGGAATATTTGTCATTATTTCTGCAGCTGCTCTCAAAAGATCTTGATGTTAGTAAAACATCCATTCGAAAACAACGGGGGCAGTCATGTTCACTTTGAAGGATGTGTAACGTGGCGTGTGGGAGCCAATCTACGGATCGTTGGCTACATTGACGGCTGTACAACAAGTTTCCTAGGTGTGTCCGAAGAGATTGTAAAGCATACGAAAGTAGAATACTAACTTTGCTTTAAAGAGAACGTGTGGGTTTACTAGATCACGCACATAAACTATAATACATGTTTTAACCTACTATAAGCATATTTGCCTTGCATGATTGAGCAACGTGGCAGGGATTTGTAAGTAAAGGCAGCCGTGCGAACAGTCACGTAAGTCGCAGGACAACCGTGTTTGTGTGGTCCGTCTTGTTCTTCTTTCACAATGTTTTGCGTTTAGCTTGAAGACTTGTATATTACAGTTACTAATTGTATGACATTTCAGCATAACTGCATGCTATCAGAGCGCCCTAATGTCTCAGCTGCTTCTTTCATGGCTCCCAGGCCTAAACATGAAAGAATAATGTTTACGAAAGGAAGCACCAAGGCTGGATACTTATTCTTGATGTCACGCAAAAATGCATCTTTGCAATGGAATTTTAATCTATGGAGAGATGCGACTAATTCCTACGCATGCTCACTATGGTGCCTTATTTTTTCAAAACATTAGGTGGATTTTATAATAATTACCGCCATAAATATCAAGTCTTACGTGGAAAAAAGTGAATTTCATCCGAGTTTCAGCTCTGGTAGCTCAATGTGACGGTTCAGAATCGAAAGTTTCCTCATGAGGCAATGTCGGGTGGTGGCACACAAACGCGAAAAGCATCCTCACACCAGTCTACGCTTTGCAAGGGCAATTTAAATTGTCGCAATTGCTCGTTTATATTTAATAATTTCTTAATCAAACGCACCCAAGGCCAACTAATTAATGCAACGAAAATTACCCACTATACATTGCGAGGGAAAGAACGGAATGTTCCAAACACGAACTGTTTAATATTCTTCGAAATGTTCCAGTTATCTAGAGACATCAGCCGTGATTCTTGTTTCTGGTGTATTCTTATTGAAAAAATCTCAAACCATGAGCGAGTGGCGTCTGCCACAACGTCTCATCCAAGTGACGACGAAATAAGCGGCTTCGAAGAGGCACGGGGCGATAGCACAATGATAAGCTCGACAAACACGGATGAACTGTGTTTGTTTCTGTGATCGACTGCTGCTTCATGTGCGTTCGCCTTTGCCATGCTTTCAACTGCACGTGCTCTGTTGTCATTCTTGATCACTATTTAGTAAAATTTCTGAACTTTGCAAGGTAAGACGTAATCTTCTTCCTTGTTCCAACGAGAGCAGGCTTCCGCGTCGTCCGTGCGAAACAATTGTGGCCCCATCAGCGGCAGCGACGAGAAAGTGGCTGCCGTGCTCGGATGAAAACAAATCTTTAGGACGAAGCGACACCTGGTTATCTTGAAACCTAGTCTAAAAAATAAAGTAACGATCCAGAGAAAAGCACCGCACCCTGTAATGCAGCGGTCACTCCCCCCCCCCCCCCCATTTCGTTTCTTGAGTGTGGGGGAGGGGCCACTAAGCACAACGACGCTAGGTTGGATGACTGTCTAATGCTCCGCTCGTATTACGCAGTTCCTGTTCATGTTCATCATTCGCTCGTTTTGTATTTTTGTCATGTCCTACTTGAAGCACAATTGCGCCTACCTTGTCTTCTTTTGCATCGGCATTTGGTTTATCCTCTCCACTATGTTTTTTCAGTCCGAGACCAGGTGGGCCCGGGAATCCGGGAGATTGTATTGCCAATGGTGCAGTGCGCCTAATATTGGATTATATTGGCGGGAATAACGTCCGCACCGGTAATTTTACATATTTCAAGAGTAAACCCACTCCTTGTGGACAAAACTGTAGCCGCCTTCAGGATACGGCTGGTTCGATTGCGCGAAGCCTACTTTGTCCAGGGAAACTCGCTCCATTTCCGAAAAATGTTCTGTACAGCGGCTTTGCCTCATTGTGCCTATATCCACGGTAGTGCAACCTTTACAGGGGTGTAGTGCAATGAGGTTAATTTTCGCTATATTGGAGCTAACAACGACCCTGCCCTAATATTTACATATTCTGCGACTACTTCTCGCTTCCCGTGGGCGCAGTCGGAGCAGCCTTACAAACATAGTTTCGTAGCGCCAGTCCTGCTTAGTCCATTCAACCTATCCCCATTTCAAAAAAGTGTGCCGGATGGCTTCTTTGCATCAACCTTTCTTAAGATGGCGGTGCCTCATTTTTGCTGTGTAATGCAATGCGGTTAATTTTCGAGTAATAGTAGACCCATGCCGTAATTTTTAACTACTTTGCGACTCCCACTTGCTTTTCGTCTTCTTGAGACATTCACTTTGATACTTCTTGTGACTCGCTAAAGCCCTCTGCAGTCGCGAAGGGGCTGTTTTTTTTTCGGAAGAACATACAAGATACCCAGATACGCTTCACCGGTGTGAAGTACGCTCAGCCGACCTTGTCTTCAAATTTTGCAGGGATGTTATTGTGCATAGCGTATCGTAAAGCCACCTCTAGGTGCCCAAATTTTTCTTTCCAAAGGGGCTAGATCCCAAACATTCTACTGTGAGCTCGAATATTGTGCCCTCAGCCGTATATTGAAGGAACGCGTTCATCATATGGTATACATTCTAAAGTGTGACAGACACGACTGTCAATGCTTTGTTTCAATTTAATCTTGTGAAATCATTGGCTAGTGGAGGCGGCAGAAGAATATTTTTCAATGATGTTGGAAGAGAACAAGAAGGGGAACTTTTTTGAGAAACCGTTCGGAACCGTTTCGGCCAAAAGGTGAACAGGGGATCATTGTCGCTGAAATCGAATCAGATCGGACGACGTCTCCTGCTTCTATTGGCTGCGAGAGAGAGCAGAGTAGCCGCCTGGCAGAAACTGGCTGGATCACAATAGTGTGGATGGATGTGGATGCCGCATCGCATTGGCCGTAAGTTGCTACCTATTTGCATAAACGCGTGCGGCTCAAATATTTTTAAAGCCTTTATGTTCTGCGGTTGTATGCAAATCGTAAATGGCGGTATACATATTTTGATAATGTGAATACTAACTTTTTTTTTGCACTGCAACAAAATTAGTGACTGCACATTTCAAGTGCACGATGCGTGTCTCCGCACTCCCCGTTCATCACAATTATTAATTTTATTGACGTATTGTGCTTTTGGTGATTCACGAAAAATACTTGGCTTCGTTGTATATAAATGAAGTAGTGCAATAATGCCCTAACATCATTCTTTAGAGATTCGTTTCAGGGATGTGTTGATCATTTTGCAATCTTTCCTATACCATGAAACCTGAAGAAGGTGGCTGAGATCACTCAGCAGTACGAAAGAAAATATTAGGCGCCCATATATGATTGCAGCACAAAATTTATCTGAGTCATATGATTGCGCGACTGTAGTTTTGTGGTTACGCGACAATCCTTTCATTATGCGCTTTCATTATGTGAATATTCGACTAAGCAGAAATATTTTGCTTCGCAAGTTCATTCTCCCGCTATAGTACTACACGGTGCTTCGGTGTTGCAAATGGGAATGGTAAATAGATATAAGAAGAATATCGTGCGTAAGACTGCAGCCACAGAACATAGGCCAACCTAAAACTGAGTTCCTTATAGCTAATATTATGAACTCTTTAGCATGGTGTTGTTTGGTTGAGTGAAGATAACGGCTATTATTTTCACAAATGAAGAAAAGAACGCAATGATGCTGCCATTTAAAATTATTGAAAATTGTTTTAAGGCAATTATTCAAAATCAAACTTGTTGTTAAAATGTAGTGTTCTTAATGCTACAGGGTAAAAAAGAAGTTCGTGAAGCAGCGGTGGTCCTTCCAGAGCGCACTCATTCCATATTGCGCATGTGATAAATAATGGAATAGCAAACAACAGTAAAAGCCAGTTATGTATGCGTTCAAGTGGTGAAGTAGGGTCACAAGAACTTGACCATTCAGCACCCTTGCATACGAGTAGAGAAGTTCTTATAACCAGCGCGAAACTAGCAGAAATTTCTCTTGCCTAAGGTAGCGAAAACAGGATGGGTGAAACGCAAGCCAAACCCGAACAAAAAGTACCATGGATGTAACAAAACAAACTGCTTTGCGCACCGTTCGCATATAGTAGGTATATGCGGTGTGTTTCGTTCAAAAATTTGGCATTGGACTGTCATACAAATAATATACATTGAGCGCAGTCAATGCGTTTAATAACGAAAAAAGTAAGCTCAAATCGCCCACGGAGAAGCACCGCCGTGTGTGTACATTTAAATGCGTGGAGCCAACCACACTAGCGCTGCGATCATGCTGTGTCACTTGTCGACCGCTCTCGCGGCTACTACAGCGAAGCGCGCGGCGCAATTATCTCAACAACGGTCAGTTGGCTCACCACAGAGATCTCGCGGGCTTACTCAACCCTATGGACAGTTGCCTTGCTTCTACACTGTGAGTATAGTCTGCGCGCACCTATACAGGCAGATCTTCGCAGATGGTGTTAGTTAGTTAGTTAGTTTGGGTTCAGTGGCACAAAGGCAACTAAGACCATGCTGCGCCAGTCACAAGAGAAAATAAAACGGAACGTTAGGGCAGGTAAACCTGCATACATTATAGTTGGTTTAAATAACCAGTTTTTTCTAAAACGTTGAAGAGGTTACGAAATGGCACTAGGGGGTCATCTGCTAGTAATAGGGCAGGGTGTAATGGAATGTGCAAATTATACAGGCCGTGTAAAAACCTCCGTCTCAATGTATCGATGTGTGGACATGTTATTAAGATGTCCATGACTGTAAAAGCTTCATTACATTTTTCGCAAATTGGCGGGTTTTCTTTTCGGAGGAGGAAATTGTGCGTCAGATGTGTGTGTCCAATGCGAAGTCGACACAAGATCACCTCGTAGAATCGTTGCTGGTGACTGCATGATTTCCACTCGCCAATTACAGGTGAAATATATTCCTTGTGCTCGGGTCATTCATTGCGTTCAGACCCAGCGGTGCAGTGGTTGCGTTTTGGAATTGATATTGTACATCCAGTAACTGCTGTTTTTGCTGCGTCATTGAAGCTTGGTGAATTTCTTTTTCGCAAAGCGCACATGGGGGCAAATAAATATAGTGATCAGTCGGAATTACTTTTGCTGTCCTCGGAAATGAATAAGCGGGTCATATGCCATCGTAATTGCAATCGCTTTTTCTATAGCTATGTCTATCGGATAGCCTCTCCACTTTCTTTGTGTGGTCAGGTGGTTTCTCTGGGGTCTTTTGCCAAATAGTTTAGCAGACTGCATATGGGTCAAGTATTTCCACTTGCACTCGTAAGCACACGACATTAAAGAATCCACTGAACACTTCTTCAGATCATTAACCTCATTTAAGTTAGCATTACTTGTAAAAAATAGTCTAACTAATGCCAATGAAAGCGTCCGATGAATCAAGGTGGATGGTTCTCCTAAGTACCTTGGCTGAGCCACATTTCCATGAGCTATAGATGCAATAATCGCCCCCCCCCCAAAAAAATGTCCCCACAGAGGTAAAATTCTCCACCAGAAAGTCCCCACATTTCTCTCTGGGGACATTTTTCCCCATGGGTCAAACGCGAGAAAGAAGCTCTCGTCGCGAAAGCGGCGCGCCAGCCTCAGGGATCTTTTGGCTCAATGGCCGCCCTCGACGAAGCTTTAGCGTGGAGCGTTATCTCAGTATGCGCGGATTTGTAGCAGAATCATGACGTTGCGCCGACAGACAGACGTCGACGCTGAAGACAGGAAACGGAAGCGCGCCGAGGCTCCGTGCTTTCTACATGCAAATGAGAGTACCGACGCGCGTCAATCCAAAAAGTACACGCCAGCCACGACGAGGAGATGGCCGATGCTCGCGAGGCACGTCTCACAAAGAGCACTTAAGTAAAACTCTTTTTCAATCTCTTCCAAATGCGCGACTCCTGTCGTGCCCGCCAGGAGACCCACGTCGTGGATCAACGTTCGAGCTTCATGATGATAGAGTCGGCCAACGCGGATGCATGGCTGTAGACCGTTCTCAAGAATACGACGAGCGTGTCCTACATTGCAAGACGGCCACGGTGATCCGATGGGGCCAATCTTAGTTTCCCGTGGAATACGATGCGAATAAAATACGAAATATGCTAATAAAAATTACGAGAAATGAGAGAAAACACAGACGTAAGATCAGCATTTATTCATCGAATAATTTGAGCAACCGCGTATGTCAGCTTTCCCCTCCTTAGCATCGACCCTCGTTTGATACTTATTTTTTTTCTGCCGTGATTCTAAAGTAAGTTAGATCAACAGAAGTGTGTCGTTTACCATGACAATCGTGACTTTTTATTCTAGGTCTCGAATGTTGCACCGTTCTTAAAATATTTTGTAAGGAACTGCCCAGAACAGAACCCGAACGGATTAGACCTGAACAGCGCACTGAGCACCTTAGAATTCGAGCTATCGCCACAAAGGGTGTAAACACACTTTGTATGAAGCGCTGGTGTGTGTTGAATCACAACGTTGTCCTTCCTTCAAAAGAAAGGGTTTATATAACTCCAAATCAGAAGCAAAATACTGTCTCCGATTACTTAATATGGTGTGTTCACAATATCAGTGCAGCTCAATTTTTTTTTTTTTTTTTGCGGACAGCGCGAACAACAGGGCGCACAAGAAAGGCACGTGACAAAGGCGCTGTGTTGTATGCCTCTTTCGTGAGCCGTCGTCAAAGATGCTTCATGTGCTCAGGTCATTCATTGCCTTGAGGCCCAGCGGTGCAGTGGTTGCGTTTTGGAATTGATATTGCACACTCAGTAACGGCTGTTGCTTCTGCAGCGTGATTGGGGCTTCCTGAAATTATTTTACGCAGAGGGCAGTGGGCGGTAAATCACGGTAAAAATGAGGCGGAATTTGTTTTGCGGTGCTCGGAAATGAATAAGCGGGTCGCATGCCTTCGTAACTGCAGGCGCTCTCTGTCTGTATAGCAAATTTTATTGGATAGCCTCTCCACCTTTTTTGTGTTGTCATGTGGTTTCCCTGGGGTCTTTTGGTAATCACTTTAGCAGAGAGGCACTGCCTGTCTGCTTTAGCAGACAGGCACAGACTGCATATGGGTCAAGTATTCAAGTCCCGTTATTCGCAGTCAAGTCCTGTTATTCGCCCTGTTTTCCAAAAATGTGTTCGCACCATCAAGCCCGCCTAGCGACTATTCTGATGTAACTTCTTGCACGCTCAAGTCTAATTTGTCATCTTCAATGGCGACGTTGAAAAGGCAGATGCAGTGCACCATGCACTTGATTGTCGTCTTCTCGCGCTGAGACAGAGTTGCACTGTGTTTTTTGCAAAGCCAGCGGCCCGTGAGTTCCGCGGCGCGGGAAATATGCCGCCTCCTTCGAGAGATGGCGCCACGCGGCGTGACATTCACGCATATTTCATCGTTCTCGACATGGACCTCCACAATAGCATATTTTTCTGGAGTGTTTTCAGCCATTTCCTCGAGATTTTCATGTCATTTCCGACGATTCTATATCGTTTTTGTATACAGAATGGTTATTTGCTAATCGGGTAGCTAACGTCGCCTCAGGCTTCCGCCAAACCACTGCTGAAGCAGCCCATGGCGCTCGTGCAAGCAGTCTGCCACTGGGGATCGCCATAAGGGCGTCCAACCCTCTAACAGGTGTTGACCCAACCCGGGCTGTTTCAATGTTTCTAGCCCACACTGGTAAAAACGCAAAGGCTGCCACGCCCGGGTAACCGCATAAGCGAGTGCTACGTTTACTGGATTAATGTGGCTTATGCTAAAGGCGCCTTCATGCTCCTTCGCTGCTGCAGACATTATATTAATTAAAAAACGTTTGCTGATAACAAAGCTTGTTAAGAACTTCGCAGTATATCTTGAAAGTTCGTAAGATAAATAGAATATTTATTGAAAATTGCGCATGTCGCCATAGTCGCCTTGAAGGCCGTATGTAATGGCATGTGCGACCCCAACTGTTAAAGTTTGCTCAAGTGACGGTAAGATCAGTCCTGCCCCGTAGACTACATTTGCAAGAGTAGGAAACCAATGATGCCTCGAAGACAACGTGCAGGCTTACTTGATGACACGTATAAAGTATAGTAAATATATGGTTGACCCTAGTGCAACTTTAATTGCTGCTGCTTGTTCACAGCTATTCGGCACTAAGTTTTGTCGGCAATTAAGTAACGTCGAACGCAGGAATAAATATACCTAATATGAGAAATCGATGTTGCAGGGATTCATTGCCTGTAAAGGGAGGTGTTCAAACAGGGACGTAATTGGAGCGAGTACGATAAGAACAACGGTGTTTGTGTATTGTCCAGCTCATTCTTCTTGCAAGCATGCTTTTGCGTGCCATGAACACATGGATGTTACATTTCCTCACTACACAACATTTCAGCAAAACTGCATGTCATCAGAGCAGCCTAACATCCCACTTTCAAGGCCTCAAGAACCTGATCACGAAATTAATTTGACTAAACGAAGCAGTATGGCTCGATACTTCTTCTCGATGTCAGTAACCAACTGACATCTATATAGCTAATATAGATGTCAGTTGACACCTATGCAACGGAAAGTTAATCGATGGACATCTGCGAAAAATCTCGATTCAAGTTCACATCTGTACCGCATTCATTGATGGCTTGAGATGGATTTACTTTGCGCTAAGATATTGATTATAGAGGAAGAAATCAAGCTGTACACGAAAAGAAACAGAGAATTGCTGTCGAGTTTCACCTCTGGCAACTCGATGTGATGGTGAGGAATTCAAAGTCTCGTCATGATGCAATGTCAGGGTCTGGCACACAAGCGTGAAAAGCCTATGGTAGCTGTATAGGCTTTGCAAAAGCATTTAAGATTGCCGCAATTACTTGTTGGTGTTTCCTAATTTTTTAATAGAATGTAGCTTTGGCCTGATTAATAAAGCAGCGAAAATGACACGCTGCAGCTTGCAGAGAGAGGAACGGAAGTATGCAACGATCAACGATTTATCTTTGATGGAGATGCTGCTTTTATTTAGATGCAGTAGTCGCAATGTTTAGTTTCCCTTGTGTATTTATCGCAAATACGCCAAAGCACAAGCCAGTGGCGTCTGACAAAACTTCTCATTCAAACCCAACGAAATATGTGGGTGCGAAGCAGCACAAGGAGGGGGTACAGTGATAACTTTCACGAACACGCATGGACTCTGCTTGCTTGTTAGGTCGCCCACCGCTTTAACTGACTTCGAATTTCACTCGCTTTCAAGTGCACGTTCTCTGTTATTCCTAATGAGTATTTAGTTACAGTTTTCTGAACTTGATTACGTCAGGCGCAACATTCTTTTTGTTTTTCTATGCAAGCCTATGCTATCTGTATAGGCTTCGCAAAAGCATTTGAAATTGCCGCAATTGCTTCTTCGTGTTTCTTAATTTCTTATTCCAATGTAGCAATGGCCATATTAATAAAAAAACGAAAATGACGCGCTACACCTTGCACAGAGAGGAAAGGAAGTATGCAACGATTAACGATTTATCTTTCATTGAGATGTTCCTATTATTTAGGTGCAGTAGCCGCAATGCTTTGTTTTGTCGTCTGTTTTTATCGTAATTATGACGAAGCACGAGTCCGTCGCGTCTGACAAAACTTCGCATTCAAAAACAACGAAATAAGTGGGTGTGAAGCTGCACAAGAGGAGGGTACACTGATGACTTTCATGAACACACATGTAGTCAGCTTGTTTGTTAACTCGAGCACCGCATTAACTGACTTCATTTGCCTCGCTTTCAAGAGGGCGTGTTCTATTATTCCCAACGAGTATGTTGTTAAAGTCTCTGAACTTGATTACGTCAGGTGCAACCTTCTTTATTCCAACCAGAGCAGTGTCGCGTGGTCCATGCTAAACAATTCGGCTCCGTCTGCGGCAGCGACGAGAAAGTGGCCGCAATGCTTGAAGGAAAAAAAGGGGGGGGGGGGTCTTCGCGAGAAAGCATCACGTGACGATTTTAAAACCTAGTAAAAACAGTAAAAACCAGGCGAAAAGCTCCACACCTCGGGATGGAAGCGTTCCTTCCCCCACCCTTTGTTTTTCCTGGGGGGAAAGCAATACAGAGGGCGAGTGTGTTCGGTTGAACGTCCCAAAAGTGGCAGAGCGCGGCAGACCGGGCAAGTGCTCAGACATAAACGTTGTCGTTGCAATGGCCCCAATGCTTCTAGGTACAAAGGCGGAGAGCTAAAGGTCTCAAATGTGGCCACCAGGAACGAGTGGCACGGGCCGCAGAACGCGGCGCCTACTACAGCGGCGAGCGCTATTGAAACTGGTCCCACGAACCAAGCAATGTGCGGTGACACCGACTGCGTACTGTCCCCAGGATTCCACGTCTGGTGTGCGCATTTAACTACAGAAAGCATGAAGCTAACATCTATAGTCGAGGCCGCTTTGCGAACGCTGACTGCCTGACGTCTTATTCTCAACCATGTTTCTTTTATTACGATATCAATTCTGTAGACCCTCCAGACGTATTTCTGCCGTCGCCGTGAGGTTCGGTATAAAGTTCAAGGTCGCCGCCGCGCGCGCTATGCTGTAGGTGTGAGTGAAAGAGTGCTAGAGTGAGCCATCGAATGCGACTCAATCTTGCTTATGTGAGCGGTCATTCCTGAGGATGCGCAGATAAGTTTTGTGCCTACCGTCCTTTCCGTTAATACGTAATCTTCCTGTTATGCGGGTGATTGTCAAGTCCTCTTTGCCTTACTTCTGTCTGCGTCGGAACACCTGTCTTTTTCTAACGTAAATCCCTACCAGCAAGCGGAACTTTCCGTCATCACATTGCTATAAGCGGCTCTGCATATCTTGGAAAAAGAATAGTTTCGATGAACCCAAGTTTCATACCATGCGTAATGTACGATGCTGTCAGATTTACAGGTTTTAATTGCAGGCCATAATTACCTCTCTCGTTGCTTTTCGTTCTATTGTAAATAACACAATTTCATCATCATCATCATCAGCCTGGTTACGCCCACTGCAGGGCAACGGCCTCTCCCATACTTCTCCAACTAGCCCGGTCATGTACTAATTGTGGCCATGTTTTCCCTGCAAACTTCTTAATCTCATTCGCCAACCCAACTTTCTGCCGCCCTCTGCTACGCTTCCCTTCCCTTGGAATCCATTCCTAACTCTTAATGACCATCGGTTATCTTTCCTTCTCATTACGTGTCCTGCCCATGCCCATTTCTTTTTCTTGATTTCAACCAAGATATCATTTACTCGCGTTTTTCCCTCACCCAATCTGCTCTTTTCTTATCCTTTAACGTTACACCTATCATTCTTCTTTCCATAGCTCGTTGCGTCGTCCTCAATTTAAGTAGAACCCTTTTCGTAAGCCTCCAGGTTTCTGCCCCGTGAGTACTGGTAAGACACAGCTGTTATAGACTTTTATACAATACTATTATACAATACTATTACACACTACTCTTATACCACTGTACAATTACCCGAGATATAAATTCTTGGTTAAAATTTTTCTGTTTTGGGTGTTCTAAAGGGTGCAATTTACAAAACTGCGGTAGTTGTTCTGGTAGAAAGATAGGGAGTTGTAGTATTCGTGCTTCTATTTGCTTTCAAGCTTACCGATTTCCCGCAAATAATATAAATCTGACTCTCAACATTGCATCCGCACCAATAAACACCAGAACTTAGCTTCCTGTCACAAATGCGCATAATTTAGTAAAAATAAGCCTTGAGTTTATCTCAGTAAAGCATTTCTGCGTTTTGCAAGTATTTGAATAGGCGGAGACGGAATTACGCCCGAGCTAAATAGTGGTTAATGACTGCTTGCCTTTGATGTAGGCACTTCATATCGTGCCGCGTCAACGGAGTCTCTGGCCACTGAAGTGCATTCGAAAAGCAGAGTTGCATTCGACAGTGAGACAGGGTTGGATTATGCGAGTCTGAAGGCATATTCTGCAGGCCAAGTGTTTTTCTTTTTTGCTTTATGCTTGCTTTTTCGCAATTTTACGTCGACTGAATAATCTGAGTAACCTGGATTCATTTCGGCAAGAGCGCACTCACAGGTTAAGGCGTCAGTAAAATAAATTATTGACTTTAAAATGCCAAGACAACAATTTGATTATGCGGCTCGCGCTAGTAGAGTACTGCGGAATAATTTGGACCTCCAGGGGTTCTTTAGCGTGCACATAAATGCAAGTACACGTGTGTTTCCACATATCTTTCCTATCGAAATGCGGCCGCTGCGCCCGAGATTCGATCCCGAGACCTCGTGCCTGGCAGCCCAACACCACAACCATTATGTAACCGCGGGGGTATAGACTGCGACTCTATGGACCGATCCGGATACGCCAATGCCCGAAACGTGCTCTTGAAAGCAATTAACGTAATTTACAATGTGTCACAAAAATTGGAGCACTTAAACCTCACAGAAGCACACGACTCAGAGCCTCAGCCAATAATGCTAACTATTAAGCGTCATTACCGCTGTGTCTCCGCAGGTATAACTGGATCCTATCGCTGCATATCCACAATCAGCTTCGGGGGTGTACGCTCGTGTTTTATGCGAAGCATATTACGAGAGCTCAACCCAGCTCCTCAGGCGCGGCGGTGTCGCCTTGAAACCACGTGACACCGTGACGCAACGACAGAGGAGAAGTGGCTTTGGCTCAACTCTTGCAAGACGGGCTGGGTGGGAATCGAACCAGGGTCTCCGGAGTGTGGGACGGAGACGCTACCACTGAGCCACGAGTACGATGCTTCACAGCGGTACAAAAGCGCCTCTAGTGAATGCGGTGTTGCCTTAGAAACGAGCTGTTTCTAAGGCGTGCGTCTCTTGCTCAGGCGCACATTTCGTTGCCGCGCCGAACGCTGCTTTGCTCGACGCTCACCGCGTCCAATGCGGGGCGCGTAGTCGCTGCCCTGTAGCCCATTGTCTTACACCCCTTGGCGGGTCGACGGGAACGCTATCGCGTTCCACTCTTGAAGGCGAAGCTTAAGCGTCCGCTTTGTTTTCCTATTTCTGTGTCTGACGCATCTTTCTTTTATGCGAAGCATATTAACGTAGGTTTCGGGCCTTCGCGCGACGCCCGGTGGTGGCCACCATTGACCATGAAGTGGGGTCACTTGACATGACGTCACGTGATGACGTAACACAGGCAGCAGATGGGGCCTCATCGCGCCGTCGGACGTCGCCCGGCGGAGGCCTCCACACTTCGGTTCGCGCCGTCGCACGCGACGCGGCGGCGGCGCCACCATCGCTGCATCACGTGATATGTGACGTCAGGCCAGGGATGAAGCGGCGCGCGCCTGCCGTCGCGTCAGTCTCTGTGCCCGCAACCGCGCCAGCGTCTTTGCGCCGGGCGTGTATGCGGTCAAGATGCCTCCAAACGCTAAGGATACGCTAAGGTTAAGCCCAGTGGATGCGAAGCATCCACTGGGCTCAACTTTGATAAGCCTCCAATTTTTTTTTTCGCTTCTGTTTAAGCCGGCACCAACGCGCCGGCTGAGAACGCCGAGCATAGGGTGCATGCTTTCCAGCGCCGGCGGATACGACACCCTTACTGAGCAGTCCCGCCAGTGAAACGCGAACAGCGTCTCACGAGGTGGACGCTGTTGGCAACTCTGCAATATCACTACTACTATGCCACGGAGCTGTTTATGCCTGGGATTCTTGCTTCATCCCACGGGTGTATGTAACTTATAGTGTTTTTTTCTTCTAAAACTGGTGTCGGTTACTGATAACCACCACTACGGAAAGGTTATAGTAACATGGTCTGAAACCATATTGTTACTATACCAATATTTACGCTTACGATGATGTTTATTCGCATGTATGCATGAAATTTGACTTAAACTCTTCTTAAAAAGTATTGTTCGCTAGTTTTCTACACTTCCCTTACACCGTTTAATTGTACTGGCACTTTGCAATGTGGTTAGGCTTGAATGGTAAGTACCGATACTTTTCCCTTAAGCCACCCATCTTACGTTCTTTCAACGGGTGCTTCAATATTAGGAGGTACGTAAAATTGACATCCGCCTTTACTGTACACAACATGAAGCGGAAGACGAAATGCAAATGATTTCTTTCCAGTTCCGTCCTCTTTTATGAAGATTCCTTTACTTCGCACGTTTTCCCCGAATTGAGTTCTCGTCTTCGGTGTCTCAGAGCTTCAGGTTGCCCATCAATTTGGCCTCGCCTTGCAATCTGCTAGACTCCTGCTTGCTGAAATGCTAGAGCGACCGATTCAGAAAATCGTTGGTTGATGGTTCCCTGCTCTGAGGAAGGCAAACTTCGCTTCAACATTGAAGGCCTCTTTCGGATAAAGCCGCTGGGGGTCTCCAAAATTTTTTGATAGATTTGGACTAAAGTCCATGTAGTGCCACTTTTATTTTTCTTTGACGAAACTTTCACATCTTTGTGGGTTTCCTGAGAACTGACTGGCCATAGGCGGCGTTCGATATCAAAAGGTTTCCCGTTCTGAATGTTTCTTGAGTTCGCTTCATTCAGACGCCGTCAATCGGTAAAACTGGCATTCGCAATGTGTTCTCACTTTCGCCGTAAGGAGATGCGTTGCCACGTTACACGGAAAACCACATAATTGGCGAAAGACGATTTAGGAAAAAAAATTAGTCTATACATCCCTTGACCTAGCGTTGTAATTTTGGAGAAGGATTTCACGCTGATAGTGATCACTGGTGCAACGCGAAAACGGCAAAATATGAGGCGTCGTGGTTGCTTCGGGAACCATCACGATGTCAAGGCTCGAGCTAACTAACGTTGGGCTCATATATAAACTACGTGCTGCTCTTCGGTCCAGCGCTCGTAACGTTCTCTGCTGGTTTCCATCCCGTCGCTGACGAACTCCTCATCTATTGTTTCTATAGCCTAATATGTCATACTCTAGCCGGTTTCAGTGTTTCTGTTTGGCACCTTCTCAACTATTTCTTCTAGAAGGTTGACCGTCATCTCGCTGCAGATTTGCATGACATTTTCGACTATTTCATATGGAGCTTCATGGCAGTTACCGAAAGGATGCCAAGCAGGGATAGCCGCATAAGCGAGTGCTACGTTCATTAGATAAGCACGTGTACTTGTAAAGTCGCACTTAGGTTTCTTTGCTGTTGCAGAAAATAGATTAAAAGGCATGTGCTGAGAAGGAAAATTTCTCATTATCTGTGCAGTCGCTCTCAAAAGTTTGTTATGGTAGTAGAACATGCATTCAAAAACAAAGGGAACCGCCATATTCACTCTGAAGGATGTGTAACGTGGCGTGTGGGAGCGAATCTATAAATTCTTGGCTCCATTGGCTGTGCCAAGACAAGCCCATAAATGATCAATAGTAAGATTGCATGAAAGTGGGAAATTATAATAACTATACCTCAAAGACAACGTGTCGGCTTGCTAGATCATGCAAATAAAATATATGTTTAGAATAGTATAAATAAATGTACTCTAAATGCTGGAGCAATGTGGCAGGGATTCTTTGTAAGTAAAGACAGGAGTGATAACAGCGACGTAATTCGAACGAGGACAACAAAGACAATGCTGTTTGTGTTGTCCGTCTTTTTTTTCTGTTGCCATGTTTTGGAGCCCGCCTTTAAGTGTCATGAACATGGGTATGTTACTGTTACTAATTGTTCGACATTTCATGAACTGCATGCCATCAGAGCACCCTAATACATCAGCTGCTTATTTCATGGCTCCAAGGTCTAAGCATAAAAAAAAAGTTTACGAAGGAAAGCACTAAGGTCGGATATTTATTCTTGATGTCAAGGACGAATCCACTATGGACAGATGCGAATCATTCCTATGCATGGTCACAGTGGTACCTTATTTTGTCAAAACTCGAGATGGATTTTATATCAATATAATTACCACCAAAAAATCAAGTCTTACACGAAGAAAAAATTCTTCCGTGTTTCAGCTCATGTAACTCAATGTGAAGGTTAAGTGGAGCCTTGGCGCTCAAGCGCACGTAACCAAAGTCCAAGCCGCAGCCGTAAGAATCGCTGGTCTCATCATGAGGCAATGTCGGGTGCTGGCACACAAGCGCGAACACCTGTCTTCCCTTTGCCAGAACAATTCCAATTGCCACAGTTGCTCGTTGAGGTTTAATAATTTCCTAATCGAGCGCAGCAATGGCCTAATAAATAAGGCAATGAAAACGACACCGGATACCTCCCGAGGGAAGGAACGGAATGTTCGAACGAGGAACGTTTTATTATTAATCGATATGTAACTATTGTTTGGACGCAGCAGCCGCAGTTCTCGTTTCTCCTGTGTTCTTATTGGAAAAATCTCAAATCCCGAGCCAATGGCGTCTGTCACAATGTCTCGTTCAAGTCACGACGAAATAAGTGGATGCGAAGCCGCATGTGGTGAGAGCACAGTGATAACTTTCACGAACTGGCACGGACTCAGCTTGTTTGTGCGCTGGACCGCCGCTTTATGTGCTTTCCCATTTGCCACGCTTTCAAAGCGCATGCTCTGCTATTCTTGACGACTATTTAGTGAAAACTGTTGACCTTAAAAATTTATGCTCAACCTTCTTTTCTGTTCCAACGAGAGAAGGATTCCGCGTGGCGACTGGGACACAATTGAGGCCCCGTCGGCGGCAGCGGCGAGAAAGTGGCGGCCGTGCATGGAGGAAAACAAATCTTTACGACGAAACCACACGTGACGATTTTGAAACCCAGTAAAAAAAATAAACAAAGTGACACTCTGGAGAAAAGCACTGAACGTTGTGATGACAGTGCTCTCCCCTACCCCCTTTCTCTTATTCAGGAAACGGGAGGGGGTACTGAGGGCAATGGCTTCAAAGTCCTTATTTTCTACAGATGTATCGCACTCCTTTTTTTCCCCTTTGATGTAACATTCAACTCTTTACGAGTTTTCGCATCATTACCTTTCCATCTTGCGACGTATGATATCAAAAGGCTTCCCCAAAAGCTTCGTGCGCTTCCCTCTGAAGTGTCTCATGAATTCGCTCCATTCAGACGCATTTAGCCAGTAAAATTGGCGTTTACAATGTGTTCTGACTGTCACCATAAGCTGTTGCGTTGCTATGATACAACGATATTCACATAATTGGCGAAGGACAACTTACACCGGACGCATTTCTCGGTCATGCATTCCCTGTTGCAGCGTTTTGTCCTTCGAGAATAATTTGAAGCTGATAATGGGCAGTGAAGTTGGAAACGGCAAACTGTGAGGCATCGCGTTGCTTTATCAAACAGACTCGAGCCAACGTTGGGCTGATATATGAACTCCGTATAGCTCATGAATCGAACGCTCGTGACGCCATCTGGCGGTTTCCATCACGTCACTGAGAACCTCTTCATTTATTGTTTGTATAGTGTAATCTCTGACGTTCCTATCGGTTTCGATGTTCGTGACGGTGACCTGCGCATACCCTTTTCTTTTTCTATAGTGGTGTCAGAAATTTCCCAGTGATTTTCATCTGATTTTCGACCATTCCATAAGCTTTTTGTGCACAGAATATTTATTTGCTCATCGAGTAGTTAACGTTGCCTCAGACATGCGGCTAACCAGCGCGCAAGCAACACATCCGGTTTGTCCCAGTAGCGTGTGAGTGGCGAATCGACGCAAGGGCGGCCAACCCTCTAGAAGGTGTTGACTCAACCCGGGCTGTCTCAGTGTTTCTGAGCTGGCGGAAACATTCTATGATAATAGACCGATTTACTTTAGCATACGCAACTATACCGTACGCGATATGCTATTGCATAGCGCACACTAAGCAGCACACGTTTTTTTCCAGCTTTAGTTGCTGTGCGAGGTCTCCGGACCTCAGAGGCCATATGCCTTTGTTGCGGCTATCTCACGACTCTAGCAATACGTGGCGATGATATCTCGAATGTTTCTCGAACATTGAGGTAGGACACCAAGCACTATAATAGCAAGAGCTTGATGGAGCAACTCACCGCACCTTTCCAAAGGCGACGCGCATGAATTCCATCCAAACATCCATTTCTTTCGTTACGCTTCGATTCGTTCGAAACTAGAAGCAATCTCAAAAACAGCACAAGGTTATCCATAATACTATGTCGCCGAAGCGGCCTGAGACCAAGCGAAAACCATTTATAGTCATCTGTACGAACGAAGCGCATTTTACAAAAGCAACGCCGAATACGATTCGAAGCGGGCAGCAAGGACCACCGCCATGTTTCACGCAAACTCTGCAAACCACGCATTGACGCATGCGCAGTGACTGCCCGCTATATTGTAGGGCACGCAATGGTGTAGCGTACGCTAAACTAAACCTGTCTAATGAAGGGAAAGCTAATGAAGCGCGCACAGGAGGGAGCGATCCTGAAAAGAACGCCGTGTTTTCACTCACGTTAGTTTAAGCAACAGAAGAGGAAACGTAGGCATCTGATTAGCAGCCGTTATACAGGACAAGACAGGCCACTGAATGTAAAAGTTTTCCTATCTTGCGGCTTTTCCCATCCGCGTCTGGGCAAACGCGAAACCGCCGCAAGTGGAAGGTGCGTCGATTAAGCGTCTGTCCCGAACAACCGAAAGCATCGTCAAACGCTGGCGGACTACTTGGCGCGCTAACACGAGTGCAGAAGCTGAGCCCTCGTAGCTTTTCCTCAGCTGCCACACGGAGTTGTCCGCGAATGTAGGCACGGCAGGAAAAACTCCGAAAGCGCGCCAAGCCGGAACACCCGCATTAGGCAGCGCTAGGTTTGCTAGATAAATGTGGCCAAAGCTAATGGCGCGCTAAAGTCCTTCGTTAAAAAAATAAAAATACGGGGTTTTACGTGCCAAAACTACTTTATGATTATGAGGCACGCCGTAGTGGAGGACTCTGGAAATTTGGTCCACCTGGGGTTCTTTACGTGCACCTAAATCTTAAAGTAAAGATCTACAAACAAATACGTATGTACATGGAATTATCATGCACCGAATGCACCCCACCAAATTCTCATACCTATGCCGGTATTGTGACGTTCCAGACACGCTCCCACACATGGTGTTGGTGTGCCCGCACCGCGAGAAAAACAGTGAAGATGATGCCTCAGAACCGCTACAAGCGATCGAAGAAACGTGGGAGGCAATGTTAAAGGCACAGAGCCTGGAAGATCAGCGAAGTCTGGTGGACCGGGCCCGGGCTGCAGCATTAGCCAACGGCTTTCTGGACTAAGAGAGCCGCCCACCTAGGGCGAAGAAAGGACACTTTCTCGCTGTTTCTTAAAATAGACGTTCATTCCTCCTCCTCCTCCTTCGTTGATGCAGACACTGTATTAAAAGGCATCTGCTGGTAAAAAAGTTTATCATGAGCTTTGCAGCATTTCTCAAGAGGTTGTTGTGCTCATAAATTATATTTCCGAAAATCCGGATATAGCTATGTACACTTTGAAGGCATTATGTAGTTACATGCGCGAGCCGATCTATTGGAAGCTGGCTCCATCAACAGTGAATGTCGCTCAATATCGTAGGTGCCAAACCTCGAGTACAAAATAACTGATGCCTCGAAAATTACGTGCAGGCTTACTTGATCCCACGTATCAAGAATGGTAAATAAGAGTTTTAACCTACTGCACATTTCATTGTTGTTGGTTGTTAGCGGCTATGCCCCACTAAATTTCATTGGCCATTACGCAAAATTACACACAGAAATAAATATACCTGGAATGAGAAAACGATGTGGCAGGGATTTGTTGTCTGTGGGGGCAGGTGTGCATAGAGGGACGTAAATAGACCGAGGACAACGGCGTTCACGTTGTCCAGCTCACTCTACTTCCATGCTTGCCATTACGCGCCATGAATACACGCATTCTACAATTCTTCACTGCACAACATTTCAGCAAAACTGTATGTCATCAGAGCGCCCAAATATCCCTGTTTCGTGGCTCCAAGATACTCACCGCGAAAATAAATTTGCCCAATGGAAGCAGCATGGCTGGATATCTATTCTTGATGTCACGATACAATGCAACTATGCTATGAAAGTTAACAGCTGGACAGATGCTAATAATATCCACTAATGTTCATAGGGGTACCGCATTTTTAGAAAACTCGAGGTGAACCTACTTTACACTCACATTTTGATCACCACCGAAGAAATCAACTTTTACTCGAAAAGAAAAAAAGAGACTTTCTGCGGAGTTTTGTGCTGTGGCAACTCGAAGTGACGGCGAGGAATTCAAAGTCTCGTCATGTGACTATCAAAACTGCTGCTGGGCAATGCGCAAGAAGCATCCACGCGGCAGTCTAAGCTTTGCAAAAGAATTTAAATTGCCGCGGTTGCTCGTTGAAGCTTTTCATTTTTTTAATCAAATGCAGAAAAGGTCAAGTTACTAAATCAGTGAAAGTGAAAAGACTACACCTTGCAAGGACAGGAACGGAATTTTTAAACGATCAACGTTTCATCTACCTCCCTCCCCTGTTTCTTTTGGGAGGCGGGAGGAAGGTGATACAAAGAGCCCCTGCGATAGGCTGCACTTCCACATAATGCTCCGCTCGTAAGTTGCAGCGCGGGGCCCACCGCGCCAACGCTCGGGGATAAATGTTGCCGTTGCAACAGGGTCAGTGCCTCCACGTACAGTTGCGGAGAGCTGAATGTCTCACACGTGGCGAGCAGGAAGCAAGCGCCATGAGTCGAAAAATGCGGCACCGACAACAGCGGCGAGCGCCATTCAAAACGATACGGCAAACCAAGCAACATGGGGAATCGCGTACGGCGTGCTGTCCCCTGGATTCAAAGTCTGGTGCGCGCATTTGGCTACAGAATGCATGCAGCCAACAGCGTTAGTCGTGGCTGCTTTGCGAACGATAACTGCCCGACGACCATACTATGTTTATTTTGCTGCAACATCAATTGTATGGACCCTCCGGGTGCATTTATGCCGTTGCCGACGCCGTGATGTTCCGTATAAATTTCAAGGCCGATAAAATCTGCGGCGCGCCCGGTATGCTGTAGGTGAGGGTGAAAGCGTGCGAGTGTTACCGTAGAACGCGGCTCACTCTCAGCCCGGAGTTGAGTAGAGGACGGGAGAGGGGGGGGGGGGGGCGTTCTTTTCCGTCGGCGGCTTCCACGGCGCGGCCGTGCAAGACCCGTAGATTGCGAGCGTCTGCGACGTGGCCGAAGTGAACGCCCGCGCGGGCCTCATCTCGAAAGCGATCTGCGATGTTTGAAGAGTGCGCGCATTCCGGGTACTTCGTATACGCTGTGTTCTCGAGGATTCGTTCGCATTGAAGCGAGAGATAACCGAAGGTCAATTCGATTGCTGGTAATGGCGTCATTCCTCGCTCCAGCATTTTGACAGCGAGTTTCCGCGCTCATCGAGCGATATGTGTTCATGTTTGCCTGTGCGCCCAAATACACCGCCTTTGTTAACTTAAAACATATAGGCGGGCTTGTTGGTTTCTATCCATGATAGAATGTGCCAGCGCGACTGAACCAGGACGTAGAAAGAAGCACACAGACAGAGACAGGACACACTGTCTCTGTGTGTCCATTGATTTCTAAGCCCTCGTTCAGACCCACTTAGACATTATATCATACTTAATTTGGTTAGTAAGCGAATGCTTACAGATTACACGGCCCATAAAACCCCTATCCTCGGTTCCTAAAGCTATTGTAGAGAAAAATTGGAACGATGTAGAGGGTTGTCCTCATCAGCGTTTTGCTCGTTAATGGCGCTCGCGCTGAGAGTCCGTGCCCTGAGCTAAGGTTCGGCCTCAAACGCCGGTGACTAATAAACGCCTAGGCAAGTGTTGTATTTTTCTAGTGTTCTCAGCCATTTCCTTGGAGATTTTCATGGCGTTTTCGACGAATTCCATAGCGTTTTTGTGCACAGGATGGTTATATGCTCATCGGGTAGCCAACGTCGCCTCAGTATTCCGCCTAACCAGTGCGCAAGCAGCCCATCGGGCTCGTCGCTGTACCTTGGGACTGGGGATCGCCGCAAAGGCGTCCAACCCTCTTGGGTGTGTTGACTCAACGCAGGCTGTCTCAGTGTTTCTAGTCCCGGCTAGCAAACACGGGAAGGCTATGAATACTTAGTTTAGCGCAAAACGACAGACACAAGAAAGACGACAGGACAAGGCGCTACTCTCAACTGACATCATTTTATTGCGTCACTCCTTTATAGATCGCTCAAACAAGAGGAACATGCGCAGTGAGCATGAGCACCATGCGGTGGAGCCACCAACAACCAATCCCAAGAGCGCACTCATGCGACAGAATCCAAAAAACCAAATTCAGCGCTGTACAAGGTTAAGGAAGGCACACTAATGCACTGGTTCTTTTCACAATCAGGTTTTTTACTTTTTTTAGAAATACGGTTGCATAACATTGACAGTTTCTGAGGAGCGGAAAACACTACCGGAATTTGGTATCTATTGGCGACATTCTTTAGATTGTGAGCCACTCTGTGGCAATACGGCACAACTTCAGGCCTCTTCTTTTGTGTGATGCAGTTACTTTTGTGCCGCTTCCCTTTCAGTTTTTGAAGCAAAACCTCCGAGACTGACGTCACCACCACACTTGGGTAACCAGCAGCCTGCAGCCTATTTAACTGTGCACTGAAACTCATGTTCGCAGAGTGATGACAAGATTTCTTTAAGGAAGATTCTAAACACATCAAAGCAATAGCGCGTTTCACAGTCTTTGAGTGCGCAGACGCGTAAGGTAAAAGTTCCTTACGTGCACGTGGCGAGTACATCCAACAGGCGTGGCCTGTTTGTAAGGATAGCTGCAAATCTAAAAACTGGAGTTTACCGTCCCTAGACAGCTCATGTGTGAAAGTTAAACCTTTGCCATTGTCATTGAACAGAGTTAAAATATCAGCTACCGTCACGGAGCATTCGTTGTTAGTCTGTTTTATCACAACAAGAAAATCGTCAACATATCTAAAAATTCGAACCGAGTCATTGTTTAAGGCACTCTTAAGAGCGCGGTCTACAAACGATAAAAAAATATTACAAAGAGCAGGCGCCACACATGAACCAATACACACACCATTTTTCTGGATAAAAAGGTTATTTTCGAACTGGATAAAAGTTGCACTTAAGTAAAATTCGAGAAGGGACATGAAACTTTCCGAAGACAACCCGGTCGCATTGCGAAAATCTACCTCGCCGCTTTCTTCGATGCACGTCATCACACTGCGAAATAGCTCATCATGTGGTATCGAATAGTAAAGATCTTCTACGTCAACAGAAAAAATGTCGGCTACTGAATGGTTGTCTTCCAGAAAGGAAACAACATCGAAAGAATCCTTTATGCCATAAGGATCGTCAATAGTTAAATGCTTCAACTGTTTTTGCAAAAAGCGGCTAACCAAAACCTGCCAACAGTTGTTTTCCAACGGGAAGGCTACCAAGCCCGGATAAACGAATTAGCGAGTGCTACGTTTACTGGATAAATGTTGCTAATGCTAAAGGCGCCTTTATGTTCCTTCGCTGCTGCAGACATTAGATAAAAAAACATTTGCTGATTACAAAGTTTCTTAAGAATGTCTCAGTATGCGTTAAAAGTTCATTAACAAAGTAATTATTCAACATTGTGGATGTTGCGATATTCACTTGGAAAGTAGTATTGATGGCATATGTGAGCCCGTCTATTACATACATGTTGGCTCCATTGGCAGTGGAGTTGCCTTCGCCGTGACGAAAAATGCATAATTACAAAAAAAGATATGATGGCAGGAAGACAACGTGTAGGCTTAGTTCTATGGTTGTATAAAGTATAATAAGTACATGCTTTACCCTACTGCACATTTCATTACTGTTAATTGTTCACTGTCATTGCCCACTACATTTCATTGGCCATAATGTAACAATAAACAGGGGAATAAATATACCAGGAATGTGAGAGCGATGCGGCATGAATTTGTTGTCTGTAAAGGCAGCTCTGCCATCAGGGACGTAAATAGAGCGCGTACAACGAGGACAACGGCGTCTATTCATATTATATTATTATTCATATTATTATTATTATTCACAGATTTGTATGTATAATATGATTAGTATATTATTCAGCTCGTTCTTCTTGCAAGCCTGCCTTTGCGTGCCATGAATGCAGGCATGTTACATTTACTCACTACACCAGATTTCAGCACAAATGCATGCCACCAGATCACCCTATTATTACCGTAGTGTCATGGCTCCAAGCATCTGATCTTGAAAATAAATATGGCCAAAGGAAGCAGGGTAGTTGGATATTTCTGCTTGACGTTACGAACCAATGGACCTATGCTATGAAATTTAACGGATGGACAGATGCTAAGAATGCCCATAATTGTTATCTGTTCCGCATTCCATGAATACACGAGATGAACTTACTCTAAACTAGGACGTCGGCTACCACCGAAGAAATCAAGTCTTGCTCGAAACATAGAATTTCTGTCAAGTTTCAGCTCTACCAACTCGAAGTGACGGCGAGGAATTCAATGTCTCGTCATCAGACAAGCAAAGCTGCTGGTGGGCAAGCGCTAAAAGCATTCACACGGCAGTCTAAGCATCGCCAAACAACTGAAATTCCCGCATTTGGTTGTAACAATTTTTAAATTTCTTAATCAAACGCAGAAAAAGCCAAGTTACTAGCGCAAGGACTGTGAAGAAACTACACCTTGCAAGGAGAGGAACGGAATTTTTCAATGATCGGCGTATCATGTGCCTCCCTAACCCCTTTCTTTTGGTAGGGGGGAGGGAGGTGATACAAAGCCGCTCGACACAGCGCCGCTCGGAAGTTGTAGGGCACGGCCGACTGCGCCAACGCTCGGAGATAAATGTTGCCGTTGCAGCAGCGTCAACGCCTCCAGGTACAACTGCGGAGAGCTGAAGGTCTCGCATGTGGCGAGCAGGAAGTCAGGCTCCGTGTGAAGCCCAAGGGCTATAAAGTTGTCGATGCGCGCCGTGTGCCGTAAGTGCGAGTGCAAGCAAGCGAGGGTGAGCCTGCGAGCGCAGCTCATTCTTTGCATGCGCTAGCGAGGAAGGCTCACGGAAGCACGCCCTCTCTGGTCGCACGCGAGACATAGGGGCGAGACGAGGGATTCGGTGGGGGGGGGGAATTCTTTTTCGCGAAAGCCTCCGAGCGGATAGCACCCCCTAGCGTCCGCGCAGCCGCCATCTTCAAAGCAATTTGCCGTGTTTGCAGAAGACTCGTAATGACACCAGCTCCATAGGCGCTGCGTTTTCGACGTTTCGTTCACGTTGAAGCGAGAAAATGCACAAAGGTCTATTCGATCGCTGCCGCTGCCGCGATTCCTCCCTCCGGAATTTTGACAGCGAGTTTCCGCGCCCATCGAACGAGATGCATTCGTGTTTACTGCGCGCGTGGGGCAGCGGTCTTGTAAATTTAAAACACGTAGGCGCGCTTGTTGGTTTCGATTCACCAGAAAATATGTATGCGCGACTGAACGAGGACGTAGAAAGAAACACACACACAAAGACAGCGCTGTGTCTGTGTGTGTTTTTCATTCTTCGTCCTCACTCACTCGCGCTTACACATTATATCATATTTAATTTAGTTATTAGGCTAATGCTTACAAGTTTACACTGCCCATAAAACCACTATCCTTACTCTGTTTAGCTATCTACTAACTTTCTATCGCAATCGGGGGTCGTACAGGCTACATGTTCTATTGACCGCGGCCTGGCGTAAGTGCCACCAGTTGGCGCGGCTACTGAAAATCTGAAGTGCAGGAAGAGCAGTTATTGAAGAGAGCGGAAGAGACGTCGATTTAAACACTGTTTGTAGTCCACGTAATGCGAGAGCACAACGTTTCAATATATCGATATCGATGCCGCACACTTATGCTTATATTGATTTCAAGAACTTTGGCAACCTAGCTGGAGCTCCTGGGCTTAAGCGCTGGAACGAGATCCGCGTCACTGCGCACTCCCGGAGCAGGTTGCCCGGCTGTCGTTGATCAGTGCTGCATACACAGCCGCCATGATTCGAGAGGCGGTCAGGCCGCTTTCGAGACACGGACGCCTTCATGCAAATTACCGGCGTTGTCAACCGGCGTGTCGTCTGCTACTCTCGCGAAGATTGCCGTCTGCAAATGGACAGGCTAAACAAGGATTGCTGGTACCTCGCGAGGCGATACCTGATGCTGGAATACTTAAGTAAACCTTCGTAGGAGGACGCGAGGGCGGCCACTGAACCGTTCCGTCGTCGTTACATTTATTTCCTGAAAAGGGCCATGGCGGCGAGTGAAGTGGCAGCTTGTGCGAACAACGTGGCATCCTTCCAGAAGGCCACTGCGCATGTTGAGCTTGCGCCTGGAGGACACGCAGTGCGCATTCTTCTCATTAAGCCGGCACCAAGGCACCGGCTGAGAGCGCCGACCACAGAGTGCCCACGTTGAGGCGTCAGTGGGTTCCACACCCGTACTGTGGTGTCCACCCCGTGAAATTCCAACAGCGTCCCATGGGGGGAGGCTTTTGGCAACTCTGCAATACCGCTGCCACTCCGCCAATATTTGGAGAAAGGTAAAATTGACATCTGCTTTTCCTCTAACACGAAACGGAAGCGGAAGCGAAAACGACTTCTTTGCAGTTCCGTCCACTTTTATGAAAATTCCTTCATTTGACACTTTACACATGCGTGCTATCTCCTGCTCTGTTTACTTGGTAGAGCGACCAACTGGGAAAGGCGATGGTTGACGGTTCTATCCTCCGACCAAGGCAAACTTGCCTTCAGCTTTGAAGGCTTCTTTCCGAGAAAGCCGCGGGAGTTTGTATATTTTTTAGTAACTTTGGTTTAAGTCCACGCAGTGTCACTTTTATTGCCTTTGACGAAACTTCCGCATATTTGCGCGTTTCCTCAGAACTGACTTGCCTTTCGCGGCATTTCATATCAGAAGGTTTCCCCTTATAAGTGTTTCTTGATTTCGCTTCATTCAGACGCACTCTACCGGCAAAACTGGCGTTTACAATATGTTCTGACTTTTTTCATGAGCTGATGCGTTGCCATGTTACAACGAAAACTACATAATTGGCGAAGAAAGGTTTACTAAATAAATCCTCTATATATTCCTTGTTCTGGCGTTGCAATTTTTGAGAAGGATTTCACGTTGAAAGTGGCCACTGGAGCAACGTAAAAACGGCACACTGTGAGGCATCCTGGTTGCTCCAGGAACTATTTCGATGTCCAGGCTATAGCCAACGTTGGGCTCATATATCAATTTCGTATAGCTCGTCGGTCCGGCGCTCGTAACTTAATCTGTCGGTATCCATCCCGTCGCTGAGGATCTCCTCATTTATTGTTTCTATAGTCTAATCTCTAATACTGCTGCCGGCTTCAATATTTTAGTTGGGCAGCATGTCAATTACTATTTCTTCAACGTTGACCCTGATGTCGCTGCAGAGTTTCTTGTCATTCACGAAGATTTCATACGCAGCTTCATGGCAGTTACCGAAAGGATACAAAAGCAGGAACAGCGGTATTATCGAGTGCTACGTTCACTAGATGAATGTGTGTAATTCTAATGGTACACTTAGGTTTCTTCGCTGATGCAGAAAACAGATTAGAAGCCTTATGCTGAGCAGGAATATTTATCATTATTTTTCAAGCCGCTCTCAAAAGATCTTGATGTTAGTAAAACATGCAATCGAAAACAACAGGAGCAGTCATGTTCACTTTGAAGGATGTGTAACGTGGCGTGTGGGATCCAATCAACGAATCGTTGGCTCCATTGACGACAACAGTTCGATGTTGCTTGATCTTTGTACAACATACGAAAGTAGAATACTAACTTTGCCTGAAAGACAACATGTGGGCTTACTAGGTCAACCACATAAACTATAATACATGGTTTAACCTACTATAAGTGCCCTGCATGATTGAGGAACGTGGCAGGGATTTGTAAGTAAAGGCAGGTGTGCGAACAGTCACGTGAGTCGAAGGATAACCGTGTTCGTGTGGTCCGTCTTGTTCTTTTAGAATGTTTTGAAGGCTGCGTTTAGGTGTCATGAAGACTCGTATGTTACAGTTACTAATTGTATGACATTTCAGCATAAATGCATGCCATCAGAGCACCCTAATATCTCAGTTGCTTCTTTCATGGCTCCACGCCTAATCATGAGAAAGAAAAAAATCTTTACGAAAGGAAGTACCAAGGCTGGATATTTATTCTTTATGTCACGGAAATATGCATCTTTGCAACGGAATACTAATCTATGGAGAGATGCGACTAATTCCTATGCATGCTCACTATGGTACCTTATTTTTTCAGAACATGAGATTGATTTTATAATAATTACCACCAAAAATATCAAGCCTTACGTGGAAAAAAGGGAATTTCGTTCGAGTTTCAGCTCTGGCAGCTCAATGTGACGGTTCAGAATCGAAAGTTTCCTCATGACGCAATGTCGGGTGGTGGCAAACAAACGCCAAAAGCATCCTCACACCAGTCTACGCTTTGCAAGGGCAATTTAAATTGTCGCAATTGCTCGTTTATATTTAATCATTTCTTAATCGAATGCAGCCAAGGACAACGAATTAATGCATCGAAAATTACCCACTATACATTGCGAGGGAAAGAACGGAATGTTCCAAACACGAACTGTTTATTATTCTTCGAAATGTTCCAGTTGTCTTAGAGACAGCAGCCGTGATTCTTGTTTCTGGTGTATTCTTACTGAAAAAATCTCAAACCATGAGCGAGTGGCGTCTGCCACAACGTCTCATCCAAGTGACAACGAAATAAGCGGATTCGAAGAGGCACGTGGCGATAGCATTAGTGATAACTTCGACGAACACGCTCGAACTCGGCATGTTTCTGTGATCGACCGCTGCTTCATGTGCATTCCCATTTGCCACGCTTTCAACTACACATGCTCTGTTTGCTATTCTTGATGACTATTTAGTAAAATTTCTGAACTTTGCAAGGTAAGGCGTAATCTTCTTTCTTTTTCCAACAAGAGAGGGGTTCCGCGTCGTCCGTGTGAAACAATTGCGGCTCCATCGGCGGCAGCGACGAGAAAGTGGCTGCCATGCTCGGAGGAAAAACAAATCTTCAGGACGAAGTGACACGCGGTGATCTTGAAGCATAGTCAAAAAAATAAAGTGACGATCCAGAGAAAAGCACCACACCCTGTGATGGAAGCGGTCGCCCCCCCCCCCCCCTTTCGTTTATTGAGTGTGGGGGAGGGGGCACTGAGCACAACAACGCTAGGTTGCATGACTGTCTAATGCTCCGCTCGTATTATGCAGTTCCTGTTCATGTTCATCATTCGCTCGTTTTGTATTTTTGTCATGTGCTATTTGAAGCACAATTGCGCCTACCTTGTCTTCTTTTGCATCGGCATTTGGTTTATCCTCTCCCCTATTTTTTTGTATCCGAGACCAGGTGGGCCCGAACATCCGGGAGATTGTATTGCCAATGGGGCAGTGCGCTTAATATTGGATTATATTGGCGGGAATTACGTCCGCACCAGTAATTTTACATAATTCAAGAGTAAACCCACTCCTTGTGGACAAAAGTGTAGCCGCCTTCAGGATACGGCTGGTTCGATTGCGCGATGCCTAGTTTGTCCAAGGAAACTCGCTCCATTTCAGGAAAATGTGCTGTACGGCGGCTTTGCCTCATCATGCGTATATCCACGGTAGTGCACCCTTTACAGGGTATTAGTTTTCGCTATATTAGGGCTAACTACGCCCCTGCCCTAACATTTACATAATCTGCGACTAATTCTCGCTTCCAGTGGGCGCAGTCGGAGCAGCCTTCCAGACATAGTTTCGTAGCACCAGTCCTGCTTAGTCCATGCAACCTATCCCCATTTCACAAAAGTGTGCCGGATGGCCTCTTGGCATCACCCTTTCTTTATGCATGGCGGTGCCTCATTTTAGCTGTGTAATGCAATGCGGTTAATTTTCGAGTAATAGTAGACCCATGCCGTAATTTTTAACTACTTTGCGACTCACACTTGCTTTTCATCTTCTTGAGACATTCATTTTGATACTTCTTGTGACTAGCTAAGGCCCTCTGCAGGCGCGAAGGGGCTGTTTTTTTTTTTTCGGAAGAACATACAAGATACCCAGATACGCTTCACCGGTGTGAAGTACGCTCAGCCGATCTTGTCTTCAAATTTTTGCAGGGATATTATTGTGCATAGCGTATCCTAAAACCACCTCTATGTGCCAAAATGTTTCTTTCAAAAGGGGCTATATCCCAAACAGTCTACTGTAAGCTCGAATGTTGTGCCCTCAGCCGTGTATTGAAGGAACGCGTTCATCATAAGGTATACAGTCTCTAAAGTGTGACAGACGCAACTGTTAATGCTTTGTTTCAATTTATTCTTGCGAAATCATTGGCGAGTGTACGGGGAAGAAGAATATTTTTCAGTGATGTTGGAAGAGAACAAGAAGGGGAACTTTTTTGAGAAACCGTTCGGAACCGTTTCGGCCAAAAGGTGAACAGGGGCTCATTGTCGCTATAATCGAATCAGATCGGACGACGTCTCCTGCTTCTATTGGCTGCGAGAGAGAGCAGAGTAGCCGCCTGGCAGAAACTGGCTGGATCACAATAGTCTGGATGGATGTGGATGCCGCATCGCATTGGCCGTAAGTTGCTACTTATTTGCATAAACGCGTGTGGTTCGAAAATTTACAAAGCCTATATGTTCTGCGGTTGTGTCGAAGTCGTAAATGGTGGTATACATATTTTGATGATGTGAATACTAACTTAGCGCTGCAACAAAATTAGTGACTGCACATTTCAAGTGCACGATGCCTTTCTCCGCACAATTATGCGTGTTCGTCACAATTATTAATTTTATTGACGCATTGTGCTTTTGGTGGTTCAGAAAAAATGCTTGGATCCGCTGTATATAAATGAAGCAGTGCAATAATGCTCTAACATCATTCTTTAGAGATTCCTTTCAGGGATGTGTTGATTATTTTGCAATCTTTCCTATACCATGAAAACTGAAGAAGGTGGCCGAGATTACTCAGCAGTACGAAAGAAAATATTAAGCGACCATGTATGATTGCAGCACAGAATTTATCTGAGTCATATGATTGCGCGACTGTAATTTTGTGGTTTCGCGACAATCCTTTCATTATGCCATTTCATTATGTGAATTTTCGACTAAGCAGAAATATCTTCCTTCGCAAGTCCATTTTCTAGCTTTAGTACTAGAAAACTCTTCGGTGTTGCATAAGGGATTGGTAAATAGATATAAGAAGAACATCGTGCATAAGACTGCAGTCACAGAACATAGGACATCCTAAAACTGAGTTCCTCAAATCTAATATGATGAACACATTAGCATGGTGTTGTTGGGTGGAGTGAAGATAACGGCCATTATTTTCACAAATAAAGAAAAGAACGCAATGAAGCTGCCATTTAAAATTGTTGAAAATTGTTTTAGGGCAATTATTCAAAAATCAACCGTGTTGTTAAAATGCAGTGTTCTTAATGCTACAGCGTAAAAAAAAAGTTTGTGATGCAGCGGTGGTCCTTCCAGAGCGCCCTCATTCTATACTGCGCATGTGTTAAAGAATGGAATAGCAAATAACAGTAAAAGCCAGTTATGTATGCGTTCAAGTCGTGAAGTAGAGTCACAAGAACTTGACAATTTAACACCCATGCATACGAGTAGAGAAGTTCTTATAACCAGTGCGAGACTAGCAGAAATTTCTCTTGCCTAACGCTCGCGAAAACAGAATGGGTGAAACGCAAGCCAAACCCGAACAAAAAGTACCATGGATGTAACAAAACAAACTGCATTTTGCGCACCGTTCGCATATAGTAGGTATATGCGGTGTGTTTCGTTCGAAAATATGGCATTGGAGCGTCATACAAATAATATACCTTGAGCGTAGTCAATGCGTTTAATAACGAAAAAAGTAAGCTCAAATCGCCCACAGAGAAGCACCGTCGTGTGTGTACATTTAAATGCGTGGAGCCAACCACACTAACGCTGCGATCATGCTGTGTCACTTGTCGCCCGCTCTTGCGGCTACTACAGCGAAGCGCGCGGCGCAATTATCTCAACAACGGTCACGTGGCTTACCACAGAGATCTCGCGGGCTCACTCAACTCAATGGACAGTTGCCTTGCTTCTACACTGTGAGTATAGTCTGCGCGCACCTACACAGGAAGATCTTCGCAGAAGGTGTGACGTCGTGAAATTTATTCCTTGTGCTCGGGTCATTCATTGCGTTCAGACCCAGGGGTGCAGTGGTTGCGTTTTGGAAGTGATATTGTACATCCAGTAACAGCTGTTGTTTCTGCAGCGTCAATGAAGTTTCGTGAAATTCTTTTTCGCAAAGCGCACATGGGGGAAAATAAATATAGTAATCAGTCGGAATTAGTTTTGCTGTCCTCGGAAATGAATAAGCGGGTCATATGCCTTCGTAATTGCAATCGCTTCCTCTATAGCTATGTCTATTGGATAGCCTCTCCACTTTCTTTGTGTGGTCCGGTGGTTTCTCTGGGGTCTTTTGGCAAATAGTTTAGCAGAGTGCATATGGGTCAAGTATTTCCACTTGCTCTGGTAAGCACACGACATTAAAGATTCCACTGAACACTTCTTCAGATCATTAACCTCATTTAAGTGTGCATTGCCGGTCAAAAATAGTCTCTAACCAATGCCAATGAAAACGTCCGACGAATCAAGGTGGATGGTCAGTCAGTCAGTCAGTCAGTGTTTTATTTTCACCAAACAAAAACATTTGTGAAAAAGGGGAGACGGCGAAAAAGCTGCGGATACTGCAGCTTGACTAAGCACCGTCCACCCTGTAGTAGCAATGACAGGGTAAATATACAAGTAAAAAGATAATTACACAAGCAAAAAATGAATAATTTAAAGTGACAGAGTAAACACTCAAGCGAAAGCAAATAATTATACACCAGTACGAAAAATTGTACACATGGGATCATTTTTGCATATAATAAAGCAAGAGAAGACAAATTGGCATCAATGATACATGCAACATTTATATAATGCAATACAATTTAAGGAATGCGCAGTTACAAAAACAAGCTAACTACATTGGTGGGATTTAGTGTTCTGATTTCGATGTCTTGCTGCTCATATGCGTTAAGAGTGCTTGGTAATGTGTAGCTACGCCTTTGCGTTCCGTAAATAGTGCGTGAGAATGGAGTTTTCCAGGGGGGTTTATACCGGTGGAAGTAAATACTTTGAGTAGGTTCAAGATTTGCAAGTGTGAGAAATGTGTCCAGCTTCCCGCGAGTTGCACTAATGTAGGATTGCAGCAGCCTGCATTTGTATATATTGTTCGCCGTAACAATTTTTTGCTTCACAAAAAGATGGCTGGTGTGTTCAAGGTATGGTATGTTCTCTATTGCCCTAATAGCTCTTTTCTGAAGTATTTTTAGCTTATTCAAATTGGTTAATGTAGTGTTTCCCCATATTAAAGCACAGTAGTTCAAGTGAGCATGGAAGAGAGCTTGATAAATAAGTCGCTTTATGGTAAGAGGCAAAATATATCGACAACGATTTAAAGCACCAACCACGCGTCTCAGCTTTAAGCTAATCTGATCTATTTGGTCATTCCAGGATACATGTTCATTAAACATTACTCCGAGCGTCTTTATTGATTTGGTTACTGAAATTTTGTATGGGCCTAGGGTAACATGGTGAGGTAACTGTAGGGATGTGCCAAGTGCTCGAAAAAGGACACATTCTGTTTTTGTTTCATTTAGCGTTAAATTGTTTTTAGTGCACCAATCGCGAAGCTTATAACAGGTGTTTGCTGCTAGTGCCTCGAGAGTACCTAACTTTCTTCCAGTAAAAAATAGTGTGCAATCGTCAGCATAAATTATAAATTTGCAAACTTCGTCGATGTTGATTATGTCATTGATGTAATATAAGAACAATACAGGCCCTAGAATGCTGCCTTGTGGCACCCCGGTTTTAATTGGTTGTGTGCGCGATTTAAAGCCATTTATTTCAACGTACTGAGACCGCGCACTCAAATACGACTGAATAAGTTTGAGCGAGATTCCTCTAAATCCATAGCATTTTAACTTATTTAATAATAATTCATGACTTACGCGATCAAATGCCTTACTGAAATCCAAATATAATGCAAGTGTCAAAAGCCTGTTTTCGATATTATGTAATATGATTTCTTTTTGTGCTAGTAGAGCACTCTCAGTTGAACGTTTCTTTCTGAAACCATATTGACACTCGGTAATAAGGTCGTACTTTCTAGAGAAGATCTCAATTCTATCGTTTATTATTTTTTCAAGGCATTTCGAGAAGATGGGGAGTATGGATATTGGGCGATAATTGCTTAAATTGTTTTTGTCTCCTGATTTGTATATTGCGGTAACTTTTGCTAGTTGCATGAGCGTTGGAAAATACCTGTTGATAACACCAAGTTGTAGATATGTGTTAGTACTTCCGCTATGATATCTAATACATACTTTATTGGTCGCATTTCTATGCCATCAGAATCACAGCTGCGACTATTTTTTTATTCTACTGAATAGTGTAATTACTTCAGAACTGGAAGTTGGTTTAAGGAAAAGCGTGTTTGGTATCGGATTTATGCCGGTTGTTGTTTGAGTGCTGTGGCTGGCATTTCCTATTTTCACGAAGAAATCATTGAATTGTTCTGCAAGCTCAGTCCCGTTTAACGTTTTTCCGTCTATTTCCAGATTTTCGATTTTTGTGGGAGTAGCTCCTTTATTCAGTACTTCATTTAGTTTGTTCCACATGGCGTTACGTTGCTCTGGACGTTGTGGATCGAATATGTGGTAGTAGTAGTCCCTTTTTGCCCTTTCCTTTTCTTTATTCAACTTATTTCTAACAGTCTTGTATTCAGTCCATAAGTCCGCATTACGTGTTTTAACGAACTGCTGGTAAAGTTTATTTTTATGGTTTATCTGTCGCTTCAGATAGTTTGTTATCCATGGTTTCCGAGATTTGTTTGGTCTGTGATATGTCTTGAGAGGAAACGATTCAAAGTAATGTTCTTTAAATGTTGTTATAAAGTTATTATACGATGTGTTTGCATCTCCATCGGCCAAAATATCATTCCAATGTAATTGCTTGATACGGTGTCTAAAGTGCTCCAATGTAGCAGGTGTCACTGAGCGGTACATGAATTCTTCTGGTTTCACGTAGGCCGGGTTGGTGTGCATTTTCAGGAAAATAAATATAGGCAAGTGATCGCTTATGTCACAACTTAGTACCCCTGAAATGCTTTCTTCTGTCATAGAATTGGTAACAAATATGTCCAGCAATGACATTGTTGATTCAGTAACTCGTGTTGGCATAGTAATGACATTTTCAAAAGAGTTGCACTCAAGCACTGATAAAAATTCATTACTTGTAACTGAGTTCTTCGAGACATCTATATTAAAATCCCCACCGACAGTAAGCATATAATTCATAGCATTTGCATGTGACAAAAGACGATCAAAATATGTTAAGAAATCAGCCATAGAACCGCTAGGAGGGCGATACAGAACGGCGAATACATTTGTACCCTTTTTGATACACAAGGTTTCGTAGTTTTTTGTGATAAGGCTGTATTCTTCAATTACTTCACGGAGCTCAAGAGTTGTTAGAATGGCAACGCCACCCCCTCTACTCTCTGTGCGGTTTAAAAAGAAATGGTTGAACCCCGGCAGCATGAAATGTTCTGACTCACTAGTATACCACGTTTCTGTGAACATTAAGAGGTCAAAATTTATACCACATGATTCCAACAGCAAAGTGATATCTTCTTTTTTTGGCTGAAGTGACCGTGCGTTTAAGTGCATCACTTTGGTTCACTCCTCAGTACCTGGGCTAAGCCACATTTCCAGGAGTAATAGATGCAATAATTCCCCCCCCCCTCCCAAGAAAAAAGTCCCCGCAGAGATAACATTCTCCACCAGAAAGTCCGCACATTTATGTCTGGGGACTTTTTTCCCATGGGCCAAACGCGAGAAAGAAGCGCTCGTTGCGAAAGCGGCGCGTCGGCCTCAGGGATCTTTTGGCTCAATGGCCGCCCTCGACGAAGTTTTTTTGGGGGGGCGGGGGAGGGGGGGGAGGGGCGTTATCTCAGTACGTGGGGATTTGAAGAAGAATGATGACGTTGTGTTGACCAACAGATGTCGACACTGAAGACAGGAAACGGAAGCGCGCCGAGGCTCCCTGCTTTCTACATGCAAATGAGGGTACCGACGCGCGTCAACCCAAAAAGTACACGCCAGCCACGACCAGGAGACAGCCGATGCTCGCGGGGCACGCCTCACAAACAGCATTTCAGTAAAATTCTTTTTCAGTCTCGTCCAAATGCGTGACTCCTGTCGTGCCTTGCCAGAAGACCCACGACGTCGAGCAATTTTCCTGCGTCATGACGAAAAAGTGTCGCCCAACGCGAATGCGTGGCTGCCAACAGTTCTCAAGAATACAACGAGCCTGTCCCATGTTGCAGGATGGCGAGCTAGACCCGCTGCGGCCGATTTTAATTGCCCGTGCAAAAGGATATGGTTAAAATGGGTAATAAGTTAATAAAAATCAAGAAAGAAGAGAGAGAACACAGATGTAAGATCGACATTTATTCATCATATAATTTGAGTAACCATGTACGTCGTGTTTGCCCTCCTTAGCGTCGACACTTGCAACAGAACTGCTTGTTGGCCTAGTTGGTGCTTGCTAAAAGACATGTTTTTTGCCGCAATTGAACACTCACAAAAGGAAGGCACATAAAGACAACACAGGCGGCTTTATGTCTTTATGTGTCTTCCTTTTGTGAGTGTTCAATTGCGGCAAAAAACATGTCTTTTAGTCGACACTTGGTTGGTACTTTCACTTTTTTCTGCCGTTATTCTAAATTAAATCCCAGAAACTGAACTATGTCGAATACAAAGACTTTTCTGACTTTTTATTCCAGTTCCTAAATATTGCACCGTTCTTAAAATATTTTTTAAGTAACTTCCCGGAACCGAACCCGAACGAATTAGACCTGAACCACACCCCGAACACCTTGAAATTCGAGCTTAGAATAACAGAACCTTAGAATTCGGAGGAGACGCTGTCAGGACCTTTCGAGACATGGACGCCTTCATGCAAATGGCCGACGTCATCAAGCCTTGCGTCGCGGGGAACCGTCGCGAGGATTCCCGTCTGCGATTGGACAGCCGGAAGGAGGATTGCTGGTTCCTTGTGATGTGAGACCTGATGATCGAATACATAACGCTACCTTTACTCAACTGCCCACCTCGTGAGACGCTGTTAGCGTGACCACCTACCACTCTCCAATGAAGCCAATCAACCGGTTCTCACTGCGGTCTCCATCGTTCGCATCTATGCCCTCAACTTAGCCCTTTTTCTTTTTTAAAAATTTAAAACCGATGTCGGTCACTGATAACTACCACTACGGAAAGGTTCCAGTTATATGGACTGAAACACTCCTCATCCATAAAGGTAAAACACCATTATTTGCGTTTGCGATTACTTTTCTTCCCCTGTATTCATGAACCTCACTGAGAAGTGTTCCTGAAAATATTTTTTCGCTAGTTTTCAAGAGAATTTTCTCATTATATTTTCTGGAAACTCGCGACGCGGTTAGACTCTGCTGGTAGATACCCATACGTATCCACAAGCCACTGATACTATGAGCTTTAAGCGGGTGCTGCAATATTCGGAGAACGAGAAAAATTGACATCCGCTTCAGTGAAATACGAATTAAATAGGTAACCAAATTGTTCGCTTTAAAGCTTCGTTTCCTTTTCTAAACCTTCCTTTCCCTTGCGCTCTTCCGCAGAATTGATTTGCCGTATTCGGTGTCTTGAGCCTTCGGGTTGCCCATCAATTCAGCATCTCCTTGAAATACGCTAGGATCCTGGTTTGCTGACATGCTGTTTCGCTGGTTGCTGAGTGACAGAGCTTAAAGGCGTGGGTGTTGTGTTCAATCTCTGCACAAGGGCAAATTTTCCTTCAACGTTGAAGGTTTCTTTGCGGGAATGCTGCGTGAGCGCCTTATTATTGTTTCTGGCTATAGTCGCTACCGTTCAGGTAATGCCGATTTTTTCACTCTTTCAACTTCATTAATCTTCATTGAGGCATATGGAGTCAGTAAAATGGGCATTTAAAATCTATTCTGCCTGTCACCATACCCTGACGTGTTGCTATGACACAACGAGAACTTCATAATTGCTGAAGGACAACTTACAAAAAGAAAAGTAGTCCATGCATTCGCTTGTCGCTGTTTTTTTGTGCTTCCAGAAATATTTGACGCCGATAGTGGGCAGTGGAGTAAGTTGGAAGGGCCGGCTGTGAGGATTCGCGGTTGTTTTGTGAGCCAGGCTCGCGCCAACGTTGGGCTGACTTATGAACTGCGTACAGCCAATTGGTCCAACGCTTTTAACGTTCTCTGCCGGTTTCCACCCCATCGCTGAGGACCTTTTCATTGATTATTTCTACAGTCTAATTTATGACATTCCTTCCGGTTTCAATGATCTTGACGGGGAACTCCGCAACAACTTTTTTTATGCACCGTTGTCAGAAATTTCCGTGGTGATATTAATGGTGATATAACCCAATGTTCCTGTAGACCAAGCAGCGGAAGTGAATGTTATAGCGAAGTGTCTACGCCATGCTTTTTCCAAAGCTTTATTCAAACAATTGAGAAGTTTGCATATGATTCAACAATCCTTTATTCTGGGTTTTTAAATATTCGTTGCACAATGAATGCTTTATTTTGCGTATTGTGGATAGGACCACTTTTAACAAGGAATTGTAAATTTTTCTCTTTATTATTATACCTTTAAATAGAAAACCAACTACATAAATGGACTTGGTGACGCTTGAAATATATTTTTAATTTCTTCGCGCGTCGTCACGCATACGGACGGTGGGCCAATATGTCTGCGTCATTTTCTCGGGAAGTTTCGCAAGATTTTAATTTGTGAGGAAATGGGTCAGATACGCTCTCTGTAGGTTTTCATATTTGAAGTGTACTTGATGAGAAAGCTTTAGCTCGGGGGTTCCTACCTAATACATGGCAAAGGAGAGACAGTTTATCTCGGTAACCACGATACCATATTTGATGAGGTTCATTTCAATTAGAAGAAAAAGCTAAAATCTCGTGACTGTTAGTAGCGAACATTTGAATTATAGTGTTAATTCTTTTATTAGAGAGTGTTCAAAAACGCCAATTTTCCATAGACCGCAATTATTAAGTTTACAACTCTAACTCAGCAAGAAAAATAAGATCTCGATTCCGTAAATACCCTCTAACAGTGTATCTAAAACACACAAAATTGGTGTATTATACATGGCTGTTACAAGCACCACTATTGTGTTAGTAGGAATAGTGCAAAACCTTTGTAAAGAGTGTAGCAAATTACGTGAAATATATATGAATGCACTAAACTTATGCGCTTTGGTTGTTCTACGGGATGCGTTTTACCTAACATTGGTATCTGCTCTGGTACAGCCTTAAGGATTTGTAAACTTGGTGTTGCTATTTACATTAAAACTTAGATTTTCCGCGATTAAAAAAGCCAGCCTCTAAGTAACGCATCCGCTTCAACAGTCGCTAGAACGTAACGTACTCTCTGAAATGCACGCAGGGTGGTTGAAATCGGCCAATGGGTTTTCTCAGGAAAAAAATGTCTCTTTTAGAAGTATTTGAATAGCCGAAATCCGAGTTACGCCTGTGGTGAATATAGGTCAATGACCGCTTGCGCTTGGTGTAAGGACACCTGGTTTTACGCCCTGCCACGGGCTCTTCTCACTGAAGTGAAATCGGTGAAATCGAACAGCAGAGGGGCATCAGGGGTACCTCGGGATTGAATCCCGGCAGCTGCAGCTGAGATTCGATCCCGAAACCTCGTGCCTACCAGCCTTGCGCCATAACAATTAAGCAACCACGGGTTATGGACTGCTACTCTATGGACCGATCCGGAAACACCAATGCCGGAAATGTGCTGTTGAAAGCACTAAACGCAATTTTCAATGCGTCAAACCATGACAGCACTTATACGTCACAGAACCATATGGCTCGTGTCGTTACGACTCTATCTCTGCAGGTATAAAGGGATACTATCACTTGATACCGACAACCGGCTTCGATGGTTCACGTTCGTGTTTTTTTTTGTAAATGTCGCGCTCTCTCTGCCTCGTCAATCGGCAACGCTGATGCTAAGGGCGCAGAAAAAAAAAACGCCCTTCGATTAGACGAGTGACACGCTTGTGAAGGCCGATTCGTCACATGTTATAAAGTCAGACCACTTCATTACAGCGAAATCGATGTCGCACATACATTTCTGTATTGATTTCCCGAACTTTGGCAGCCTTGCTGCAAGTCCTCGTCCCAAGCGCTGGAACGTGTCCAGCGTCAAAGCACACTCCAGGAGCAGGTTGACCGGCTGTCGTCGGTGAACGGAGCCGAAGCAGCCGCCTTGATTCGAGACGCTGTCAGGGGCTTTCGAGATATGGACGCCATTCAAGCACATGTCCTGCATCGTCAAAGGCCGCGTCGTCTGCCATTCTTGCGAAGATTGCCGTCTGCAACTGGACAGCCTGAATGATGATTGCTGGCTCCTGGTGAAGCCAAACCTGATGCTCGAATACAAAAAGGAAACCACTACTTAGCCTTCCATCACGTGAGACCCTGCTGGACTGACCATCTACCAATCTGCAATAAAGCCAACTAGCCGATAGCGACCACGGTTTCGTTTCTTGCCATCGGGACATGTAATTTAGAGTGTTTTTCTTTTTTTTTCTACAACCGGTGAAGCTCGCCCATAAGTACCACTACGGAAAGGTTCCAGTAACATGTAATGAAACACACCGGATCCATGCTGCTGCAATACCTACATTTGTCCTTACGATTATGTTTCTTCGCGTAAATGCATGAAACCTATTGAAAACTCTTTGTATACAGTTTCCTTCCCTTGTTTTCTAGAAAGCTTCACTTGCTCAAACTTTCTACTGGAAATTCGCGACGCACTAGAATCAACTGGTAGACACGCATACTTTTCCCCAAGTCACCTATGTTACAGACTTTCAGCCGGTGCGGCAATATTTGGAGAAATACGAAAATTGACAGCCGCCTTTATTTTAACACGAAGCTAAAGAGGAAACCAAATAGTTTTCTTGGCAGTTTTCTTCCCTTTTCTGAAACTTTTTTCACTTTGCGTGCTTTTGCGGAATCGAGTAGTCGTCTTCTGTGTCTTGAAGCTTCGGGTTGCCCATTAAATCAGCGTCCCCTCGCAATCTGCAAGACTGAGATGGTAAAGCGAGCAGCGCGGAAACGCGTTGGTCGCGGTTACGATCTCGAGACCACGGCGAATTTCCCTTCAACTGAAACGTTTCTCTCGTACAAAGTCTCATGCGTGTTTTTATGTTTTTAGGTCATCTCGCGCTACAGTCGCTGCAGTGCCAATTTTTTCCCTTTGATGAAACATCCAGCTCTGTGCGGGCATTCACAAGACGGAATTGCCGTTTGGCGGCGTTTAATATCGAAAAACTTCCGCACCTAAGGGTGTCCAGAGTTCGCTTCATTCAGGCGCACTCGACCGGTAAAATTGTCGTTTATAATCTGTTCCGAGTTTCGCCATAAGCTGATGCATTGCCTTGTTACAACAAAAACCACATAAATAGAGCAGGATGATTTGTGAAAAAAAAAAGAATAGTCTATGCATTCTTGTTCTCGCGTTGTATTATTCGAGAAGGAAGTTCTCCACTGGAGCAAGTAGCAAACGGCAAACTGTGAGGCACCATTGTTGCTTTGTCTGCCGCTACATTGTACAGGCTCGAGCCTAGGTTGGGCTGACATATGAACTGCGTATTGCTCCTCGGCCGAACGCTTGTGATTTGCTCAGCCAGTTTCCATAGATTCGCTGAGGAGCTCCTGAATTATTGTTTTTATAGCGTAATTTCCCATATCCCAGCCGGTTTGAATTTCTTTGTTGGGGACCTCAATTTTTCTGTACCAACAGAGTTGGTCATCATCTCCGTGCAGATTTTCTTGACATTTTATGCGATCCCATATGGGTTATGTGCACAGAAACATTATTTTTTCATCGGATAGCTAACATCACCACAGCCTCCCGACAGATAAGTACACAGACAGTCCGTCGCGCTCGTTCATGTGGCATGCAAGTGGGGAACGCCGTAAGAGCGTCGAACACTCTAGTACCTACTGACGCAACCCGGGCTGTCCCTGTTTCTAAGCCTGGCTGGAAGAGACCGAAAGGCTGCCAAGCCGGGACCGCCGCATTAGCGAGCTTTACGCTTACTAGGTATATGTGGTCAATGCTAATGGCGCACTTACTTTCTCCACTTATGCCAAAAGAGCAAATTAAAAGGCATACGCTGATTATGAAGCTTTTCAGGACAGTTGCATGACATTATAAAATGTTGCTCAGTTAATGAAACATTCATCCGAAAATGCGCATGAACCAGTATCCACTTTGACGGTAGCGCAATGTGGCGTGGGCGAGAAACGTATTTAAAAGTGGCTCCATTGACAGTCTGCGGACGTTTGAGGTAGTTGAATAACCACGATGCCTCAAAAAGAAAGAGGAAAGAAAAGCAATAACATGTGGGTTTACTAGATCACATGCACGAATTGAAATATATGCGTTAGCCTACCACTTACAGTGGAAGTGCTGTTGCGGAGCATGAAATTGCGAAAGTAGAATAACAATGATGCCTCAAAAAGAAAGAGGAAAGAAAAACAATAACATGTGGGCTTACTAGATCACACGCACGAATTAAAATATATGCTTTAGCGTACTGCACGTTTCATTGTTGTTATTGTTGCAATCCGTTCCTCGCTGCAAATTATGCATTAGCCTAATGTAGTTGTAAATTAAGAATGATTTATGCATTGAATGACTGGGCGTCGCGGTAGGGATTCAATGTATTGTAAGAGTTGTCGGACGATCCCGCCGCTGCCACCATTTGGAAGGGTTGAAGGTCGTAGGGAGAAACTTGGGAGGAACTAGGCGTAGGGGATTTATTTACAGTAATTACGTTTTAGACAAGAGATACATTTACAAAGTCTAGCATGGCTTCCAAATGGAGCCCGCAAGACGAAGCATACAGCATACGAGCACGAAGCTCCACACACACTGACGAGCCCGCAGCTCACGAGCACAGCCGCTTATAAACACTCCATTCGTCCCTAGTTCCCTAGGTGAGGGAAACGTTCGACCAGTCAATTCGTAGAAAATCTTCTTGGCCGCTTTTGAGAGAAGAGGTAGGGGGTTTACACACACATATTCCTCACAGGTTTCACTGCCCCCTCCGAGGTGAGACGGGCTTCGCAGATCTCGGGGCGTACTTCTTGACCAAGCTGCAGAGTCACCGCCGGTTGTCCATTGTCTCGCGTCCCCGTAGCCAGGTGGTCGCGCCTGACCCCAGCCGGCGCCTCTAAATTCCAGAGCTGCCTTTCTCCTGTAGTCGCCACGAGTGTCAGCAGACTGCGACGAATCCTGGGGCCCCCGTACCGCAAAGCACCCTTTTGTCAGGGAAGCTCTTCTTGCTGCCAAGAGAGACCATGAAGACCCGGCAAATCAACCAACAATGCACTGGGCGCCAAACGTGGCCAGCCCTGCTGTCGTCACCGATCCTCCAAACGAGGCGCATGGTCGGTTAGCGCTGGCGTCCTCGCTCGTTCTCTGAAGGGCGTCACCACCGCGGATAGATGGAAGCACCTGCAGCGGGCTGAGATAGCTTTGCAGAGCAGTACCCCTGCAGGCCGATCCTACCAGTATGTAAAGGCACGTGTGCAAACAAGCACGTATGTAGGACGAGGTCAGCAAAGGACAACGGCTTTGAGATTGCCCACCTCGTTATTCTTGCTATCCTACCCTTGCGCACCACGAAGGCACGTATGTCACATATCTTGATTGCACGAAATTTTAACACAAAAGCTTGCTAGCAGGTGGGTCGAATAAACCAGCTGCTTCACTCAGGGTTCCAACACGCGTTCTTGGAAACAAATTTGGCCAAAGGAAGCAGCATGGCTTTATATTTAAGCTTGATGATCCGCTCTAATAGTAGTATGCTACAAAACGTTAATTTAGGGATAGATGTGAGTTGTCACAACTGTCCTCATATTTGTAAAGCATTCTTTTTAAAGCTCGAGATTGATTTCCTTTGCAATATGGTACTGTTTACAATTCAAGAAATCTGGCTTTACTCGAATAGGGAAATTTCTTCCGACTGTCAACTCTGCTAATTCGACGTGACGGTGAAAATTGAAAGTATCGCGATGAGACAAAGACGGCTGCCGGCGGGCAAACGCGAAAAGCATCCGCACACCTATCTATGCTTTGTAGGAGAATTTAAATTGTCACAATTGCTTGCTGATGTTTATTAATTTTCATCGAATGCCACAGTGGGCAAATAACTAAATGAAGGAAGATGACACTACACTCTCCAACCAGAGGAACGGAAGGTTCCGATAAAGATGAACTCACGCGTTCTTCTTGCAAAACTCCGAATAAACGAGCCTGTGCCATCTGCCGCACCTTCTCATTCAAGTCGTGATGAAATAAGCGGGCACGAAGCCGGACAAGGCAATAGCACAGTGATACCCATCACGGACACGCACGGAGTCAGCTTGTTTTTCTGCTTGACCGCCGCTTTTTGTTCCCAACTTGAGAGGCTTTCAACAGCACACACTCTGTTATTTTTAGCGGGCATTTCGTTAACGTTTCCTAGTTTGAATACGTCAGGCGCAATCTTCTTTTTATTTTATGAGGGGGAGTGTTCTCCACGGGCAGTGCGAAATATTCCATCTTGTTTTATTTTTCCGGTGCTGCCATCTGCCGAACGCCGCTGGAAACGTGTTGGAAGAGTGCCGGGACTTCCAGCGGTTGATTTGTGAACCTGCGCCCATGTTGAGTCCGCGTCGGTTGTGCGTTTCGTAGATCACGAATATAGAATAACAATGGCTTCTCCTGGGCAGCATGTTGTTCCTGGAAGCCATGTTGCACTCACCGACTACTGTGTGAGCAGGCCCGAGAGCACTGCGGCGTTAAGTGGAAGCCTTAGCTCGGGCACAACTCCAACGCGGCCTACTTAAATACATGGAAAACGCAGAAACGCTTTTGTGAGATAACCCCTAGTCCGATGTTAATTAAACTTCTTGCATTTGAGAGAAATAGTTATATTCTAGTTAGTGATGACAGCGGAATTTCGATTTAGATCCTGAACTTTAGGAGAATTTTCAAAAAATTAAAGTTCGCAAAAAAGGAAGCACGATGTTTACAAGTTAATAGCTCTGCATCAACGACAGATATCGGGGTTTTGTAAGGGGAATCTAATAAGCCATTGAAAGCGGACAAATTGGAGGTCAATTTGCATATGTCTTACATGAATCCGTAACGCTGTGTACAAGGTTTCTTCAAAAACTGTTTTTTTCCATATTACTAAATGTTTTTTTATTCATGCGTAACATATCAATTTTGTCCACTTTAGGTACAATTCACTAAATTGTGGTATCGTTTTTCATTGCTGAGAGGCAGAGTTGTAAATTTGATATTTTAGTTTTCTCAAAGTTTGCGTTTGATGTCAATTTTTATTCAAAAGACTGATGACCTAAATCAATAATTTGAAAACAAGAGTCGGTAGATTTTAAGTTTTTCTGTTCAGTGCAACAACCCTGCTCAAGGTTGGTGCAGTGGTTGCCGAGAAAAAGGAAATCTCCCTTGAGATGTATCTAGATAGGAGCACCCGAGCTAAGGCTTCCTCTTAACAGTCCATCCGATAAAGGCTCGATGAGTTACATTTGCCGACACGGCTGCCTTGGAGTTAGCTTTCAATGATTCCTGCACTTGCACCTATGTTTTAACAGTGGAGCTGTTGAAGCTTTTGTTTCGGATGGAGCGTTACCAGACAATTCAGCCCAGCTGTGTGTCACCTCGTGTTGCCTAGCAACCACCTGCGAGAGCGACACGCCACGTCACCTCTTCGCACCATAGAGTTTCACGAAATAATTACTAGAGGGAACACTGGCGCTGCAGTCGTTGTACCACCATGGGAATGATGGGAAGTACGTGGATTTGTCTGATCTTCGTGCTTGTGGATTCGGGCGTTCTTCTTGGCTTTGTATATTACGCTATACATATCCTATTATTGTAAATTTGAGCCCAATCTACACTCTTCGAAGTGCAGAAGACGCCGCGAACACTCACGATTGATATTAATTGCAACAATTGAACTCGTCCAGGTGGCCAAATCGAAACGCGCCAAGCGCTTCAAAGCGCTGGCGTGCCCGAGTTAAACACACAAGGGCGTTTCATTCGCTCGTCGACACATGCGTCTGTGGATTAATAGTTTCCATATCAGGCTTCGGTGTAAGAGTTCCTGTGTGCGAATGCTGCCGTCGTACGAATCTATTATGCAAAATAGAAGTGAGGCGTGCAGACAGGACACAAGAGTAGAGAAGTGGACAACACGAACGCCGACTATCAACTGAAGGGGGCACTGAGGCGAAAAAAGAAAGAAGACACAAAACTCATCTGCGCATGCTCAGTAACGGTAACACCACGTGTCAATCGGTTACACGTGCCGGCCTACGTGAGAGAAAACTGTTAAGGTACTTATTCTCTTCCTTATGTAAAGTAATCGAAGGCTGACTCACGCACGCACTTCCACCATTATAGATATGCCGTGCCTCTACCATAAGACGCGTATCTTCATTCTTATGCGTGTACAATATCGCGCATTCATCTAACTCTGGCGTGCAGTTACAATCTCGGCAATGTAGTGAAAGATGAGCAGGCGATCCACCGGTTAACGACCTTTTATGTTCCATGAGCCTCTGATTGATACACCATCCCGTTTGTCCTATGTAGAACTGGCCACAGCTAAGGGGAATTTTATAAACCACACCCACACGACAGTCAGTCTAATCTTTCTAATCTAATCTCGGGATAGCCTGTTTCTAATGTTTCTGGCAGCACACTGGACGCAAAGGTAACGATCAGATGTTTAGTTGGAATTTCTTTGTCTTCCCGTTTGATTATAATTCTCTTTACTGTGGTGACGTTCTGTTCCTTCCAACCTTCTAGAAGTTCTTCCTCGCTCAGATACAACAGGTCGTCGTCGGAAATTACTCCTTTGCTTGTATTCATCGATCGATGTGGAGTCACTGTTACGTTTACATTACCGAAGGAGACCAAATTTGGGAGCTTGTCATGCTGTTGTTTGTCACGGACCTCAAGCAGGAGGTCACCTCTAGCCATTTTTGTGACTTTGTAGCCTGGGCCAACTGAGTCATTGAGACATTTCGCAACCGTGAACGGCGATATCATTGTAACTGTCTTTCCAGGATTTTCACTATGAATAACGTGAAATCGTGCGAACGTTTGCTTAGGTTGACAAGAAAATAGCAACTTTTCTTCGGTGCGTCCTCTTTTGTTAAGAGGCCGATCAGGCAGACGGGGGAAGGATGATAAATCCATACGTTTATTTAATTTCGGCAGCCATGCCAGCCACCCACCATCGAGCCCAACAAGGGGACGCTACAAGACCCGAAGGAAACGCAGACGCCAGCTGTACATAGCCGCTGTAACCTAATATAATAGACCCAAGGTTGGATAAACTACACTAGGTTAACCCTAGCCGCCAGGAAATACGGAAGTAATAAGAAGTGAAGAGAAGACAGAAAAGATAAAAAATGTGAGAGAGAAAGACGAAGATGGAGAGGACAGGAAAAGGCGACTGCCGATTTCCCCCGGGTGGGTCAGTCCGGGTGTGCCGTCTACGTGAAGCAGAGGCCAAAGAGGTGTGTTGCCTCTGCCGGGGGGCCTTAAAGGTCCGAACACCCGGCATCGGCTCAACCTCCAGGATCCCCCTTTCCCCGGACACGGCTAAGCCGCGCACGGCTACACGCGGGGGGGTCCAACCCTCGTGTGCTCGGGTACGTGGTGTAGCAACACAACAAACGCCTGCTGACGCAGTCGCCCCTGCGGGGGTTTGAAAACTTCAAATAGACTTCCTTTACACTAAACTATGGATTACTACCGAATCAAATCTTTAATAGAAAAGAAAAAGGAAATTTCTGCCGAGTTTCAGCTATTTTAATTCGACCGTGATGGCGAGGAATTAAGTATTGTCATGCGGCAATGATGGCTGCTGGAAGGCAACGACGAAAAGCAACCGCATGCCTGTCTAAGCTTTGTAAAAGCATTTAAGGTTGCCGCACTTACTTAAAACGTTTCTTAATTTTTTAATCGAATGCATGCATGGCCTAACTAATAAAGAAACGAAAATGACAAGCTACATTTTGCATAGAGGGCAATGGAATTTTCCAGAGATCAACGATTTATCCTTCCTCGAGATATTCCTATTATTTAGGTGCAGTAGCCGTAATCCTTTGTTTCTCATGTGTTTTTATCGCAAAAAAATTTCAAAGCACGAGCCAATTGTGTCTTCCTCATTCGAAAAAGCACGAAATAGATGGGTGCGAAGCCGCAGAAGGCGAGAGCACATTGATAACTTCCAACTCAGCATGTTTCCGCGCTCGAGCATCGTTTTATGTGGCTTGCCATTTGCCACGCATTCAAGAGCACATGCTCTGTTATTCCCAATGAGCATTTAGTTAACGTTTCTGAACTTTATTACGTCATGCGCAAGCTTCTTTTTTATTCCAATGAGAGCAGTGTTCCCCGTTGCGAGTGCGAAACAATTGCAGCTCCACCGGCGGCAGTGACGAGACAGTGGACGCAGTGCTTGGACGAAAAAAAAAAACTCTTAGCGAGAGAGCTTTCCGTGACGATCTTAAAACCTAGTAAAAACAGCAAAATCAGGAGGAAAGGACCACAGTTCGTGATGGAAGCGTTCTTCCTCCCCCCATTCTTTTGGCAAGGGGGAGGGAGGCGATAAAGAGTTCAGCGGCACTAGGTTTCACGTCTGTGTAATGGGCCGCTGAAAAGCTGCAGAGCACGGCCGACCGCGCCAACGCTCAAAGATAAACGTTGCCGTCGCAGAGGCGTCTATGCCTCCAGGTGCAAACGTGGAGAGCTAAAGGTCTCACATGTGTCGAGTAGAAAGCGAGCACCATGAGCCGCAGCATGCAGCGAAAACAGGAGCGCCGAGCGCTATTAAAACCGCCCCCACGAACGAAGCAGCGCGCGGCTTCACGTACGGCGTTGATCCCAGGGTTCAGTCTCGTGCGCGCATTTGGCTACTAAATGCCTGCCGACAACAGCGTTAGTCGAGGCTTCTTGGCGAACGCTGACTCCCTGACGTGCGTGAACCAAGATGAACCAAGCACGAACCAGCTAGCCCAAGGAATATATTTACTAGTCCCTACTAAGTTTCTTTTATTGCGATAGCAATTATAACGACACTCCAGGCCTAGTTCTGCCGTCGCCGTCGCCGTGAGGCTCCGTATAAAGACCAAGGGCAATAAAACTTTCGACGCGCGCCGTGTGCCATAAGCGCGAGTGAAAGCGGGCGAGAGTGACCCGGCGAATGCTGCTCATTTTCGCGTGCCCGAGCGAGGAAAGCTGGCCGGATGCGCGCCTTCTCCTATCGCACGCGAGACGCAGGGATAACGCGAGGGAATCGGGGGGGGGTCTTGTTTTCCACGCAGTACTCCGCCCGTAGAAGACACCCTCCCGTCTGCGCGGCCCACATCTTCAAAGCGATTTGCGATGTTTGCAGAGTGCGCGTAGTGACGGTAGCTGCGCATGCGCTGTGCTTTCGACGTTTCGTTCGCGTGGAAGCGAGAAGAAGTATTGTAATGATTGGAAAATGTAGAGAGGTCGGCCGGATAATGGAACATCTGGCCTGCAACTCGACGTAAGGGAAGGGGAAGAGGGGAAGAAAAAGGGTCACAATGGGGGATGATAATGGGAGGAACGAGGTGAATGACACATTACACAACTGGTATCACAGGCGTGAGTCCAGGCCCGTGTCACCTAGGAAACGTGAAAGTGCACGCATTGTCTCTGTCGTCTGCCAACTCTGTGGCCACGCGCCTAGCAGGAGGTCCTCCGACAGTGGTCCATTGTGTAAATGTCTCAATGCGTGGAAGCGAGAAAATGCACTAAAGTCTATGCGATCGCTGCTGGTGGCGCAATTCCTTATCCCGACATTCTGACAGCGAGATTCCGCGCTCGTCGAGTGAGATGTGTTCATGTTTACCTGTGCGTGCGTGACACCGTGCTTGTTAATTTAATAAAAAACACATAGCCGGGCTTGTTGGTTTCAATCAATTATACAATGTGTAAGCGTGACTGAAGGAGAACGCAGAAAGGAACACACCACACGGAGACAGCGACCTCTGTGTGTGTGTGTGCTTCTTTCTAGGTCCTCATTCAGTCCCGCTTACACATCACATCATTTTTAATTTATTTAGTAACCTAATGCTTACAAGTTTACGTGGCCTATAAAACCACTATCTTTACTCTGTACAGTTAACAACTAACTTGCTATCGTAATCGGTGCTTCGCCTTTCGGACCAAACTGGTACTTCGTTATTTTAGGCTACATGCCCCAGTGGCCGTGGCCTAGCGTAAGTGCCAGCTGTTGGGGCAGCAAATTAATACCTAAAATGCAGGAAAAGCATTTATTGAAGAGAAAGGAGGAGACGTCGACTTGAACACATTGTGTAGCCCTCGTCATACGAAGGCACAACGCTTCACTGTATCATGACCAATGCCACACATTTAGGCTGATATTGATTTTACGAACTTCGGCAACCCGACTGCAGACCCTCGGCCCAAGCGCTGGAACGAAATCAGCGTCACAGCAAACTCCCGGAGCAGGTTGACCGGCTGTCGTTGATAAGTGCGGCAGAGACAGCCGCCATGATTCGAGAGGCTCTCAGGAGCTTTGGAGACATGGGCGCCTTCATGCTAATGGCAGGCGTCGTCACACGCCGTGCCGTCTGCCACCCTCGCGAGAATTGACGTATCCAACAGGACAGCTTGTATCAGGATTGCTGTCACCCCGTGAAACGATACCTGATGCTCGAATACATCGAGAATACTCTTGCTCAGCCGTTCACCGCATGAAACGGGGCTGTGCCCGCCCATCTGTCACTCTACAATCAAGACAATGAACAGACTGCGCCTGTCCTTTCCATTAACACATGTGTGCGTGCAACTTAGCGTGTTTTTCTTCTTTTTCTTCTGAGAATCAGTGTCGGTAACGAGTAACCACAACTACAGATAGGTTCCAGTAATATAGGCTAAAACACTCTTGATCCATACTGCGAATACACTAATATTTGCGCTTACGATTACATTTCTTCGTATGTATGGATTAAACTAAGGCAAAATTGTTGCTAAAAATATCTCCTCGCTAGTTTTCAAGAAACTTTTATTTGCTTATCATTTTTACTGGAAACTCGCTACGCGGTTAGAATCAAGTGGCTGAGATCCATACCTACCCACAAATCACGCATATTATGAACCTTACGGGTGTGTTCAATATTCGCAGAATGAGAAAAATTGACCGCCGCGTTTAGTGCACTAAGAATCTGACTAGGAAACGAGAATGTTTGCTTTGCAACTTCGTTCCATTTCCTGAAAATTTCTTTCCCTTGCGCGTTCACGCTGAACTGATTAGCCATATTCAGTATGTTGAAATTTCGGGTTGCTCATCGATTGAACACCTATTTGCAATCTGCTAGTACGCTCCTTTGCTGATATGGTGGTTTGCTGAATGCTGAGCGACCGACCGACCTTAAAGGCCTTGGTCCTGGGTCCAATCTTCGCGAAAGGTCAAATTTTCTTTCAACGTTGAAATTTACCTTGTGGGAATGTCCCGTGAGCTTTCGTTGTTGCAGTTTCGCGCTACAGTGCAGGTAATGCGATGTTTTTTTTTTAGTTTGATGAAACTTCCAACTATTGACGCGCTTCTGCAGGAATGATTTCCCATTTTACGGCATGTGATATAGAAAGGCTTATCGTAAAACTTCGTCCGCTTTACTCCTATGCTTTTCGTGAGTTCGTTTCATTCAGACGAATCCCACACGTAAAACTGACTTTTAAAATGTGTTCTGACTGTCGCCATAAGCTGATGCACTGCTATGTTACAACGAGAACCCCATAATGGGCGAAGCACAACTTACAATATGAAAAGCAGTGCATGCATTCCCCGTGGCTGCGTTTATTATTCGGGAAGGATTTCACGCTGATAGTGGCCACTGGAGCAAGCTGGAAACGTCAAACTGCGAGATATCGTAGTTACTTTGGAAACCAGGCTCGAGCCAACGTTGAGCTGACTTATGAACTGCGTATAGCCAGCTCATCGGTCCAGTGCTCGTAACGTTCTCATCCAGTTTCGATCCCATCGCTGAGGACCTCCACATTTATTGTTTCTTCAGTCTAACTTCTGAGAATCCTGCCAATTTCAACGGTATAGAAGGGGACCTCCGCCATAACTGTTTTCTTTCTATAGTATATTCATTATTTTCCCTGCAAATTTTCATGTCACTTTCGCTGACTGCATAGCGTTTTTGTGCGGAGAAAGGTTATGGGCTCATCCGTTTGCTAACATCGCCCCAGACTTTTGTAAAATCCAGTGCGCAAGCAGCCCATCGGGCTCGTTCCACTAGCCTGCGACTGGGGATTGCCCTAAGGATGTCCGACCCTGTAGGAGGTGTTGACCCAACCCGGGCTGTCTCAGTGTTTCTAGTCCAGGCTAGCAAACATGGAAATGCTATCAAGCCCCCGATTACCGCATTAGCGAGTGCTACGTTTACTGGATAAATATAGCTAATGCTAAGGGCACACTTATGTGCCTACGCAGAAATTTAATTAAAAAGCACTTGCTCACAACAAAGATTGTTAAGACTGTCGGAGTATATCTTAAAGATTTGTTAGGCTAATTAAATAACTATTCGAGAGAAAACGACGTAGCCATATTCACTTTAAAGATCACTTTTAATAGTATTTGCATGCCCATCTATTACATCTGGTTCCATTGAGAATGTCAGCTTGTGGGGCACATCAATAAATGCAAAACTAAAAAAATAACAATGCTTGAATATGTACTCGAATGAAAAATTGAATTCTGGTGTTTTACGGGCCAAAACCACTTTCTGATTATGAGGCACGCCGTAGTGGAGGGCTCCGGGAATTTCTACCACCTGGGGTCCTTTAACGTGCACCTAAATCTAAGTACATGGGTGTTTTCGCATTTCGCACCCATCGAAATGCGGCCGCCTTGGCCTGGATTCGATCTGGCGACCTTGTGCTCAGCAGCCTAACACCATAGCCATTGAGCAACCACGGCGGGTAGTCGAATGAAGAACACGCATATGCATTACCCTATTGCACATTTAATTATTTGTAATGGTTAATTTCACTGCCCCACTAAATTTCATTAAATACAGGAATAAATATACCTTGAATGAGAGAGTGATATGGCAGGGATTTATAGTCTGTGAAGGCAGGCGCGGAACAGCAACGTAAATACAACGAGGACAGTGGCGTTTATGTTGTCCAGCTCATTATTCTTGCAAGCTTGCATTTACTCGTCATATATTCACGCATGTTACATTTTCTCACTACACAACATTTCAACCTAACTGCGTGCCATGAGGGCGTCCTAATACCCCAGACTCGTGGCTACAAGCAAATAATCTTGAAAATAAATTTGGACAATCGAAGCAGCATGACTGGATGTTTGTTCTTGATGTCAGGAAGAAATGTACCTATGCTACTGAAAGTTATTCGATGGACAGATGCGAATAATCCCGATTGATATTCAATTCTGTACCGTATTCTTTGAAGACCGATCAGTATACTGTCCAAGATTATTATAGACCGATCAGCATAAAGTCATTTACCTACAAAGTATTTGCTAAGGTAATCGCAAATCGAATCAGGAACACTTTAGACTTCGCTCAACCAAAGGACCAGGCAGGATTCCGCAAAGGCTACTCAACAATAGGCCATATTCACACTATCAATCAGGTGATAGAGAAATGTGCGGAATACAAACAACGCTTACCTACAGTTTTCATTGACTACGAGAAAGCGTTTGATTCAGTCGAAACCTCAGTAGTTATGCAGGCATTGCGGAATCAGGGTGTAGACGAGCCGTATGTATAAATACTGAAATACATCTATACCGGCTCCACAGCCACCGTAGTCCTCCATAAAGAAAGCAACAAAATCCCAATAAACAAAGGCGTCAGACAGGGAGATACGATCTCTCCAATGCTATTCACAGCGTGTCTACAGGAGGTATTCAGAGACCAGGATCGGTAAGAATTGGGCATAAGGGTTAATGGAGAATACCTTAGTAACTTTCGATTCACTGATAATAGTGCCTTGCTTAGTAACTCAGGGGACCAATTGCAATGCATGCTCACTGACCTGGAGAGGCAAAGCAGAAGAGTGGGTCTAAAAATTAATCTGCAGAAAAATAATGCAAAGTTTAACAGTCTCGGCAGAGAACCGTTTACGATAGGTAGCGAGGCACTGGAAGTGGTAAGGGAATACATCTACTTAGGGCAGGTATTGACCGCGGATCCGGATCATGAGATTTAAATAATCAGAAGAATAAGAATGGGCTGGGGTGCGTTTGGCAGGCATTCTCAGATCATGAACAGCAGGTTGTCATTATCCCTCAAAAGAATATTGTATAACAGCTGTGCCTGACCAGTACTCACGTATGGGGCAGAAACCTGTAGGCTTACAAAAAGGGTTCTACTTAAATTGAGGACGACACAACGAACTATGGAAAGAAGAATAATGGGCGTAAGGTTAAGGGATAAGAAAAGGGCAGATTGGGTGACGTAACAAACGCGAGTTAATGACATCTTAGTTTAAATCAACAAAAAGAAATGGGCATGGGCAGGGCATGTAATGAGGAGGGAAGGTAACCGATGGTCATTAGGGGTTACGGACTGGATTCCAAGGGAGGGTAAGCGTAGTAGGGGGCGGCAGAAAGGTAGGTGGGCGGATGCGATTAAGAAGCTTGCAGGGACAACATGGCCACAATTAGTACATGACCGGGGTAGTTGGAGGAGTATGGAAGAGGCCTTTGCCCTGCAGTGGGCATAACTAGGCAGATGATGATGATGATTCTTTGAAAACTCCGAGTTGACTGCCTTTACACTAAGCTATCGATTATTACCAAATAAATGAAGCCTTACTCGAAAATAAAAGGGAATTTCTGCCGACTTTCCACTCTGGTGACTCGATGTGATGGCGAGGAATTGAAAGTATCGTCACGTGGCAATGACGGCAGCAGGCGGGCAGCCCTGAAAAGCATCCACGAGCCTGTCTAAGCTTTGTAAAACCGTTTATTATTGCCGCATTTCCTTGTTGATGTTTCTTAAAGTTTTAATTTTTCTTAATTATTAAGGAAACGAAAATGACTACGTTCACCTTGCATAGAGAGCAACGGAAGTATGAAACGATCAATGGCTTATCTTTTCTCGAGATCTTCCTATTATTTAGGGGCAGCAACCGCAATCTGTTTCTCGTGTGTATTTATCGGAGAGAATCACAAAGCACGAGCCAAGGGCGTCTGCCAGAACTTCTCATTCAAAAGAGCACGAAATAAATGGGTGCGAAGCTTCAGAATGCGAAAACACAGTGATCATTTCCAATATCACCCGTGTACTCAGCTTGTTTCCGAGCTCGAGCACCGGTTTGTGTGGCTTCCCCTTTGCCATGCTTTCAAAAGCACATGCTCTGTTATTCCCACTGAGTATTCAGTCAAAATTTCTGAACTGTATTACGTCAGGCGCAAGCTTCTTTATTTCAACGAGAGCAGTGTACCACGTGGTCCGTGCGAAATAATTGCGGCTCTATCTGCAGCAGCGACGAAAAAGAGGCCGCAATGCTTGGGGGGAAAAAGCATTAGCGAGAAAGCGTCACGTGAAAATCTTCAAACCTAGTAAAAAGTGCCAAAGGTCTCCAATGTGGCGAGCAGGATGTGAGGGGCACGAGCCGCAGAACGCGGCGCCAACTACAGCGACGACCGCTATTGAAACCGACACCACGAACCGAACAACGTGCGGCTTGACGTCTGGCTTTCTGTCGCCAGGACTCCAAGTCTAGACTCAAAGTGTAAGTGTGCGTGAAAGCGTGAGAGCGTGAGCCGGCGATCGCAGCTTATTGTCGCGTGTATGAGAGAAGAAGAAGGGCCGGAAGCGTACTCTCTCCTTTCGCACACGAAGCAGCTGAGGTGAGGGATGGGATGGGAAGAGGGGGGGGGAGAAAGCTCTTCCCTGCGCAGGCCTCTGGACGGGGAAGAACACCCTCTCCTGTTCGCGCGCTCCTCATCTTCAAAGCTACTTGCTATGTTTGCACAGTGCGCGTAGTGACTGTAGCTCGGTATGCGCTGTGCTTTCGACGTTTCGTTCACGTTGAAGCGAGAAAACGCACGAAGGTCTATTCGATCGCTGCTGGTGTGACGATCCCTCACTGTGGCATTTTGACAGCGAGTTTGTGGGCTCGTTGAGTGGGATGTGTTAATTCATGTTTACATGCGCGCGCGTGACACGGTGTTTGTCAATTCAATTAAGACACCTCGGCGGGTTTGTTGGTTTCAATCCATGAGAGAATGTGTAAGTGCGACTGAACGACGACGTAGAAAGAAACACGCATACAAAGAGAGCACTGTCTGTGTGTGTGCGTTTCTTTCTACGTCTTCGTTCAGTCGCGCTTACGCATATCATATTTAATTTAGTAAGCCAATGCTTGCACGTTTACACGGCCCATATAACGACTATCTCTACTTCGTATATCTATGTACTTACATCCTATCGTAATCTATGCTCGTAACTTATGGCAACATGCCCCATCGACCGCGCCCTGGCTTAAGTGAAACCTGCTAGCGCGGCAACTGAAAATCTAAAACGCAGGAAAAGCATTTATTGAAGAAAAAGGAGGAGAAGTCGACTTGAATACTGTGTGTAACGGACGCCATACGAAGGCGTAACGCTTCAATATATCGATATCGATGTCACACATTTAAGCTGATATTGATTTCACGAACTTTGGCAACCTAGCTGGAAGTCCTCGGCGCAAGCGCTGAAACGAGACCAGCTTCAAAAGCACTTCCGGAGAAGGTTGCCCGGCTGTCGGCGATGAGTGCTGCAGAGACAGCCGCCATGATTGGAGACGCTGCCAGGAGCTTTCGAAACATGGACGCCTTCATGCTAATGGCCGGCGTCGTCAAGCGGCGTGTCGTCTGCCACTCTCGCGTGGATTCCCGTCTGCAACTCGACAGCCTGAACGAGCATTTCTGGTACCTCGTGAGGCGATACCTGATGCTGGAATACTTAAGTAAACCTTCGTAGGAGGACGTCACGGCTGTTAATGAGCCGTTCCGTCGTGCCTTCATTTATTTCCGCAAAAGAGTGGTGGCGGCGAGTGAAGTGGCAGCTTGTGCGACCAACGTGGCATGCTTCCAGAAGGACACCGCGCATGTCGATCTTGCGCCTGGAGGACATGGAATGCCCATCTTTGTTTTTTTTTATTCTGACTAAGCCGGCACGAAGGCACCTGCAGAGAGCACCGACTATAGGGTGCCCGCTTTGCAGCGTCGGTGGGAGCCACACTCTTACTGCGCTGTCCACCCCGTGAGATGCCAACAGCGTCTCACGGGGTGGTCGCAGTTGGCAACTCTGCAATACCACTATGATTCCGCCAATGAACCCATTCTGCCTGTCATGTTTATTTCATCCAATGTATGCATGCAACTTTACGTAATGTTTTTTATTCTAAAACCGGTGTCAGCTGCTGATAAGTCCCACAACCCAAAGGTTCTGGTGGTTTAGAGTGGTTAATTTAGAGTGGTTTTCGTTGTTTTTCTACAACCGGTGAAGCTCACCTATAACTACCGCTACGGAAAGGCTCTAGTAACATGTAATGAAACACATCGGATCCATGCTGCTACAATACCTACATTTGTCCTTATGATTATGTTTCTTCGCGCAAATGCATGAAACTTACTGAAAAGTCTTTGTATACAGTTTTCTTCCCTTGTTTTCTAGCAAACTTTATTGCCTAAACTTTGTACTGGAAACTCGCGACACGCAAGACTGAAGTGGTAGACACCCCTACTTTTCCCCAAGCCACCTAACTTACGGTCTTTCGGTTAGTTCTGCAATATTTCGACAAAGATGAAAATTCACATCAGCCGTTACTTTAACACGAAGCTAACTAGGAAACCAAATAGTTTTCTTTGCAGTTTCGTTCCGCTTTATGAAACTTGCTTGACGTTGTGCGCTATCACTGAATTGAGTTGTTGTATTCAGCGTCTTGAAGTTTCGGGTAGCCCATTATTTGAGCCTCCCCTCGCAATCTGCAAGACTACTGCTTAGCTGAGATGGTAGAGCGAGCAGCGCGGAAACGCGTTGGTCGCGGTTACGATCTCGAGACCACGGCGAATTTCCCTTCAACTGAAACGTTTCTCTCGGACGCCCCGGTGCCGGAGCCCCTGGTCACCTACCACGACATTACCCAGCACTATCGCCTCGAACGGTACGCCTACCCACCTCCACATGGCAGTCTTCCCAAGCGGTCCGAGATCGCCTGGCGTCGCCTCCAGACCCGCACCTTTCCGTGCCCCCTAGTGTATTCGCACATCCACCCTGGTGTCATTGATCCACGCTGCTGTCTGTGCGGCGACGTTGCCTCCGTGAACCACATCCTCTGGGGCTGCCCGGAAGACCCCACCGACCTCGTCTCGCCACCCCCCACCGACGAACAATGGGAGGCTCTTCTCTCCAGCACCGACCGAGACATCCAAACACGGGTCCTGGCACGAGCTGAAGACTCCATCGTGAAGCACAGCCTGGAAGCCTACGTAGCTTAGCCTCCCTTATCCCTTACCCCTTCTAATAATAAAGTTGACACTCACTCACTCACTCGGACAAAGTCCCGTGGGTGTTTTTATGTTTTTAAGTAATTTCGCGCTACGTGCGCTGTAGTGCCAATTTTTTCCCTTTGATGAAACATGCAGCTCTGTGCGGGTATTCGCAAGACGGATTTGCCGTTTGGCGTCGTTTATTATCGAAAAGCTTCCGCACCTAAATGTGTCCAGAGTTCGCTTCATTCAGGCGCACTCGACCGGTAAAATTGTCGTTTACAATCTGTTATGAGTTTCGCCATAAGCTGATGCATTGCCTTGTTACAACAAAAACCACATAAATAGAGCAGGATGACTTGTAAAAAAAAAGAATAGTCTATGCATTCTTGTTCTTGAGTTGTATTATTCGAGAAGAAAGTTCTCCAGTGGAGCTAGTTGCAAATGGCAAACTGTGAGGCACCATGGTTGCTTTGTTAGCCACTACATTGTACAGGCTCGAGCCAAAGTTGGGCTGATATATGAACTGCGTATTGCTCCTCGGCCGAGCGCTTGTGATTTGCTTGGCCAGTTTCCATACAGTCGCTGAGGAGCTCCTGAATTATTGTTTTTATAGCGTCATTTCCCATATCCCAGCCGGTTTGAATTTCTTTGTTGGGGACATCAATTTTTTGTAGCAGCAGTGTTGTTCATCATCTCCGTGCAGATTTTCTTGACATTTTATACGATCCCATATGGGTTATCTGCACAGAAACAATTTCTCATCGGATAGCTAACATCGCGACAGCCTCCCGACAGATAAGTGCACAGACAGCCCGTCGCGCTCGTTCATGTGGCATGCGAGTGGGGAACGCCGTAAGAGCGTCGAACGCTCTAGCACCTACTGACGCAACCCGGGCTGTCTCTGTTTCTAAGCCTGGCTGGAAGAGACCGAAAGGCTGCCAAGCCGGGACCGCCGCTTTAGCGAGCTTTACGCTTACTAGGTATATGTGGTCAATGCTAATGGCGCACTTACTTTCTCCACTTATGCTAAAAGCAAATTAAAAGGCATGCGCTGATTATGAAGCTTTTCAGGATTTTTGCATGACATTGTAAAGTGTTGCTCAGTTAATGAAACATTCATCCGAAAATGCGCATGAACCAGTATCCACTTTGACGGTAGCGCAATGTGGCGTGGGCGAGCAACGTATGCAAGAGTGGCTGGATTGACATTCCCACTGCGGTTTAGGTGCTTGAATAACCATGATGCCTCAAAAAAAAAGAGGAAAGAAACGCAATAACGTGTGGGCTTACTAAATTTAGCGTACCATTTACAGTGGAAGTGCTGTTGCGGAGCATGAAATTGCGAAAGTAGAATAACAATGATGCCTCAAAAAGAAAGAGGAAAGAAAAAAAACTGGCTGTGGCTTAGCTAAGTTGAGCCCAGGATGCGAAGCATACTAGCCTTTATTTTAACGCGACAGCGTTAAGGAGCTCGTGTCGCAGAAAAGCCGGTGTCGTCGACGTCGGCTCAGGCGTGCGGCGCTTGCTCAGGCGCACATTTCGTTGTCGCGCCGAACGCTGCGTTGCTCGACGCTCACCGCGTCCGATGAGGGGCGCGTAGTCGCTGCGCCGTAGCAAAGCCACTGAGAAACAGTCTCTGTAGCACGCCGCAACCTTCGCTTCTCATTCCAACGAGCAGCTCTGTCTCCAGGAGGCATCTCACCTCGTGAGTGTCTAGCAGAGGCAAGCGCAGCTGCTTATATACCGCCGCGACGCCGCGAGCGACGGCGCGAGTTGGAGCCCCGTTTCTCCTCTGTCGTGACGTCACGGTGTCACGTGGTATTGAAGGCGACACCGTCGCGCCTGAGGAGCTGGGTTGAGCTCTAGTAATATGCTTCGCATAAAACAATAACATGTGGGCTTACTAGATCACACGCACGAATTAAAATATATGCTTCAGCGTGCTGCACGTTTTATTGTTGTTATTGTTGCAATCCGTTCCTCGCTACAAATTATGCATTAGCCTAATGTACTTCTATATTAAGAATGATTTATGCATTGAATGACTGGGCGTCGTGGTAGGGATTCAATGTATTGTAAGAGTTGTCGGACGATCTCGCCGCTGCCACCATTTGTAAGGGTTGAAGGTCGTAGGGAGAAACTTGGGAGGAACTAGGCGGACGGGGTTTATTTACAGTAATTACATTTTAGACAAGAGACCCATTTACACAGTCTAGCGTGGCTTCCAAATGAATCCCGCAAGACGAAGCATACAGCATACGAGCACGAAGCTCCAGACACACTGACGAGCCCGCAGCTCACTAGCACAGCCGCTTATAAACACTCCATTCGTCCCTAGTTCCCTAGGTGAGGGAAACGTTCGACCAGTCAATTCGTCGAAAATCTTCTTGGCCGCCTTTGAGAGAAGAGGTAGGGGGTTTACACACACACACATTCCTCACGGGTTTCACTGCCGCCTCCGAGGTGAGACGGGCGTCGCAGAACTCGGGGCGTACTTCTTGAACGAGCTGCAGAGTCACCGCCGGTGGCTTTGCAGAGTCACCGCCGGTTGTCCATTGTCTTGCGTCCCCGTAGCCAGGTGGTCGCGTCTGACCCCAGCCGGCGTCTCCAAATTCCAGAGCTGCCTTTCTCCTGTAGTCGCCACGAGTGTCAGCAGACTGCGACGAATCCTGGGGCCGCCGTACCGCAAAGCACCCTTTTGTCAGGGAAGCTCTTCTTGCTGCCAAGAGAGACCATGAAGACCCGGCAAATCAACCAACAATGCACTGGGCGCCAAACGTGGCCAGCCCTGCTGTCGTCACCGATCCTCCAAACGAGCCACATGGTCGGTTAGCGCTGGCGTCCTCGCTCATTCTCCGAAGGGCGTCACCACCGCGGATCGATGGAAGCACCTGCAGCGGGCTGAGATAGCTTTTAAGAGCAGTACCCCTGCAGGCCGATCCTACCATTATGTAAAGGCACGTGTGCAAACAAGCACGTATGTAGGACGAGGTCAGCAAAGGACAACGGCTTTGCGATTGCCCACCTTGTTATTCTTGCAATCCTACCCTTGCGCACCACGAAGGCACGTATGTCACATATCCTGATTGCACGAAATTTTAACGCAAAAGATTGCCATCATGGGGGGTCGAATAAACCAGCCACTTCACTCAGGGTTCCAACACGCGTTCTTGGAACTAAATTTGGCCAAAGGAAGCAGCATGGCAGTTTACTTATGCTTGATGATCCACTCCAATAGTAGTATGCTACAAAACGTTAATTTAGGGATAGATGTGAATTGTCACAACTGTCCTCATATTAGTAAGGTATTCTTTTTAAAGATCCACATGGATTTCCTTTGCAATATGGTATTGTTTACAACTGAAGAAATCTATCTTTACTCGAATAGGGAAATTTCTTCCGGCATTCAACTCTGCTAATTCAATGTGACGGTGAAAATTGAAAGTATCACATTGAGAAATGACGGCTGCCGGCAGGAAACGCGAAAAGCATCCGCACACCTATCTAAATTGCCACAATTACTTGGTGATGTTTATTAACTTTAATTAAATGCCGCAATGGGCAAATAACTAAACCAAAGAAGAGGAGACACTACACTCTTCAACCAGAGGAACGGAAGGTTCCGATAAAGATGATTTCACGCGTTCTTCTTGTAAAAGTCCGAAAGCACGAGCCTGTGCCATCTGCCGCACATCCTCAATCAAGTCATGATGAAAGGAGCGGGCACGAAGCCGGACAAGCCAATAGTACAGTGATACCTTTCACAGACACGCACGGAGTCAGCTTGTTTTTCTGCTCGACCGCCGCTTTTTGTTTCCAACTTGAGAGGCTTTCAACAGCACATACTCTGTTATTTTTAGCGGGCATTTCGTTAAAGTTTCCTAGTTTTATTACGACAGGCGCAACCTTCGTCTTATATCATAACGGAGGAGTGTTCTCCATGGCCAGTGCGAAATATTGGATCTTTTATTTTTCCGGTGCTGCCATCTGTCGAACGAAGCTTGAGATGGTTGAAGCTTGGGCATTTTAACTTGATAAGCAAGTTTTGACTCGTTTCGAGCACGAATAGTTACATATACAAGCGATGGCGTTGCGGCTATCACGTGGTCTTTTAGACGGCCGATCGCGCGGGGTTTTGTCGAAAGATGGTCGGCATGCCGATTTTGCCGGCACCGTCGACGAGGAATCCCTCCGCCCTATTACTCACGCCCGTCGGTTGCGTCGTTGTCAGCCTCGTGATGCAGTACCTGAAGCCAGGCACACGTTGCCGCTACCAGCGAGAGAGGCTGACGCTGCAAGAAAATTTCGTCAGCAGCGCCATGTTTTTGAATTGTCACCTAAGTGTAACGCACGGACTTTTATTTAAATTTCCTAGCCATAAACGAAAGCCGGCAACTACGTGGATCATGGCGCCGTCAGTGGTCCAGACGAAGCCCCGGTCGCTTTGTGTTTTAAATTGGAGTTGCCGTCTTACGCTACGCATGTTTTCGGCACCGCTCGGACGTCGAGCAACCAGTCGAGTTTCAACTTGGCACACGGCACGAGTGCTTGCAGTAGGACGCGTCCGAGTGATATTATTATTTATTTTTTTCGAAAACATTTTCCCACCTAGTTCGCTAGGGCAGAGCGCATGCGCCGTCAGGCCGAGTAGCAGACGGCTTGCAGCGTCATCGGCGATGGCCACGAGAAAGTGGCCGCAGTGCTTGGAGGAAAAAAAGAATATATACGAGGAAGCCTCGCGGGACGATCTTCAAATCTAGTCAAAAATAAAAATAGCGGGCGGTAATAGAAACGCCTCACAGCTCGTGATGCAAGCGTTCTCGCCCCCATTTCCTTTTCTGGGTGGCTGGGGGCAATGAGCTCGCGGCGCTAGGTCGGACGTCTGTCTAATGCGCCGTTCGAAAGTTGCAGAGAGTTGAGAAAGGTGTAGAGACCGGTTGACCAAAGGAAAGGACAGTGAACTATGCACACATTGTTCAATACTCGTGTTCTTAAGTATACACGCACTACGCTGAGGGTAGCACGTCCTCACACTTCTCGTGGAAAGAAAGCACATTCTCATTTACCCCCCAAACGTTCTCAAGACGACCGTATAAGCCTGTCTCACATAAAAACCAAGAGGGTCAATCAAATGTCGACAGTAAAGAACACAGGGTTGACGTACATGATGTTTCAAATTATTTATTGAAAAAATGTTGATTATTTCTGTAAATTCCGTCACTTTCTGCCTTTTTTCATGCCCATTCTTTTATTTCGTATCTTCGCATCGTATTTGACACACAATTACGCCTACGTTGTCTATATTTATGTCGACATTCGGCTGACGTGTTTTCTATCAAGAGGCCAGGTGGGATCATCCCAGAGAATGTGTTCCCTATGGCGCAATGCGGTTATTTTTCTGCTATATTGGCACTAATTATGCCGCTCCCGTAAAATTTACATTGTCTGCGACTAATTCTCGCTTCCGGTGGGCGCAGGCGTCGCCGCCTTTCAGACACAATTTCCTCGCGTCAGCCCTTCTTCGTAAAAGCGAAGTCTCCCCATTCAACAAACGTGTGACGTTCCTCAAACCCTTTATACGCATGGTGGTCAGCACTTTACAGGTGTCTAATGCAATGTGGTTAATTTTCGACTACATTCGCTCAAATTACGGCATATGTGAACTCCGGCATCGGAGACACCAGTCGAAGAAGTGGAGTACAAAGCAAGTCGTGAGCGGGAGCGCTGGTTGGAGGCTCGACTGGGCGCTCTTGGGCGCGGCCGGCCAGGACTGGGGCCTGCTGGCGTGGACAGAGGGACAGTGCCATTCCCACAAGCGATACCGTTGCATCCACCTACTCTGCGACTAACGCTCGCGTTTCGTCTTGTTGAGACCTTCGTTTCGATTCTTCCGACTCGCTATGGCCCTCTGAAGGAGCGATAGGGCTGTTTTCTTTTTTCCAGAAGACGTTACAAGATACCCAGATACGTCCCACCGGTGTTAAACCACCTCAGAAGACCTTGTCCTCAAACTTTTTGCAGGGCTATTATTACGCGTTGCGTATCGGAAACTGTTAAGAATGGCGAGCTGCAATGCAAGATTGCCACCCAGTTACGACCGGGGAACAAGACACGCATCCCCCACTCTCCGTCGCTTCAGCTAGGATGCGCTCGATGAAGCGGGATTTGTGCTGACACCGCCGCCATCCTCCAGCCCCATCGCCGTTGTGAGGGAACGAGTTCGGCGGGCGAACTATTGTGCCCGAGCTATCCAGCGCGGGCCTGATCTGCTACGCGTGAGCGAGCTGCTGCGGGAAAGCCGTTTTTTTTGTTGCTTCCCACGTGCCGTCTAGGACGCAGGACAACGAGCTACCCACCATGGCTCCGAGCTTCCCGGAACGGCGCCACTCTGTCGTCGACTCCGGACATCGGAATGTGTGTGCCTATGTGTGCGTAAACTGTTCTGCGGGGCGGCGGCGAGTTGAAAATGAGTAAACGAACGTTCGCGTCACCTGGTATCGCGGGAGGACCGAGTGTTTAAAAACTGCTGTGGTGCGAATGCTGGACACTTCTCTCGTGCAGTCATGTAGGACGGACACTCTTTTTCTCAAGCAGTCATGTTAGACTGATTTAAATACTGTAAATAAACCCATATTCCTCGTTCTCGTTGAGAAGCAGTCCTTCCCTTCATCAACGTCCTCAGCGTGTATAAGTTGGACGACGGCACGGGCCAGCTACCTTCGAATTCATGCCGGACTCCAATCTTGACAACGGATCACGAGCGATGGCATTGAGCCCCCAATCCTGACAACTGGCTGACAGCGGTGAGATGGACTTTGCGACATGGTGCTGTATCTGCGGTGAGTGCTTGGTTCTTGCTTTGACTCTCTAGGCTTCATTTTGTGGCTGTTCTGTTTAGAACAGTAGGGAAGCTAGATTGTTGAGTGTTAGCTAGGTTGTGTTTTCCTAGCTAGATTTAGAGAGCAGAATCAAGGCAGTACAGCAGCAATCATGGAGTTAAGGACACTGCTGAGAGACGAATTGTTGATTGTTGGTGAGGAACTTGGCCTAGATGTGCGCAAGGAAATGCTAAAATCGGAATTATTGGAACTAATTTCCAATCAGGCCAGTGAGTAAGATATTGAAATGGGATTGGAACTTCTCAAAAAGAGAGAGAAACGGGAAAGAGAAAGAGAAGAATGGGACAGAGAAAAACGAGAGAGAGAGGAACGCGATAAAGATCGCTAGTTAAGAAAAATGCAACTTGAACTTGAAAGCAAACGTTTGGAGTTGTCTCAAGGAAGTGAAGGCGTTCTGGGACGATCAAGTAAGGCAGAATCGTACCGCATGGACAGGCTATTAAAGCCATTTGAGGTCGGGACCGACATAGGCTTGTTCCTATGCAATTTTGAAAGGACTTGCGAAAAGATGAACTTCGGTCCGAGTACATGGCCACAGCGGTTGCTGTCTATGTTGCCGTGTGAGGTGGCGGAAGTAATCGCCAGACTGAGTGCACAGGATGCATATGATTATGCAAAAGTTAAGGCTAGTTTCCTGAAGAAATACCGCCTTTCAGCCGAAGCTTTTCGGCAAGGGTTTAGGAGCACACGCAAGAAAGATAGCGAGGGATATCCGGAGTTTGCATATAGCTAAAAGGCCAACCTAGTCGAGTGGCTTAAAAGCGCGGAAGCGTACGACAACAGAGACATGGTCATTGAATGCATGTGTCTAGAGCAGTTTTACAAAACCATCCCCCAAGCTGTGAAACTGTGGGTGCAAGACAGAGGGAATGTAAACACTGTGGAAAGGGCGGCCGAATTAGCCGAAGAGTACGCAACCCGTAGAAAGTTGAACGCCGAGGACGGAAACTTGGACGGTCGATATAGACCGCGGAAACCATTTCCGGTCAGAAGGGGTGCGCAGACTAGACGATCGGAGCCTGTAGACATGGCGGAAAAGCCCGCAGAAAAGAGCGAGGAGAAACTTAACGAGGAAACCGCACAAAAAAACAAAGAAAATTCGCATCTTTTAGACCAATTCGCTGTTACAAATGCCACAAACTGCCACAAGCGTAGTTTTCTCCTACGTGGAGGAAAAACATGAGAATATGGAACTTTTAAGTCCATATCTTCACGACCTGCAAGTTAATGGCAAATCAGGCCGAGTGCTAAGAGACAGTGCCGCCACGATGGACATTGTCCATCCGTCTTACGTGACGGTAGATGAGTTCACCGGAGAAGTAGCATGGATAAAACTGGACATGGGCAGACACACGCTGTGTTCTTCTACAACCTAAGTCAAAATCAGTGGACCGTTCGGGGAGTTAGAGACTGAAGCTGCAGTTTCCAAATTTTTTTCACTGCAGTATCCTTACATCTTTTCGAATCGATCGAATCAGTTACTGCGTGACAAAGGGCTCAAACTGGGAGAGGGCATAGTACAGGCATTGACCCGCTGCCAAGCTCGTAAGATCGCGGCGCTTTCGACTGAAAAGGCACAAGCTCCTCCAGCGGAAGCAGAAAAGGGGATAACTTCAATACCCGAATCCGAGCAAGGCCCGAGGGACAAAAGAACAGTTGAGGAGAGCCTGCCAGCTCACCAGCTCAATGAGAGCGTAGCACTAGAGTGTCAGAGCTCTAACCTGCAGGAAGAGCAAGTAGACGCGCTCACAAGCAAGACAGGGTCGTTATTATCACCGGCCTCAATGAACTTTGATCAGCTCTTACGTGTGGATAGAGAGTCACTGGCAGCCGAGCAAAAGAATGATGAGAGCTTAGCTAAATTACACGACACAGCTAAAGAAGGCATTGCTAGGAAGGGAAGGGGAAGGGAGGCGATACAGAGCTCAACGGCACTAGGTTTCACGTCTGTATAATGGGCCGCTGAAAAGTTGCAGACCACGGCCGACCGCGCCAACGCTCAGAGATAAGCGTTGCCATCGCAGAGGCGTCTATGCCTCCAGGTGCAAACGTGGAGAGCTAAAGGTCTCACATGTGTCGAGTAGAAAGCGATCACCATGAGCCGCAGCATGCAGCGACAACAGGAGCGCCGAGCGCTATAAAAACCGCCCCCACGAACAAAGCAGCACGCGGCTTCACATACGGCGTTGATCCCAGGGTTCAGTCTCGTGCGCGCATTTGGCTACTGAATGCCTGCCGACAACAGCGTTAGTCGAGGCTTCTTTGCGAGCGCTGACTGCCTGACGTGCGTGAAGCAACATGAACCAAGCACGAACCAGCTAGCCCAAGGAATATATCGACTAGTCTCTACTAAGTTTCTGTTATTGCGATAGCAGATATAACGACACTCCAGACGCAGTTCTGCCGTCGCCGTCGCCGTGACGCTCCGTATAAAGACCAAGGGCAATAAAACTTTCGACGCGCGCCGTGTGCCATAAGAGCGAGTGAAAGCGTGAGAGAATGAACCGGCGAATGCTGCTCATTTTAGCGTGAACGAGCGAGGAAAGCTGGCCGGATGCGCAGCCTCTCCTATCGCACGCGAGACGCAGGGATAAGGCGAGGGAATGGGGGGGGTCTTGTTTTCCACGCAGTACTCCGCCCGTAGAAGACACCCTCCCGTCTGCGCGGCCCACATCTTCAAAGCGATTTGCGATGTTTGCAGAGTGCGCGTAGTGACGGTAGCTCCGCATGCGCTGTGCTTTCGACGTTTCGTTCGCGTGGAAGCGAGAAGAAGTATTTTAATGATTGGAAAATGCAGAGAGGCCGGCCGGATAATGGAGCATCTGGCCTGCTACTCTACGTAAGGGAAAGGGAAGAGGAGAAGAAAAAGGGTCACAATGGGGGATGATAATGGGAGGAACGAGGTGGATGACACGTTACACAACTGGTATCACAGGCGTGAGTCCAGGCCCGTGTCACCTAGGAAACGTGAAAGTGCACGCATTGTCTCTGTCGTCTGCCAACTCTGTGGCCACGCGTCTAGCAAGAGGTCCTCCGACAGTGGTCCATTGTGTAAGTGTCAATGCGTGGAAGCGAGAAAATCCAGTAAGGTCTATGCGATCACTGCTGGTGCCGCAATTCCCCACTCCGGCATTCTGACAGCGAGATTCCGCGCTCGTCGAGCGAGATGTGTTCATGCTTACGTGTGCGTGCGTGACACCATGCTTGTTAATTTAATAAAAAACACATAGCCGGGCTTGTTGGTTTCAATCAATTATACAATGTGTAAGCGTGACAGATGGAGAACGCAGAAAGGAACACACACACGGAGACAGCGATCTCTGTGTGTGTGTGCTTATTTCTAGGTCCTCATTCAGTCCCGCTTGCACATCATATCATTTTTAATTTATTTAGTAACCAAATGCTTACAAGTTTACACGGCCCATAAAACTACTATCTTTACTGTGTATAGTTAACTACTAACTTGCTATCGTAATCGGTGCTTCGCCTTTCGAACCAAACTGGTACTTCTTAATTTTAGGCTACATGCCCCAGTGGCCGTGGCCTGGCGTAAGTGCCAGCTGTTGGTGCAGCAACTGAATATCTAAAGTGCAGGAAAAGCATCTATTGAAGAGAAAGGAGGAGACGTCGACTTGAACACATTGTGTAGCCCTCGTCATACGAAGGCACAACGCTTCAATATATCATAATCAATGCCACACATTTACGCTGATATTGATTTTGCGAACTTTGGCAACCTTACTGCAGATCCTCGGCCCAAGCGCTGGAACGAGATCGGCGTCACAGCACACTTCCGGAGCAGGTTGACCGGCTGTCGTTGATAAGTGCGGCAGAGACAGCCGCCATGATTCGAGGGGCTCTCAGGAGATTTGGAGAAATGGGCGCCTTCATGCTAATGGCAGGCGTCGTCACACGCCGTGCCGTCTGCCACCCTCGCGTGGATTGCCGTCTGCTACTCGACAGCCTGAATCAGGATTGCTGTCACCGCGTGAAGCTATACCTGATGCTCGAATACATCGAGAACACTCTTGCTCAGCTGTTCACCTCATGAAACGGGCTGTGCCTGACCATCTATAACTCTACAGTCAAGACAATGAACAGACTGCGCCTGTCCTTTCCATTAACACATGTGTGCATGCAACTTAGCGTGTTTTTCTTCTTTTTCTTCTGAAAACCAGTGTCGGTAACCAGTAACCACAACTACGGATAGGTTCCAGTAATATAGACTGAAACACTCTTGATCTATACTGCGAATACACTAATATTTGCGCTTACGATTACATTTCTTCGTATGTATGGATTAAACTTAGGCAAAATTGTCGCTAAAAATATTTCTTCGCTAGTTTTCTAGAAAGTTAGTTAGTTAGTTAGTTTGGGTTTAGTGGCACAAAGGGAACTAAGGCCATGCTGCGCCAGTCACAAGACAAAATAAAACGGAACATTAGGGCAGGTAAACCTGCATGACATTATAGTTGGTGTAAATAACCTGTTTTTTCTAAAAAGTCGAAGAGGTTAGGAAATGGCACTAGGGGGTCATCTGCTAGGAATAGGGCAGGGTGTAATGGAATGTGCAAATTATACAGGCTGTGTAAAAACTTCCGTCTCAGTGCATCGATGTGTGGACATGTTATTAAGATGTGAATGACTGTAAGAGCTTCATTACATTTTTCGCAAGTTGGCGGGTTTTCTTTTCGGAGGAGGAAATTGTGCGTCAGATGTGTGTGTCCAATGCGAATTCGACACAAGATCACCTCGTAGAATCGTTGCTGGTGACTGCATGATTTCCACTCTCCAATGACAGGTTTGATTAGATGAAGTTTGTTGCTTAAACAAGTGTCCCAATCGCGTTGCCATTTTGACGTCAAGGCCTTCCGAATCGCATTGACACTGTCTTTATATGGAAGTGCTGTATTTTGAATGTTTTTGTATGCTGCCATTGATGCGCATCTATCCGCCACTTCGTTACCCAATATTCCAACATGGCTTGGTACCCAGCATAACTTAATTGATCTGCCATATTTGTTTGACGTTAATGCATTCAAAATATCGCCTAACAACGGTTCACTTTGGGATTTCATGTGTAGAGCCTTCAGTACACTTAATGAATCTGTGTATATGACAGTGTTTTCAAGTTTGTCAGCAATGATCTTTTGAACTACCGTCCATATCGCGTACATTTCGGCTGTGTAGACAGAGGCATGCTGAGATAATCGAATACATGTTTCCCAATTTTCTGTTACAGCCCCTACACCCACGTGTTTTTCTGTTTTAGAGCCATCAGTATAAAATTCTATGTAGTTAATGTACTTGTCTTGAAGAGAACGGAATTCTTGTATAATGTGTTGATGTGGTGTGTCTCTTTTCTTTAGATGTGTTAGTGTCCAATCACATAACGCTGTGAAATCACACCACGGGGGTAAACGTTGTGGCTTTCTGGCAACCTGGAGGACTTCCCGGGGGATGTCATAATCCCGACAGTATTCCTCGTATCGCAAGATAAGCGGCCTAATCATGTTTGGTTTATTTGTGTAATGTAAGCGTGAGCTGCACTTTGTGACGATGTTGTAGCATATGTGTTGTGGTGAGGATCGGATTCTGAGTATGTAGGAAAAAGTTAGTAGCGCTCTGCGATGCTGTAAAGGAGGTTCATTACATTCAACATGTAAGCTCTGTATAGGTGATGTTCTGTAAGCACCGCATGCTAGTCGTAGTCCTAAGTTGTGGACTGGGTCAAGTCGTCGGACGTAAGATAGTCTGGCTGAACCATATGTAATGCTACCGTAGTCCAATATGCTGCGCACCAAAGTGCGGTAGATGTGTAGCAGGCATTTACGGTCAGAGCCCCACCGTTTCCGGGAGAGGATTTTTAGAATGTTAAGCGCATTGTTCGCTTTGATTTTAATACTATTGATGTGTTCGAGAAAGTTCAACTTTTTATCAAACAGAACACCCAGAAACTTGTGTTCTTGTTTCACGGGTAGTGTGGCATCCTGTAGTTTAAGGATAGGATCTGGTTGTAGGCCTCTTTTTTGTGTAAAGACAACACTAATCGTTTTTTCACTTGAGAAGCGAAAGCCGTTTTCAGATGCCCACTGCGTTAGTTTATTTAGTGTAATTTGAATTTGTCGTTCGCAGGTTGCCATGTTCGATGCACGACATGCAATTTGAAGATCATCCACATATAGTGAATGCATTATAGAAGATGGAATTACATTATTGAGCGAGTTCATTTTCACCACAAACAATGTTGTGCTCAATACGCATCCCTGAGGTACTCCGTTTTCCTGAATAAATACGCTGGACAGCACCGTTCCTAAACGCACCTGGAATGTTCGATCGGACATGAAATCAGCTAGACATTTAAGCATTCTGCCGCGGATCCCTAAATCCGCTAAATCCCTTAAAATACCGAACCTCCATGTTGTGTCGTACGCTTTTTCAAGATCAAAGAAAACGGTGAGACAATATTGTTTTTGTAGAAAGGCCGCACGTATCTCGTGTTCTAACCGAACTAGATGATCTGTTGTGGAGCAGCCTTTCTTGTACCCACACTGATGATTATCGAGCAGCTTCTCAGTTTCGAGGACGTACGTCAATCTGATGTTTATAATGGATTCATATGACTTGGCGAGACAGCTTGTGAGTGCTATAGGTCGGTAGCTGGTAGCTGTTGTAGGATGCTTTCCAGCTTTCAGGAAAGGGATTATAATGGCTTTTTTCCACGCATTCGGCATTTTTCCTGTTTCCCAGATAATGTTAAAAAAGCGGAGCAATGTCTTAACTGCTTTTGAAGATAGGTGTGCGAGCATTGTGTAATGTATTCTGTCCGGACCTGGCGCTGTTTTTTTGCCAGTAGTGAGTACTCTGTTAATTTCGGAAAGTGTTAGGGGGGCATTATATGTTTTCTCGGAACGTCCTGCTGTCGGAAGCTTTTGTTTTTCTGCTGATTGTTTGTACTTTTGAAATTCAGTGGAGTAGTTTAGTGAGCTTGATATGTTATGGAAATGCTGCCCTAATATGTCTGCTTGTTCTTTTAAATTCGTCTGTGTACCTGGAGGTGAGAGTATCGGGATTGTATAAGGAGCGTACTCGCTTCTGAACTTTCGAAGTTGATCCCACATTCTTTTGGATGTTATTGAGCTATTGATGGCGGATACATAGGTTTGCCAGGACTGTCTTTCGGCTTGCCTACGCGTGTACCTGGCTTTCGCCTTTGCTTTTTTGAAATTCAGGAGGTTATCATATGTTGGATATCGCCGAAAGATACCCCATGCTTTGTTTTGTGCTTTTTTAGTTTGAGTGCAATCATTGGTCCACCAGGGTTTTAGTTTTTTCCTTAAGAAGCCGGAGGACTGCGGGATCGTCTGTTCTGCTGCAGCAAGTATGGAGGCAATAATATTTTCATTCATTTCGTCTATTGTTTGTTGATCTGATATGTGGTCAAGACTGGCCTTCTCGCTGAAGAGAGGCCAGTCTGCTAGATGGAGTTTCCAACGGGGTGGTCTTAGTGGGACTGTAGGGAAAGGAGATGTGTTTTTAATAATGCCGGGCATATGATCACTACCATAAGGATTGTTAATAACACTCCATTTAAAATCGATCAACAGAGATGGAGTGCACAGCACCAGATCAAGGCAGCTCATAGCTCCTGTGCTTGGGGAGCAGTAGGTTGGCGCACCAGTGTTTAAAAGGCATATTTCGTTAGTCAGGATAAAATCTTCAAGTGTTTGTCCCCTGGTGTCAGTTGTTTTGCTACCCCATAAGATGTTATGAGCGTTAAAATCACCTGCTATTAAAAAAGGTTTGGGTAGCTGGTTTAAAACCAACTCCATATCTGCTACAGTAAAATGGGAATGTGGTGGAATGTACATTGAACAAATGGTAATGGTTTTATGTGCTAAAACCGTGACAGCAATGGCTTCCAAGTGAGTATTAATGGAAACTTCTCTAGCTGCAATGCCGTTCCGTAGAACTATAGCTACGCCACCCGAAAGCCGGTTCGCCTGAGTACGATCGCGCCGTACAACGGTGAATCCTTTTAAAATGTTTTTATGCTTTTCGCCTAAGTTTGTTTCTTGTAAGCACAAGGCCACAGGAGAGAAGTTACTTAACAAGTCTTTGATGTCACCTAAGTTATGCAAAAGGCCTCTACAGTTCCAATGGATAATAAAAGCCATCTTGGAATTGAAGGGTAAGAAATGGCACTATGAAAACTAAGAGGTGGGGTTATAGGTGACATGGATAAAAAGGCTAATACAAATGAGCGATAACCTTTAGGTTATCGCTTTCTTAATTTGAGTGGTTACTGGGATTTTGTCCCTCTTACCGCGCTCTAGAGAGCGCTTGTCCTTCGGTGTCGATGACACCGGGGTTTTTGTGTCGACCTCCATCGCTCTCTCTGAGGCGCTGGAGGACCGAGAGTTAGGCGCCGAGACACGCGCCTCGGGCCTTGGAGTTCGTTTGATTTTAGGGCCCTGCGGGACTGGTGTCTGCAGGGCCGTCGAAGAGGGTGGAGCAGTACTGACTGCTTCCACCACGGGGGCGGGAGGAGGCACTTCGGCACCACTGCGCGTGGGCTCGGAGGACTCCGGAGGCCTCTGTGACGCTGCCCCCGCCTGCGCCACATCGGCATAACTTCTTCGCGGAAGATACGATAGCCGCTTTCGGGCTTCAAAGAACGAAATTTTTTCTTTTACAGTTAGGGCAATGACTTCTTTTTCTTTTTTCCAGCAAGGGCAGGACCGCGAATAAGGTGGGTGATCTCCCTTGCAGTTAACACAATGTGGCGAAGAGGTGCAATTCTCTGATTGGTGGTCGTTAGAGCTGCATTTAGCACAACTTGTTTGCCCTCGGCATGCATGTGAAGCATGTCCAAATCTTTGGCACTTAAAACATCGTCTCGGATTTGGAATATATGGTCTCACATTGACTTTGACATAACCTGCATCGAGTGAAGTAGGCATTACGCTTGTTCCGAAGGTGAGTATAAGGTGTTTGGTGGGGATTTCTTGGTCATTTCTGCGGATTACTATTCTTTGTACTTTGGTGACATTTTGTTCCTGGAAACCTTCCAGTAGTTCCTCGTCGCTTAAACCAATAAAGTCTTCTTCAGATATTACTCCCCTGCTTGTGTTAAGTGTTCTGTGGGCTGAAACAGTCACTGCCGCATCGCCAATACTCGTAAGTTCAGATAGCTTATCTGCTTGATCTTTACTATTCAGTTCTAGGAGGAGGTCCCCGCTAGACATTTTGGAGGCTTTGTACGTCTGTCCGATTTTATCTTTCAGGCATTTGGCGACTAGGAATGGAGAAAGCTTTCTAATAGGCGTGTTACTTTCACTGTGGACTACATAGTATTTGGGGAAAGATGGAGCGTTGCTTCGAAAGGAGAATTGAAATGGTACTTCGGTGCGGCATCTTTTGAGACGCCGATCATGGACAACAGAGATTTGAGCTGCCATAGGAAGATGTGTGTGTTCGGCAACAGCGCCGACCGCCCACCACGGAGCCCAACGAGGGGACGCGGCAGGGCTTGTGTCCAAGCCTGCACGACGCCAGCCGTACGCCGTCACTATAACCAAATATGGTGTACCCAAGGTAGGATATCCACACAAGGTTAACCCTTGCCGCCGTAGAGAAAGGAAGTAAATGGAAGAGAGAAGAAGACAGGAAAGGTAAAAAAGTGAGAGATAAAGACGAAGGTTTGAGGAGAGAGAGATAGGAAACCATCAGCATCTAGGCGAAGCCAATTTTTGAGGGGTAAGAGAGGCAATAATCCTAAACAAAAAGTACCCACAGAGGTAGAATTGCCCCCCTGAAAATGTCACATTTGTGTCTGGGATTTATTATTATTTTTTTTTTGTCGAAGGGGCCAACGAGAGGAACAACATGTCGTGGCGAAAGTGGGGAACGGCGTCTGAGATTTTTTTACTTCTTCGCTGCCCTCGACGAAGTCCTAGCACGGTATCTATCGCAGTGTGCGGGAATTTAGAAAGCCAAGATGCCGCCGCGTCGGACGATAGCTGTCGAAAGTGAAGAGAGAAAAATGCCAGCACGCCGGAAGCCGCATTTTTCTTCAGGCAAGTGAGAGTACCGCAGTGCATAGTTACAATTACGCTCCGGCCATGACAAGATGACTGCCGGAGCTCGCGAGGTCAGTCTCGCACGGAGGATTAAAATAAATGTCCTTGCCCTCTCGTCCTAATGCGCGATTCGCGTCATGTGAGCCAAGAGCCGAGACACCTCGACAAATGTTCGTGATTGATGACGTAAGAACGCGGAGGTGTGGCTGCGGAGTGCGCGCACGAATACAACGAGCGTCTCCTACGTTGCAGGACGGCCGCGGGAACTAGATGGGGCACATCGTAATTGCGCGTGGAAGACGATATTATTAAAACACGAATTAAGTGAAGAATAGGCATGAAGAAATTGCACCTCCATTCCACCGCGTGGAAGTGGATGTATACAACGAAGCCATTGTCGAGGTTACACAAGCACCACCATTACAAACGTCGCACCGTCGTGATCAATGTAGCGTCAGCGAGCTCGTTCACACCCTTTCACATTCTGCTTTGCCGCCGCGGTAATGGCTGCGCCTGTTCACGGCGTCCATCACGATGTTTAGAAAAATTCGCAGTTCCGCCGGAAAAGCGAAGCACAGTTTGCGATAGGAAATATGTTTTTATACCTGTACGAAAGATATCTGCGATGTTTGCAGAGTGCGCGTAGTGCCGGTAGCTTTCTATGCGCTGTGCTTTCGACGTTTCGTACGCGTTAAAGGGACCCATGCCCGGAAGTGAATTGGCTCGAAGCTGCTGCCGCGATTCCTATCTCCAGCGTTTTCAGAGATCCTTTCCGCTGTCATCGAGCGGCGTGTGTTTATCTTTACCTGTACGCACGTGACGTCGTGCTGGTTAATTTAGTTTAAACACGTTGACGGGCTAGTTGGTTTGAATCCATGATAGAATGGGTAACTGGGACGGAACCAGTACGTGGAACGAAGGAGACACGCAAAGACCGCGCTGTCTCTGTGTGTCTGTTTCTTTCTACGTCCTCGTTGAGTCACACCTACATATCCTTTCATTGGTAGTTTAGTTAGTAAGCGAATGTTTAGAAGTTTATAAGGCCTATAAAACTACTATGCTCACTTCATACAGCTATCTACTAATTTGATATCGCAATCGGTGCTTCGCATTTCGGGCGCACTTGCCAGTTTTCTTTTTCCAATGCCGGCCAGATAAGGCCGATTTTACCGTTCACCACCCTCTCCTTTCTTCCTTTCCTTCTCTCCCCAGCTGGCAAGCGTTCGCGCCTGCTTTACGGTCGTGGAGGAGAGTACAATCTGGCGAGGCTCCGCCCAACGGAAGCCGGAGGTAGACTGACAGACGCGTAATAATCCGACACCTGACAGATGCACGGACGGAGCGTCTAACACTTCTCACGGAGAACGGCAGCGGTGCGCGCTCAGACGCCCGCGTTACGCAAGCAGGCGTAGCTAAATTATTCGTACCTTCTGGGTAGCGTCGCATCGCTTCCGCTCACTGAACTAAGGCGCACCAACGGCTCTCACTGGGGAGGGGGATATTTCACTGGCATCGCAAATATTGGGGCCGAGCTCCACCACTGGAAAAGCTGGCGCCACCGTCGGCGTGACGTGGGATGAAGGATCACGTGGACACAGCGGACGCGTCGGCTGCTTCGGAAGCGCCGAAGCGAGGGGAAAACGAAAGCTTGAAGTCTCACCTGCGCCATGGTTCTGTTTGTTTAAGTGGTGAGGCTTTACCGCATTGGCTGTCTGCTTGACGACATTTGAAAGCACTACAATAGGTAGGGGCTGCGTTTGTAGTTGTGCAACAACGTAGGCTACTGTTTGGTGCCGCAGTGCCGGACGTACGCAACGGAGCCCGGTGTCAGCTTTATTCACGTGTAGCCGCAGGGGTAGGAGCTGCATGAAGCTTGGCCAGCGAAACATAGAATCGGCACACAGCCATCGGCTACTACTCAAGTATGCAGCGAAGCACGGACGCGAGGAAGATTTCTGCTACGGCGCCCGGACTGCGCGATGTTCCGTGAGTAGCAGAAAACGTGCACTGAGACGCTCGCCCGCGCCCGCTGCCCAGCTAATGTCATGACGCTTTATTAGGTCTATGAAATAGGTAACACTAGATTCGGGCAAGTACACTGGAATGGAAAGGTAGCGGTAAGAAGCGCTGAAAAAGCATGGCATATGGTCATGTTTGTGCTATCAATTAATCCACTGGAATATGAAAAAGAAGCAGTGGGAAATCGCACGCTGAGAAGACCGATAAACAAACAGTGCGACGGAACTTGAGAAATAATATTGATATGACCAAGAATTTAGAAGACAATGAAAGATTGAATCGTCGCGACGGCACATCACAGTGGTCGTACGCGTCGAAGTCTATATGGCGAAATTATTTTTGAACAGTTATGACAGCGTCCACGCAACAATGGTTGCTAGTGTGCTGTCAAATGCTCATACGCTGAGGCCTAAAGCTCGCGGCACGGTGCGAAAACGCGCTCACAGCGGAAGCAAAACATTGTGCGCGGACATGCATGCAGACGCGCAGTCGGTCGGTGCGAACCCGTGTGATCGCTTCATTGAGGCTTCACTCTGTTATTCCCCATTTGGTTATGACAGCCCACTATAAGAACATATTTCACATAGCTTACTCTCCGCGTTTGCCTATCTCATGCAAGAAACCATTTTGGGAGACTCCATTACGGCGACCGTGCGCAGTGGCGTTCACTGTACGTATTCGGTAAAGAGATAGCGTCTGTAAAGGCTTCTGTGCCTTCAGCTTGCCCAAGGCTTACTATATCGACAGTCGAAAAGTTCCTTCGTTTTTAGAGTACCTACATAAATGTACAAGAGGGCTGCCGCGGGGTGTTTTACTGAGCACCGTAAGCGAAACCTATGAGGAGCGCGCCGCGTGATCCCTCGTACTGCGCAAGGGAGGCGCTTCCGACAGGTGGCGACCCCGTAACTCATCGCGTTGGTCCGGCCGAGGCGGCCGCCATGATTCGAGACTCTGTCAGAGCTTTCGAGACATGGACGCCTTCATGCAAATGGCCGCCATCGTCAAACGCCGTGCGACCGGCCATTCTCGCGAGGATTCCCGGCTGCAAATGGACAGGCTGAACGAGTATTGCTGGTACCTCGCGACGCATTAGTTGATGCTCGAATGCATGAAGGAAACCCTTGTAAGAGGACGCGATGGCGACCAATGATGCGTTCCGTTGTCCTCGCATTTATTTCATCAAAAGGGCGATCGCGGCCACTGGGGCGGCAGCCTGGGCGACCGACGTGACATGCTTCTAAAACGACACTGCGCATGTCGAGCTTGCGTGTGGGGTATCTTACTTTTAACGCGGCTGCGTTAAGGAGCTCGTGTCGCAGAAAAGCCGGTGTCGTCGGCGTCGGTGTCGGCAGCGTTGGCCGTGAGCGATAAATCCCAGCAGGCACTTCATGAATAAAAAGCAACTTGCAAGATGGGCTGGGTGGGAATCGAACCAGGGTCTCCGGAGTGTGAGACGGACACGTTACCACTGTTATCTTATTTCTGTGTCTAGCGCAACTTTATTTTTCTCTTCTGTTTAAGCCGGCATCAAGGCGCCGGCTGAGAACGCCGAGCATAGAGTGCACGCTTTGCAGCGTTGGTGGGTACGACACCCTTACTGAGCCGTCCGCCCAGTGAAACGGGAACAGCGTCTCACGAGGTGGACGCTGTTGGCCTGAGGTGTTTGCTTCATCCCACGTGTGAATGCAACTTAGAGTGTGTTTTTTTCTGCTAAAACCGGTGTCGGTTACTGATAACTACCCCTACGGAAAGCTTCGAGTAATATGGACTGAAAAACTCCTGATTCATAGCCTTATTATACCAATAGTTACGCTTACGATGATGATTATTCGCAGGTATCCATGAAATTTGGCTAAAACTCTTTCTAAACAGCATTGTTCGCTAGTTTTCTAGACACTTCTCCCTCTCTAATATTTGTACTGGTGCTTCGCAATGTGGTTACGCTCAAATGGTAAGTACCGATACTTTTCCATTCGTTTGAGTTTCAGTTTATTCGTCATTCAAAAAAACAATGAGTAAACAATAAATACTATGCAGACGAGGGTCTCAAAGTCAATGACTGCAACGGGACCCTCCCGGCAGTAACCCACCCATCTTACGTACTTTCAACGGGTGCTGCAATATTTGTGAAAAGGTAAAAAGAAGGTAAAATTGACATCCGCCATTACTGTAACACGAAGCGGAAGACGAAATGCAAAGATTTTCTTGCAGTTCCGTCCTCTTTTATGAAGATTCCTTTACTTTGCACGTTTTCCCCGAATTGAGTTGTCGTATTCGGTGTCCCGGAGCTCCAGGTTGCCCATCAATTCAGCCTCTCCTTGCAATCTGCAAGACTCCTGCTTGCTGAAATGGTAGAGCGACCGATTCAGAAAATCGTTGGTTGATGGTTCCCTCCTCTGACGAAGGCAAACTTCGCTTCAACATTGAAGGCCTCTTTCCGAGAAAGCCGCTGGGGGTCTCCATATTTTTTTAATAGATTTGCACTAAAATCCATGTAGTGCCACTTTTATTTTTCTTTGACGAAACTTTCACATCTTTGTGGGTTTCCAAAGAACTGACTGGCCATAGGCGGCGTTTGATATCAAAAGGTTTCCCGCTCTAAGTGTTTCTTGAGTTCGCTTCATTCAGACGCTGTCGACCGGTAAAACTGGCATTCGCCATGTGTTCTCACTTTCGCCATAAGGAGATGCGTTGCCACGTTACACTGAAAACCACATAATTGGCGAAAGACGATTTAGGAAAAAAAATTAGTCCATACATCCCTTGATCTAGCGTTGTAATTTTGGAGAAGGATTTCACGCTGATAGTGATCACTGGTGCAACGCGAAAACGGCACTATGTGAGGCGTCGTGGTTGCTTCGGGAACCATCACGATGTCAAGGCTCGAGCTAACTAACGTTGGGCTCGTATATAAACTACGTGCTGCTCGTCGTTCCAGCGCTCGTAACGTTCTCGGCTGGTTTCCATCCCGTCGCTGACGAACTCCTCATCTATTGTTTCTATAGCCTAATATGTCATATTCTAGCCGGTTTCGGTGTTTCTGTTGGGCACCTTCTCAATTATTTTTTCTAGAAGGTTGACCGTCATCTCGCTGCAGATTTGCATGGCATTTTCGACTATTTCATATGGAGCTTCATGGCAGTTACCGAAAGGATGACAAGCAGGGATAGCCGCATAAGCGAGTGCTACGTTCACTAGATAAGCATGTGTACTTGTAATGTCGCACTTAGGTTTCTTTGCTGTTGCAGAAAATAGATTAAAAGGCATGTGCTGAGAAGGAAAATTTCTCATTATTTGTGCAGTCGCTCTCAAAAGTTTGTTATGGTAGTAGAACATGCATTCAAAAACAAAGGGAACCGCCATATTGACTTAGAAAGATGTGTAACGTGGCGTGTGGGAGCCAATCCATTGATTCTTGGCTCCATCGGCGGTGGGAACGCCGCCATAACGCATGACAAATAGTAAGATTGCATGAAAATGGTAAATTATAATAATAAATATACCTCAAAGACAACATGACGGCTTGCTAGATCATGCAAACAAAATATATGTTTAGAATAGTATAAAGAAATGTACTCTAAATGCTGGAGCAATGTGGCAGGGATTCTTTGTAAGTAAAGGCAGGAGTGAAAACAGTGACGTAATTCGAACGAGGACAACAAAGACAATGGCGTTTGTGTTGTCCGTCTTTTTCTTCTGTTGCCATGTTTTGGAGCCCGCCTTTAAGTGTCATGAACATGGGTATGGTACTGTTACTAATTGTTCGACATTTCATGAACTGCATGTCATCAGAGCGCCCTAATACATCAGCTGCTTATTTCATGGCTCCAAGGTCTAAGCATAAAAAAAAAGTTTACGAAAGAAAGCACCAAGTTCGGATATATTTTCTTGATGTCAAGGACGAATCCACTATGGACAGATGCGACTCATTCCTATACATGTTCACAATGGTACCTTATTTTGTCAAAACTCGAGATGGATTTTATATCAAAACAATTACCACCAAAAAATCAAGCCTTACACGAAGAAAAAATTTCTTCCATGCTTCAGCTCATGTCTCTCAATGTGAAGGTTAAGTGGACCCTTGGCGCTCAAGCGCACGTAACCAAAGTCCAAGCCGCAGCCGTAAGAATCGATGGTCTCATCATGAGGCAATGTCGGGTGCTGGCACACAAGCGCGAACACCTGTCTTCCCTTTGCCAGAACAATCCCAATTGCCACAGTTGCTCGTTGAGGTTTCATAATTCCTTAATCAAGGGCAGCATTGGCCTAATAAATAAGGCAACGAAAACGACACAGGATACCTCCCGAGGAAAGGAACGGAATTTTCGAACGAGGAACGTTTTATTATTAATCGATATGTAACTATTGTTTGGACGCAGCAGCCGCAATTTTCGTTTCTCCTGTGTTCTTATTGGAAAAATCTCAAATCCCGAGCCAATGGCAGCTGCCACAATGTCTCATTCAGGTCACGACGAAAAAGGTGGATGCGAAGCCGCATGTGGTGAGAGCGCAATGATAACTTTCACGAACTGGCACGGAGTCAGCTTCTTTGTGCGCTGGACCGCCACTTTATGTGCTTTCCCATTTGCCATGCTTTCAAAGCGCATGCTCTATTATTAGTGATGAGTATTTAGTTAAATTTTTTGATCTTAAAAGTTAAGGCTCAACCTTCTTTTCTGTTCCAACGAGAGAAGGATTCCGCGTGGCGACTGCGACGCAATTGAGGCTCCATCGGCAACAGCGGCGAGAAAGTTGCTGCCGTGCTTGGAGGAAAACAAATCTTCACGACGAAACCACACGTGACGATTTTTAAACCTAGCAAAAAAAAAAATAAACGAAGTGACACTCTGGAGAAAAGCACTGAACGTTGTGATGACGGTGGTCTCCCCTACCCCCTTTCTTTTATTGAGGAAACGGGAGGGAGGACAGAGCGCAATGGCGCAAGTTTCGACGTCTTTCTCGAAGTTCGATGTTCATGTTCATCGTTCACTCATTTCGTATCTTTGTCATATCCTATTTGAATCACAATTACGCCTACCTTGTCTTAGTTTTCATCGACATTTGGTTGACACCCCTCCCTTTGTTTTTGAACCCCAGAGGCCAGGTGGGCCCATCCCGTAGATTGTATTGCCAATGGTGCAATGCAGTTAATATTGAGCTATAATTGCGCGAATTACGTTCGCAACGCTAATTTTACCTATATTCAGTTCAGTTCAGTTCAGCTTATTTCCAACGCAATATTTGGGGTCCTCCAGGCATAAAAGTGGTCATAGGCAACTGGAGGGGACCTGGAGACCATACAGAGAGCAGGCAAAGTGATACATCTACAAAATAACGATTTGAAAGACTTTACATCACAGGGTATATTGAAGTAGTGAACATAATATACAATGCGAGATAAAATGAAATACAGATCTGGCCACTACGAACATACAATGAAAACATAGAAACGTGAAAAGATAAATATGCACTTGGGTTAAAGGGTTCTTCACTCATTCAACAAAAAACATCTTATTTGCGACTTGAATTAAGAGTAAACCTCCCTTCTTGTGGAGAAAACCGCAGCCGCCTTCCGGATACCATTGGCTGGATTACACGACACCTACTTCGGCCAAGCAAATGCGCTCAATTTCCCAAAAATATGCCGTACGGCGGCGACGCCTCATGCTGTATATATACACGCTAGAGTACTCTTTACAGAGATATAGTGGAATGCGGCAAATTCTTTACTATATTGGCGCCAATTTACGCCACTCCCGTAATACCGAGATTTCTGCGACTAATTCTCGCTTCTCGTGGGCGCAGCCAGGCAATCTTCGAGGCGCAATTTCGTTGCCCAATTTCACGCTTATTAAACGCATACCGTAACTCTTACCTACTGGGCGACTAACACTTGCTTTTGGCCTTGTTGAGACCTTCATTTTGCTATTTCTTGCGACTCGCTAAGGCTCTCTGGAGGAGCGACAAAGTTATTTATTCGGAAACGGTTACAAGAGACCCCCGACCCCAGATGCGCCATAACCATGTGAAGTCGGCTTAGAAGACTTTCTCTTCAAAAGTTATGTAGACTTAATATTGAGCATTGCGTATTGTAAGCCCTTGTCTCTGTGTCTAAAATACTCCCTATACAGCTGTATATTGAAAGAACAAGCTAGGCGTTTGGTGTACGGTCTCTAGAGTGTGAAAGATGCAGCTGTCAACATTTTTTTTTTCACTTCACTCTTTCGAAATCATTCACGATTGTTGTGGCACCAGAATATTTTTCAGTCGTGTTGGAACAGAACACGAAGGAGAATTTTTTGAGAAACCGTTCCGAACCACTTCGACCAAAAGTGCAACACAGGGTCATTGTTGCTGATATTTTATCAGATCGAATGACGTCTCCAGCTTCTCTTGGTCGCGAGAAATAGCGGAGTAGCCGGCTGGCGGCCACTGGCTGGTCAACAATAGCATGGATAGGTGTGGATGATGCGTCGCGTTGGCTCCTATTCGCTGCTTGCGCAAACGTGCACGTTCGGCGCTCATATCCATCAAAGTCCCTATTTCCTACGGATGTATCGCAGTCCTTTTCTTTCCCTTTGATATAACATTCAACTCTTTACGGGTTTTCGCATCATTACCTTTCCATGTTGCGACGTATGATATCAAAAGGCTTCCCCAAAAGCTTCCTGCGCTTCCCTCTGAAGTGTCTCATGGGTTCGCTCCATTCAGACGCGTTCAGCCAGTAAAATTGGCGTTTAAAATCTGTTCTGACTGTCACCATAAGCCGTTGTTGCGTTGCTAAGATACAACGAGATTCACACAATTGGGGAAGGACAACTTACGAAAAGAGAAGTAGGCCATGCATTCCCTGTTGCAGCGTTTTGTCCTTCGAGAATGATTTGAAGCTGATAGTGAGCAGTGGAGCAAGTTGGAAGCGGCAAACTGTGAGTCATCGCGGTTGCTTTATCAAACAGACTCGAGCCAACGTTGGGCTGATATATGAACTCCGTATAGCTCGTCGGTCCAACGCTCGTAACGCCGTCTGCCGGTTTCCATCACGTCACTGAGAACCTCTTCATTTATTGTTTGTATAGTGTAATCTCTGACGTCCCTTTCGGTTTCAATGTTCTTGACGGTGACCTGCGCATACCCCCCCCTTTTTTTTCTATAGTGGTGTCAGAAATTTCCCTGTGATTTTCATCTGATCTTCTGCGATTCGATAAGGTTTTTGTGCACAGAATAGTTATTTGCTCATCGAGTAGCTAACGTTGCCTCAGACATGCGGCTGACCAGCGCGCAAGCAACACATCCGGTTTGTCCCAGTAGCGTGTGAGTGGCGAATCGACGCAAGGGCGGCCAACCCTCTAGAAGGTGTTGACACAACCCGGGTTCTCAGTGTTTCTGTGCTGGCGGACAACATTCTGTGACAATGGACAGATTTAGTTTAGTATACGCAACTATACCGTGCGCTATATGCTAAAGTATAGCGCACATTAGGCAGCGTGCGTTTTTTACAGTTTTAGTTGCTGTGCGAGGTCTTCGGACCTCAGAGGCCATATGCCTTCGTTGCGGTTATCTCACGACTGTAGCAATAGCTGGCGATGACATCTCAAATGTTTCTCGAACGTTGAGGTAGGACACCAAGCACTATAATAGCAAGAGCTTGGTGGCGCAACTCACCGCCCCGTTCCAAAGGCGACGCGCATAAAATCCATCCAAACAGCCATTTCTTTCGTTAGGTTTTGATTCGTTCGAAACTAGAAGCGATCTCGAAAACACCACAAGGTTATCCATAATACTATGTCGCCGAAGCGGCCTGAAACTAAGCGAAAGCCATTTATAGTCAATCGTACGAACGAAGCGCATTTTTCAAAAAGCAACGCCTAATTCGATTCGAAGCGGGTAGCCAGGACCTCCGCCATGTTTCACGCAAACTCTGCAAACCACGCATTGACGCATGCGCAGATACGGCCCGCTATTTAGTAGCGTACGCAATGGTGATGCGTACGCTAAACTAAACCTGTCTAATGAAGGGAAAGCTAATGAAGCGCGCACAGGAGGGAGCGATCCTGAAAAGAATGCCGTGTTTTCACTCACGTTAGTTTAAGCAACAGAAGAGGAGACGTAGGCATCTGATTAGCAGCCGTTATACAGGACAAAACAGGCCACTGAATGTAAAAGTTTACTTATTTTGCGGCTTTTCCCATCCGCGTCTGGGCAAACGCGAAACCGCCGCAAGTGGAAGCTGCGTCGATTCAGCGTCTGTCCCGAGCAACCAAAAGCATCGTCAAACGCTGGCGGACTACTTGGCGCGGTAACACGAGTGCAGAAGCTGCGCCCCCGTAGCTTTTCCTCAACTGCCACACGGAGTTGTCCGCGAATGTAGGCACGGCAGGCAAACGCCGAAAGCGTGCCAAGCCGGAACACCCGCATTGGGCAGCGCTACGTTGACTAGATAAATGTGGCCGAAGCTAATGGCGCGCTAAAGTCCTTCGTTAAAAAAAATTAAAATACGGGGTTTTACGTGCCAAAACTACTTTATGATTATAAGGCACGCCGTAGTGGAGGAATCTGGAAATTTCGTCCACCTGGGGTTCTTTAAGTGCACCTAAATCTTAAAGTCCTTCGTTGATGCAGACACTGTATAAAAAGGCATCTGCTGGTAAAAAAGTTTATCATGAGCTTTGCAGCATTTCTGAAGAGGTTGTTGCGCTCATAACTTATATTTCCGAAAATCCGGATCAAGCTATATACACTTTGAAGGCATTATGTAGTTACATGTGCGAGCCAATATATTGGAAGCTGGCTCCATCAACAGTGCACTTCGATATCGTTGGTACCAAACCTCGAGTACAAAATAACTGATGCCCCGAAAACTACGTGAAGGCTTGCTTGATCACACGTATCAAGAATAGTAAATATGAGTTTTAACCTACTGCAGATTTCATTGTTGTTGGTTGTTAACGGCTATTCCCCACTAAATTTTATTGGCCATTACGTAACATTGCACACACAATTAAATATACCTGGAATGAGAAAACGGTGTGGCAGGGATTTGTTGTCTGTGATGGCAGGTGTGCAAACAGGTGCGTAAATTGACCGAGGACAACGGCGTTCGTGTTGTCCAGCTCATTCTACTAGCATGCTTGCCATTATGCGCCATGAATACACGCATGTTGCATTTCTTCACTACACAACATTTGAGCAAAACTGCATGTCATCAGAGCACCCTAATATCCCAGTTTCCTGGCTCCAAGATCCTCACCTAGAAAATAAATTTGCCCAACGGAAGCAGCATGGCTGGATATTTATTCGATATGTCACGAGCCAATGCACCTTTGCTATAAAAATTAACGGATGGACAGATGCTAATAATACCCACTAATGTTCATATCAGTACCGGATTTCTTGAAAACTCGAGGTGAACTTACTTAACACTAACATTTTGATTACCACTGAAGAAATCAAGTTTTACTCGAAAAGAAAAAAGTCTTTCTGCGGAGTTTTGTGCTGTGGCAACTCGAAGTGACCGCGAGGAATTCAAAGTCTCGTCATGTGACTATAAAAACTGCTGCTGGGCAAACCGCAAGAAGCATCCGCGCGGCAGTCTAAGCTTTGCAAAAGAATTTGAATTGCCGCGGTTGCTCGTTGAAGTTTTTCATTTTTTTAATCAAATGCAGAAAAGGTCAAGTTACTAAATCAGTGAAAGTGAAAAGACTACACCTTGCAAGGACAGCAACGGAGTTTTTAAACGATCGACGTTTCATCTCCCTCCCTCCCCTCTTTCCTTTGGGAGGCGGGAGGAAGGTGACACTAAGAGCCCCTGCGATATGTTGCACTTCTACATAATGCTCCGCTCGTAAGTTGCAGCGCGGCGCCCACCGCGCCAAACGCTCGGGGATAAATGTTGCCGTTGCAGCAGGGTCAATGCCTCCAAGTACAAATGCGGAGAGCTGAATGTCTCGCACGTGGCGAGCAGGAAGCAAGTGCCATGAGCCGGAGAATGCGGCACCAACAACAGCGGCGAGCGCCATTGAAAACGATACCACAAACCAAGCAACATGGGGAATCACGTACGGCGTGCTGTCCCAAGAATTCAAAGTCTGGTGCGCGCATTTGGCTACGGAATGCATGCAGCCAACAGCGTTACTCGTGGCTGCTTTGCGAACAATAACTGCATGACGACGCTACTACGTTTATTTTACTGCAATATCAATTATATGGACCCACCGGGTGCATTTCTGCCGTCGCCGACGCCGTGATGTTCCGTATAAATTTCAAGGCCGATAAAATCGGCGGCGCGCCCAATATGCTGTGGGTGAAAGCGAAAGCGTGCGAGAGTTAGCCTCAAACGCGGCTCACTCTCGGCACGGAGTTGAGTAGAGGACGAGAGGGGGGGGGGGGGGAGGGGCGTTCTTTTCCGTCGGCGTCTGCCCACGGCGTGACCGTGCATGACCCGTAGATTGCGAGCGTCTGCGACATGGCCGAAGTGGACGCCCGCGCGGGCCTCATCTCGAAAGCGATCGGCGATGTTTGAAGAGTGCGCGTATTGCCGGTAGCTTCGTATACGCTGTGTTCTCGAGCTTTCGTTCGCGTTGAAGCGAGAGATAACCGAAGGTCAATTCGATCGCTGGTGATGGCGTCATTCCTCGAGCCAGCATTTTGACAGTGAGTTTACGCGCTCATCGAGCGATGTGTGTTCACGTTTGCCTGTGCGCGCAAATACATCGTCCTTGTTAATTTATAACATGTAGGCGGGCTTGTTGGTTTGAACCCATGATAGAATGTGCCAGCGCGACTGTTCAACCAGGACGTAAAAAGAAGCACACAGACAGAGAAAGCGCTGTCTCTGTGTGTCCGTTTATTTCTAAGCCCTCGTTCAGTCCCTCTTACACATTATATCATCTTTAATTTGGTTAGTAAGCGAATGCTTACAAGATTACGCGGCCCATAAAACCACTATCCTCGATTCCTAAAGCTATTGTAGAGAAGGATTGGAACGATGTAGAGGGTTGTCCTCTTCAGCGTTTTGCTCGTTAATAGCGCTCGTGTTGTGAGTCCGTGCCCTGAGGTAAGGTTCGGCCTCAAACGCCGGTGACTAATAAACGCCTAGGCAAGTGTTGCATTTTTCCACAGTGTTTTCAGCCGTTTCTCTGGATATTTTCAATGCGTTTTCGACGATTTCATAGCGTTTTTGTGCACAGGATGGTTATATGCTCTTCGGGTAGCCAACGTCGCCTCAGGCTTCCGCCCAACCAGTGCGCAAGCAGCCCATCGGGTTCGTCGCTTTACCCTTCGACTGGGGATCGCCGTAAAGGCGCCCAACCCTCTAGGGTGTGTTGACTCAACGCAAGCTGTCTCAGTGTTTCTAGTCCCGGCTAGCAAACACGGAAAGGCTGCCAAGCCCGGATAAACGAATTAGCGAGTGCTACGTTTACTGGACAAATGTTGCTAAAGCTAAAGGCGCCTTTATGTTCCTTCGCTGCTGCACACATTAGATTAATAAACATTTGCTGATTACAAAGTTTCTTAAAAATGTCGCAGTATTAGTTAAAAGTTCGTTAAGTTAAAAAAGAAATTATTCAAATTGTGGATGTTGCGATATTCATTTGGAAAGTCGTATATAATGGCATGTGTGAGCCTGTCTATTACATGTGAGCCTGACCTCCGAGTGGAGAGCATCCCCTCGCGTCCACTCAGCCATCATCTTCAAGTCAATTTGCCGTGTTTTCAGAGGAAGCGCAATGACGGCAGCTCCGTAAGCGCTGCGCTTTCGACGTTTCGTTCGAGTTGAAGCGAAAAAATGCCCGAAGGTCTATTCGATCGCTGCTGCTGCCGCGATTCCTCTCTCCGGCATTTTGACAGCGAGTTTCCGCGCCCATCGAACGAGATGCATTCACGTATACTGCACGCGCGGGGCACAGTGCTTGCAAATTTAGTTAAAACACGTAGGCGCGCTTGTTGGTTTCAATCCACGAGAAAATATGTATCCGCGACTGAACGAGGTCATAGAAAGAAACACACACACAAAGACAGCGCTGTCTCTGTGTCTGTTTTCCTTTCTTCGTCCTCACTCAGTCGCGCTTACACATTATATCACATTTATTTTGTTATTAGGCTAATGCCTACAAGTTTACACTGCGTATAAAACTACTATCCTTACTGAGTTAGCTATCTACTAAGTTGCTATCGCAATTGGTACTCGTAACTTTAGGCTACATGTTCCATTTACCGCCGCCTGGCGTAAGTGCCACCTGTTGGCGCTGCTACTGAAAATCTAAAGTGCAGGAAAAGCAGTTAAGAAAGAGAGCGGAGGAGACGTCGACTTAAACACTGTGTGCAGCCCACGTGATGCGAAGGCACAACGCTTCAATATATCGATGCCCCACACTTATGGTTACATTGATTTCAAGAACTTTGGCAACGTAGCTGGAGCTCCTGGGCCCAAGCGCTGGAACGAGATCCGCGTCACAGCGCACTCCCGGAGTAGGTTGCCCGGCTGTCGTTGATCAGTGCTGCAGAGACAGCCGCCATGATTCGAGACGCAGTCAGGCGCTTTCGAGACATGGACGCCTTCATGACAATGGCAGGCGTCATCAACGGCATGTCGTCTGCCACTCTCGCGAGGATTATCGTCTGCAAATGGACAGGCCTAACGAGGATTGCCGGTACCACGTGAGGCGATACCTGATGCTGGAATACTTAGGTAAACCCTCGTAGGAGGACGGGAGGGCGGCCACTGAACCGTTCCGTCGTCCTTACATTTATTTCCTGAAGGGGCCCGCTGCGGCGAGTGAAGTGGCAGCTTGTGCGAACAACGTGGCATGTTTCCAGAAGGACACGGCGCATGTTGAGCTTGCGCCTGGAGGACACGCAACGCGCATTCTTCTCATTAAGCCGGCACCAAGGCACCGGCTGAGAGCGCCGACTACAGGGTGCCCACGTTGAGGCGTCAGTGGGTGCCACACCCTTACTGTGATGTCCACCCCGTGAGATGCCAACAGCGTCTCATGGGGGGACGCTGTTGGCAACTCTGCAATACCGCTACCACTCCGCCAATATTTGGAGAAAGGTAAAATTGACATCTGCTTTTCCTGTAACACGAAACGGAAGCGGAAGCGAAAACGACTTCTTTGCAGTTCCGTCCACGTTTATGAAAATGCCTTCACTTTACACTTTACACATGCGTGCTTACTCCTGCTTTGTTTACATGGTAGAGCGACAAATTCGGAAAGGCGATGGTTGACGGTTCTATCCTCCGACCAAGGCAAACTTGCCTTCAGCTTTTAAGGCTTCTTTCCGAGAAAGCCGTGGGGGTTTGTATATTTTTTAGTGCCTTTGGTTGAAGTCCACGCAGTGTCAGTTTTTTTTTACCTTTGACGAAACTTCCGCATATTTGCGCCTTTCCTCAGAACTGACTTGCCTTTCGCGGCATTTCATATGAGAAGGTTTCCCCTTCTAAGTGTTTCTTCATTTCGCTTCATTCAGACGCACTCGACCGGCAAAACTGGCGTTTACAGTAAGTTCTGACTTTCTTCATGAGCTGATACGTTGCCATGTTACAACGGAAACTACATAATTGGTGAAGGATGGTTTACTAAATAAATGCTCTATATATTCCTTGTCCTGGCGTTGTAATTTTTGAGAAGGATTTCACGGTGAAAGTGGCCACAGGAGCAACGTCAAAACGGCACACTGTGAGGCATCGTGGCTGCTCCAGGAACTATTACGATGTCAAGGCTATAGCCAACGTTGGGCTCACATATCAACTGCGTATAGCTCGTCGGTCCTGCGCTCGTAACTTTCTCTGTCGGTTTCCATCCCGTCGGTGACGATCTCCTCATTTATTGTTTCTATAGTCTAATCTCTAATATTGCTGCGGGTTTCAATATTTTTGTTAGGCACTTGTCAATTACAATTTCTTAAATGTTGACCGTGATGTCGCTGCAGATTTTCATGTCATTCTCGACGATTTCATACGCAACTTCATGGCAGTTACTGAAAGGATACGACAGAAGGCACAGCGGCATTAGCGAGTGCTACGTTCACTAGATAAATGTGTCTAATCCTAATGGTACACTTAGGTTTCTTCGCTGATGCAGAAAGCAGATTAAAATCCGTATGCGGAGCAGGAATATTTATCACTATTTCTGCAGCCACTCTCAAAAGATCTTGATGTTAGTAAAACATTCAATTGAAAACGACGGGAGCCGCCATATTCACTTTGAAGGATGCGTAGCATGGCGTGTGGGAGCCAATCTAGGTATTGTTGGCTCCATTGACAATGAAATGTTCCTTAAAGACAACATGTGGGCTTACTAGATCACGCACATAAACTGTAATATATGTTTTAACCTACTTTAAGTAAATGTGCCCTACATGATTGAGCAAGGTGGCAAGAATTTGTAAGTAAAGGCAGGCGTGCGAACAGTCACGTAAGTCGAAGAAAGACGACGGCGTTTGTGTTGTCCGTCTTCTTCTTTTACATTATTTTGAATGCTGCGTTTACGTGTCATGAAGACACGTATGTTACAGTTATTAATTGCACGACATTTGAGCATAACTACATGCCATCAGAGCACCCTAATATCTCAGCTGCTTCTTTCATGCCTCCCAGGCTTAATCATGAAAAAAAAATGTTTACGAAAGGAAGGACCAAGGCTGGATATTTATTTGTGATGTCACGCAAAAATGCATCTTTACAACGGAATTTTAATCTATGGAGAGATGCGACTAATTCCTACGCATGCTCACTATGGTACCTTATTTTTTCAAAACATGAGGTGGATTTTATAATAATTACCACCAAAGAAATCAAGTCTTACGTGGAAAAAAAAAGTGAATTTCTACCGAGCTTCAGCTCTGGTAACTCAATGTGACGGTTCAGAATCGAAAGTAGTAGAAGCTTGATGTGGGTGAGTTGGTTATGCATACTTGATGAAATGAGCGCTACGAATACGCGGACGAAAGAACACATGTACGACAGACAAGGCGCTTTTTCTTGTGAAGACAGGAAAGAACCCAATGTAGAAGAAATCTGAAGTAGTAGAAGCTTGATGTGGGTGAGTTGGTTAAGCATACTTGATGAAATGAGCGCTACGAATACGCGGACGAAAGAACACATGTACGACAGACAAGCGCCTTGTCTGTCGTACATGTGTTCTTTCGTCCGCGTATTCGTAGCGCTCATTTCATCAAGCAGAATCGAAAGCCTCGTCATGAGGCAATGTCAGGTGGTGGCACAGAAACGCGAAAAGCATCCTCACACCTGTCTAAGCTTTGCAAGGGCAATTTAAATGGTCGCAATTGCTCGTTTATATTTAGTAATTTCTTAATCTAATGCAGTCAAGGTCAACTAATAATGCAAAGAAAATTACAGACTATACATTGTGAGGGAAAGAACCGAATGTTCCAAACAGGAACTGTTTATAATTCTTCGAAATGTTCCAGTTGTCTAGAGACAGCAGCCGTGATTCTTGTTTCTGGTGTATTCTTACTGAAAAAAACTCAAACCATGAGCGAGTGGCGTCTGCCACAACGTCTCATCCAAGTGACGACGAAATAAGCGGATTCGAAGAGGCATGTGGCGAGAGCACAGTGCTCGACAAACACGGACGAACTCTGTTTCTGTGATCGACTGCTGCTGCATGTGCGTTCCCCTTTGCCACGCTTTCAACTGGACATGCACCGTTTCTTATTCTTGATGACTATTTAGTAAACTTTCTGAACTTTGTATGGTAAGGCGTAATCTTCTTTCTTGTTCCAACAAGAGCAGGATTCCGCGTCGTCGATGCGAAACAATCGCGGCCCCATCGGCGGCAGCGACGAGAAAATGGCCGCCGTGCTCGGAGGAAAAACAAATCTCTAGGACGAAGCGAAACGTGGCTATCTTGAAACCTAGTCTAAAAAATAAAGTGACGATCCAGAGAAAAGCACCGCACCCTGTGATGGAAGCGGTCACTCCCCCTCCTTTCGTTTTTTGAGTGTGGGGGAGGGGGCACTGAGCACAACGATGCTAGGTTAGATGACTGTCTAATGCTCCGCTCGTATTATGCAGTTCCTGTTCATGTTCATCATTCGCTCGTTTTGTATTTTTGCCATGTCCTATTGGAAGCACAATTGCGCCTACCTTGTCTTCTTTTGCATCGGCATTTGGTTTATCCTCTCCCCTTTTTTTTCAATCCGAGACCAAGTGGGCCCATCCGGGAGATTGTATTGCCAAGGGTGCAGTGCGCTTAATATTGGATTTATTGGCGGCAATTACGTCCGCACCGGTAATATTACGTATTTCAAGAGTAAACCCGCTCCTTGTGGAGAAAACTGTAGCCGCCTTCAGGATACGGCTAGTTCGATTGCGCGATGCCTAGTTTGTCCAAGGAAACTCGCTCCATTTCAGGAAAATGTGCTGTACGGCGGCTTTGCCTCATTGTGCGTATATCCACGGTGGTGCACACTTTACAGGGATGTAGTCCAATGAGGTTAATTTTCGCTATATTGGAGCAAACAACGCCCCTGCCCTAATATTTACATACTCTGCGGCTACTTCTCGCTTCCCGAGGCCGCAGTCGGAGCTGCCTTCCAAACATAGTTTCGCAGCGCCAGTGCTTTTTAGTCCATACAACCTATCCCCTTTGCATAAAAGTGGGCCGGATGGCTTCTTTGCATCAACCTTTTTTATGTATGGCGGTGCCTCATTTTAGCTGTGTAATGCAATGCGGTTAATTTTCGAGTAATAGTAGACCCATGCCGTAATTTTTAACTACTTTGCGAATCACACTTGCTTTTCGTCTTCTTGAGACATTCATTTTGATACTTTTGTGACTCGCTAAGGCCCTCTGCAGGCGCGAAGGGGCTGTTTTTTTTTTCGGAAGAACATACAAGATACCCAGATACGCTTCACCGGTGTGAAGTACGCTCAGCCGACCTTGTCTTCAAATTTTTGCAGAGATATTATTGTGCATAGCGTATCATAACACCATCTCTATGTGCCAAAATTTTTCTTTCAAAAGGGGCTATATCCCAAACAGTCTACTGTAAGCTCGAATATTGTGCCCTCAGCCGTATATTGAAGGAACGCGTTCATCATAAGGTATAAAGTCTCTAAAGTGTGACAGACGCAACTGTCAATGCTTTGTTTCAATTTAATCTTGCGAAATCATTGGCGAGTGCAGGGGGCAGAAGAATATTTTTCAGCGATGTTGGAAGAGAACAAGAAGGGGAACTTTTTTGAGAAACCGTTCGGAACAGTTTCGGCCAAAAGATGAACAGAGGATCATTGTCGCTGAAATCGAATGAGATCGGACGACGTCTCCTGCTTCTATTGGCTGCGAGAGAGAGCAGAGTAGCCGCCTGGCAGAAACTGGCTGGATCACAATAGTGTGGATGGATGTGGATGCCGCATCGCATTGGCCGTAAGTTGCTACTTATTTTCATAAACGCGTGCGGCTCAAATATTTTTAAAGCCTATATGTTCTGTGGTTGTATCGAAATCGTAAATGTGGTATACATATTTTGATGATGTGAATACTAACTTTTTTTTGCACTGCAACAAAATTAGTGACTGCACATTTCAAGTGCACGATGGGTGCGTCCGCACTCCCCGTTCATCACAATTATTAATTTTATTGACGTATTGTGCTTTTGGTGATTCACGAAAAATACTTGGCTTCGTTGTATATATATGAAGCAGTGCAATAATGCGCTAACATCATTCTTTAGAGATTCCTTTCAGGGATGTGTTGATCATTTTGCAATCTTTCCTATACCATGAAACCTGAAGAAGGTGGCTGAGATCAGTCAGCAGTACGAAAGAAAATCTCAAGTGTCCATATATGATAGCAGCACAGAAATTATCTGAGTCATATGATTGCGGGACTGTAATTTTGTGGTTACGCGAAAGTCCTTTCATTATTTGAATATTCGGCTAAGCAGAAATATTTTCCTACGCAAGTCCATTTTCCAGCTTTAGTTCTAGAAAACACTTCGGTGTTGCAAAAGTGAATGGTGAATAGAGTATAACAAGAACATCGTGCGTAAGGCTGCACTCACAGAACATAGGACATCCAAAAACTGAGTTCCTTAAAGCTAATATTATGAACTCTTTAGCATGGTCTTGTTAGGTTGAGTGAAGATAACGGCCATTATTTTCACAAATAAAGAAATGAACGCAATGATGCTGCCATTCAAAATTATTGGGAATTGTTCGCATCATTTTAGGGCAATGATTCAAAATCAACCTTGTTGTTAAAATGTAGTGTTCTTAATGCTACAGCGTAAAAAATAGTTTGTGATGCAGCGGTGGTCCTTCCAGAGCGCACTCATTCCATATTGCGCATGTGATAAAGAATGGGATAGCAAATAACAGTAAAAGCCAGTTATGTATGCGTTCAAGTGGGCGAAGGGCGAAGGAGCGAAGGACAACTTACAAAAAAAGTAGTCAATGCACTTGCTTGTTGCTGTTTTTTGTACTTCCAAAACGATTTGACGCAGATAGTGGGCAGTGAGGCAAGTAGGAAGCGGCCTGCTGTGAGGCCTCGCGGTAGCTTTGTGAACCAGGCTCGAGCCAACGTTAACGTTGGCTCGAGCCTGGTCAGCACAATTGTGCTGACTTATGCACTGCGTACAGCCAATTGGTCCTACGCTCTTAACGTTCTCCGCCGATTTCCCTCCCGTCGCTGAGGACCTCCTCATTTATTGCTTCTACAGTCTAATCTAAGACATCCCTTCCGGTTTCAATGTTCTTGACGGGGACTTCTGAAATAACTTTTTTCGTGTAGCGTTCTCAGAAATTTCCCTGGTGATATTATTCTCATTTTCGACCATTCCATCATGTTTTTGTGAACAGAATGGTTATTTGCTCATCGCGTAGCTAACGTTGCCTCAGGCTTTCGCCGAACCAGTGCTCAAGGAGCCCATCCGGCTTGTCCCAGAAGCGTGTCAGTGGGGAACGATGCAGAGGCGGCTAACGCTCCAGAAGGTGTTGACCCAAACCGGGCTGTCTCAGTGTTTCTATGCTCGCGGACAACTTTCTGTTGCAATGAAGGGAAAGCAAGGGAGGCAAAGGGGGAACGAGACAGAGCGCTTCTGAAAGGAGACCAGTGTTTTCATTCACGTTAGCTTAAGCTCGGGAAGAGAAAACACAATCTCCTTGTTAGCAACCGTTAAATAAGACAAAGCACACAAAAGAATGTAGCCTTTTGCTTATTTTGCGGCTTTTCCCTTCCGCGTCTGGGCAAACGCGAGATCACCGGACGTGTAAGCTGCGTCGATTGAGCTCCTTTCCCGGGCAACCAAAAGCACTGACCAACGCTGGCGGACTGCTTGGCGTGGTAACACGTGTGCAGAGAAGCTCCGCCCCCGTCGCTTTCCCTTCAATGCCACACGGATTTAGTTGCGCGCGAGTGTACGTACGCACCGCAGGCAAACACCCAAAGGGCGCCTAGGTGGGACAGCTGCATTAGCGAGGGATACGTTTACTACATAAATGCGGCGAAACGAAATGACGCGCTTAAGTTCCTTCGTGTTTGCAGATAGTAGATTAAAAGGCCTGTGCTCGCAAGGAAGTTTCTTAGGACGGTTGCAGAAGGTTTCAAGAGATTGTAATATTCATAAAATTATTTTTTGAAAAACGCGGTTACTGCCATATAAACTTTGAATGTCGTGTGTAGTGACATGTGCGAGCCGATTTATTTCTAGTTGGCTCCATTGACGTCCTCTAAGGTGACGTGTGCAGACGAAAAATGCAGTAGTAGAAATGGAATGTCTCGGAATACAGCGTGTAGACTAACGTGATCGATTGTGTAAAGTATAATGCTGCACATTTCATTGCTATAGGTTATTCACAACTTTTCCTTACTAAATCTCATTAGCCATTATGTAAGATTAAACACAGAAATATACCTGTAATGAGAAAGCAATGTGGCAGGGTTTCATTGTCTGTAACGGCAGGTGTGCCAAAAGGGACGTTAGTACAGAGAGGACAACGGCGTTTGTGTTGTCCAGTTCGTTCTTCTTCCATGCATGCCAGTGCGCGCAAAGAATAGAAGCCCGTTATATTTCATCACTACAGAACATTTCAGCAAAACTGCATGTCTTCAGAGCGCCCTAATGTAATAGACTTTGTAGGCGTACACTAACATGAACATTTGGCAAACAAAACGCTTCACAACGTGACGCAGCAGTTCACAGATGCAGAAAAGAAAACATGTCATCCTCGGTCGCCAACAGAAACGCCAGCGCGCCGCTTCAGGGGATCGCCAGGTCATTCCTGGTCTCTCGAACGACGCGGCCATACCTGGGGACACGTACGCGCGACGGGAGGTGTTGGTCAAAACTGAGTGACGTCAGAGGCCACGGCAAGAGTGAGCAGGTCTGAATATATTCTAGAGGGCGCTGCGTCTGAACGGGGACAACGTTTTCTAAAACGATTCCGAGAGGGTATACGCCCTGTTGTAGCAAGAGTTTCGTACAATAATCACATGAACGAATAAATTGAATCCTGGAATTTGGCGTGCAGAAGCCACAATTTGAAATTAGTACAAGGAACTCTGGCGCTAGTTTATATAGAAACCGGGCAATTGAGTCATAAGTTCTTGACATTGTCGAATCTTGCCTTATTGACAAATTTCCGTTGTAGTTAGCTGTGATTTCCAACGAATATTGTGTTTCTATATTTGAACTAATGAACCTAAATAAAATTGTGTGACGACAGCATTGGATTAGAGGATCTCTAGCACAGAAGCCCAACATTGTAATCATTACAGATCAGGCGCACAGATTGATTCAGGCGTACAGAATCAGGCGTACAGATTGATTGATTGATGAGTGATGTTTAAAGGGACACTAAAGCGAAACAATAAATCAGTTTAGACTAATGAAGCATTGTTGGAGAACCCTGGAGGCAGTCATTTAAAAAATAGTTTGATTATTTGACGAGAAAATGAAGGTCCAAGTATCAGCACTTGAATTTCGCGCCGAAACCCCAGCGCCGGGGCGTCAGCTTGACGTCAGGGATTCGAAAGTATGTTTTCGCATTTGGGCCGCGTTGACTGTATAATGGTTCCCGAAACTTGTCATGTTTAATATTTGGTTCCTTTAGAACACCTTGTAGTCAATCTGTACCGATATATATAATTAGTAGGCCATAGAAGATGCCATCAGAATCCAAGACGTCTCAGCCCCCAGGTGCGGGAACTTAAGTAGGTGTCGCAACCCGTATTTCGTTCTTGTGCTTTTTCTGGCTTACCGAACGTCTTATCGTTGCAAGAGTGGTGTTTTTGGTGTTGTAGAACGGTAATTTACTGATACAGAAGAAATCAATTTTCCCTTTAGTGTCCCTTTAATGGCGCAAGGGCCAGGCGTGATGTCCTTGGTGATGTGATCGCAGTGTAATTATGGGTTATATGAAATCGGTGTGACGTGGGGGGGGGGGGGCTGTGAAGGGGCCCTAAATATAATCGCGCTAAAGTGCGTAGAATCTGTATAATAAGATTATGGCGATGACGTATGACGTCTGCTATGAACAATAAGATGCATTTCAGAAAAATAATACGATGTGTAAAAATATATCAGGTTATAAGATATGCTAGAGCACTACTGCCTCTTTAGAGCCCTTAAAACACAAGGGCTTGGAGGCATGTGCTAAACAGTACAGCTATCCCAGCGGCATCCTCTAAAGAGAGGAAGCGCTACGAATGCATGGAAATAACAACATGTAAGACCACATCTCTGAGGAAACCTAGGACTGTGTCTGTACTAAAACGCGGTTCTGGACCGAGAAACATTACAGGACGAAGCGGAGTGTGCTGCCTGTATGCTAACGAAAAATGTCTCATTCTCTCAGATTCAGCTTCCCGACACTCCAGGAGGACGTGGAGCACGGTCAGCCTCTCCTCGCATCTACCACACAATGGAGGCTCACTTCCGGTGAGTAGAAATTTATGGGTGCTAAATGTGTGTCCTATTCTGAGACTACAACATAGGACATCGGTTCGGTGCGATTTTGTAGCAGAGGGCCAGAATCCTAACTGTGGTCCTATCAGGTGGAGCTTATTATCCGTTTCCGCATCCCACATGCGTGGTCAGTGGTCTCGTTCGCAAGAAAAGCCTCAGATCTATGACAGGCACCTCAGCGTTAGGGTTAACAGCTTGCGATGCGACTGACGTGGCCATCTCGTCCGCCAGAACGTTACCCTCGATGGTCCTGTGGCCAGGCACCCAGCATATAATGATATGCTGGTTAGATATGATTGATGTTTGATGTTTAATGGCGCAAGGGCCAGGAACGGCCACAGAGCGCAATGCTAGTGCTAAAGAGTTTGTCCTGGTCTGATAGTTTCTGTGAATTTAATGTGACGTGGCTTTATAGGGGCCTGAAAGAGTTTGAGTAAATTGTATAAAATATACGCGCAATAAAACTATGGCAATGGTTATTGACGTGTAATATGAACACTAAAATGCATTGGGAACAGAATGGTACAATATACAAAATATGTCAGATGCTAAAATTTTCTAGAGCACTTCTGCCTCACAAGAGCCCTTGAAAGCCAAGGACCTAGAGGCATGTGCTATGCAAAGAAAACTATCGTAGAGGTATCCTCTTGAAAGAGGATGCACTACGTAAGTAATGGGCTTATCACGTGTAGCACAACATCTTTCAAGTAAGCGACGACTGCTTGGGCCTTAAAAAGCGGTTCTGCACCAAGAAACATGGCCGGATGCAGAGGGACGTGATGGCTGCATGCAAAAGAAAAATGGTTCTACCAAAAATTTCTGTAGACCAAGCAGCGGAAGTGAATGTTATAGCGCAGTGTCTACGCCAAGCTTTTTCCAAAGCTTTATTTACACAATTGAGAAGTTTGCATATGATTCAACAGTCCTTTATTCTTGGTTTTTACATTTTCGTTGCACAATGAATGCTTTATTTTGCGTATTGTGGATAGGACCACTTTTAACAAGGAATTGTAAATTTTTCTCTTTATTACTATACCTTTAAATAGAAAACCAACTACATAAATGGACTTGGTGACGCTTGAAATATATTTTTAATTTCTTCGCGCATCGTCACGCATACGGACGGTGGGCCAATATGTCTGCGTCATTTTCTCGGGAAGTTTCGCAAGATTTTAATTTGTGAGGAAATGGGTCAGATAAGCTGTCTGTAGGTTTTCATATTTGAAGTGTACTTGATGAGGAAGCTTTAGCTCGGGGGTTCCTACCTAATACATGGCAAAGGAGAGACGGTTTATCTCGCTAACCACGATACCATATTTGATGAGGTTCGTTTCTATTAGAAGAAAAAGCTAAAATCTCGTGACTGTTACTAGCGAACATTTGAATTATAGTGTTAATTCTTTTATTAGAGAGTGTTCAAAAACGCAAATTTTCCATAGACCGCAATTATTAAGTTTACATCTCTAACTCAGCAAGAAGAACAAGATCTCGGTTCCGTAAATACCCTCTAACAGTAAATCTAAAACACACAATATTGGTGTATTATACATGACTCTTACAAGCACCACTATTGTGTTAGTAGGAATAGTGCAAAAACTTTGTAAAGAGTGTAGCAAATTACGTGAAATATATATGAATGCACTAAACTTGTGCGCTTTGGTTGTTCTACGGGATGCGTTTTACCTAACATTGGTATCTGCTCTGGTACAGCCTTAAGGATTTGTAAACTTGGTGTTGTTATTTACTTTAAAACTTACAGATTTTCCGCGATTAAAAAAGCCAGCCTCTAGGTAACGCATCCGCTTCAACAGTCGCTAGAACGTAACGTACTCTCTGAAATGCACGCAGGGTGGTTGAAATCGGCCAATGCGTTTTCTCAGAAAAAAAATATCTGTTTTAGAAGTATTTGAATAGCCGAAATGGGAGTTACGCCTGAGGTAAATTGTTACGTTCTACCGGCCAAAGGCCGGTAGCTACGCGATGAAATCCAGGCCGATTCGCAGAGCAAAAAGACGGCGCTTTATTTCCAGCTCGGAAATATATATAGAAGAGAAAAGAGAGAAAGAAAGAAGAGGGACCATAGGCGCATGCGCGGAGAGGCGCACGTGGCTCCGAATAGGTTATCTGCAGCATTCCTTTCCCCTAGTAGCCGTAGCGCTCCACTGGCTTTCTGGTTCTTGTGGAACGACGAAGGTCATGAACAGGCCTTTCGGGAGGGTCTTGAGCCTCGTTTATCGGTGCCCCTAAGGTCGTCGGAGGCGATTCCTCAGGACTTGATATTTCTCTGCTTCCGTCTGTGTCTGATGAACGCTTCCGGATCTGGTCGACATGTCGTCGAACGACACCGTCCTCGGTAGCCACAGTGACTAAACGGGCACCACTCGTCGATTTTACTTTGCCTGGTGTCCACTTTTCTCCTATGCCGTAGTTGCGCACATAGACGGCATCTCCAGGGGCGAAGTACCAACTGGCGGAATCAGCCGCTGGATCCTTGGGCTTTTCGTGGCTCTTGGGAGGAAGACTCATATCTAGTCTTGTACGCAAGCGGTACCCAAGAAGAAGTTCAGACGGTGAAAACCCTGAAGCCTGTTGCGAATTTCGGTAGTTACAAAGAATTCTAGCCAAGGCAGTTTCCAACTCCACACGAGGCATTCTCTTCAAGCCCTCCTTGATAGTTCTCACTGCCCGTTCGGCGAGACCATTGCTTTGAGGGTGATAAGGCGGGGTGCGAATATGCTCGATTCCATTTTTCTGCACAAATACAGCAAACTCTGAACCGGTAAAGGGCGTACCGTTATCCGTAACTATGGTGCGGGGCAAACCGAACCTGCTAAACAAGGTTCGCATGCAATCGGCAGTTGCCTTAGCGGTTGCTCGAGATACTGGAATGGCTTCTAGCCAATGGCTGTGTGCGTCGACGATTACCAACAACATGTTGTTTGCAATGGGCCCTGCGTAGTCGGCATGCAGCCGTGACCACCTCTCTCGCGAAATCGGCCAGCTAACGGGGTTCCGCGCAGGTGGCATGGGCAGAGCCTGCACACAGCTTCGACAGTCTGAGGCCATTCTACAGATGTCTCGATCTAAACCTGGCCACCAAAATCTAGCCCTCGACCTTGTCTTCATGGTAGACGCCCCCTGATGAGACTCGTGCAGCATCTTCAACAGTTTCCCACGCGCCTCCCTTGGTATCACCACACGATGGCCCCAGTACAACAGCCCCTTCTCTACAGACAATTCGTGTCGTCTTTTCCAGAATTCCGCCATTTCTCTGCTGTCATCTTCTACGACGGAGGGCCACCCTTCAGTCACGTACCTGCATATCGTCTGCAAAAAAACGTCAGCTGCTGCGAGTGCTTGAATCTCCTGGTGGGAAACCGCTGACTGGTCCCATTCGTCTATGCTAAGCACCATTTCCGACAGATCTTTGGTTTCCGCTAGCGGCTCCTGCAGCGATTGAGGCAAACGGCTTAGAGCATCAGAAATTAGCATCTGTTTGCCAGGTTTACAGATCAGCTTGTACTGGTATGCCCCGAGCAAAAGCGCCCAGCGCTGAATTCGGGCTGCAGCCATGACAGAAGTTTGACGATCCTGTCTGAGAAGGCCCAACAAGGGGCGGTGGTCCGTTACAAGCGTGAACTCCCGTCCCAACAGGTAATCGCGGAACCGTGTCACGCCAAATACCAGGGCTAAGGCCTCGCGCTCAATTTGGGAGTATTTTCTCTCTGCTGAGGTGAGCGTTCGTGATCGGAAACCAATTGGCCTGTCTTCACCATTTATTCGATGGAAAAGGGCAGCACCGACACCGTAAGGTGACGCGTCGCATTCCAACATCAGCTCAAGCTGCGGATTAAAGTACGTTAGCAATGGGGCTGAACACAAAGCATCCTTGGCCTTCTGGAATGCCGCGTCTTCTTTTTCGTGCCAAACCCATTTTGCACCTTTTTCAAGAAGGCTGTACAAGGGTGAAAGTATTGTGGAAAGATTTGGCAAAAACTTGTTGTAAAATGTAACCATTCCCACAAAGGATCGCAACTCAGCAACATTTCGTGGTGAAGGGGCTAGCCTGATTGCATCCACGTGCTTCTCGAGTGGATGTAGCCCTTCAGCATCGATACGATGGCCAAGATATGTCACTGATTGTTCACCAAACTTGCACTTGTCGGCACGAAGCTTGATACCGTTCTCGCGGAAACGCTGTAGCACAGCTTGCAGGTTTACGTTTTCAGCCACGCTGCTCTCGGCTATCAGGACGTCGTCTAGATAAGCCTGGGTCCCTTTTAGTCCTTGCAGCACAGATTCAATTTTCCGTTGGAATATCGCTGGAGCTGATGCGATGCCAAACGGTAACCTGTTGTAGCAAAAGAGCCCCTTTTGTGTGTTTATCACTGCTAATTTCCGCGAATCTTCATCTAGCTCGACCTGATTGTAAGCATCGCGAAGGTCTAAAATACTGAATTTTTTTCCTCCACACAGGTTTGCAAAAATATCGTCTATGACAGGCAAGGGGTACTGCTCAACATCGCACACAGGGTTTAGAGTAACCTTGAAGTCCCCGCAAATGCGCACTGTTCCGTCCTTCTTCAAAACTGGCACGATGGGCGTTGCCCATTCGGAATGAGGGACTGGAGATATTATGCCAGCTGACACTAATCTGTCAAGCTCCTTAGACACTTTATCTCGAAGTGCAAAGGAATTTTCCTTGCCTTGAAGAACTTGGGGTTTGCTCCGGCCTTGATGTGCAGTCGGGCTGGCGGTCCTTTCATGAGACCAGCGCCTTCTGTAAAAAGGTCGGAGTGTTGCTGGAGCAGCGTCGGCACGTCCTCCAAGGCTTGTTTTGGCACAGGAGCCGTCGAATACACGCTCAGCACCTGAATGCGTTCGTCTGTTAATTTTTTCAGCAGGTCCCGACCGCATAGACTGGGGCCATTGCAGTGTAAAACTGTCAGACTGCACTGCACTGTTGTACCGTCGTAGGAAACTGGCATTGTCAGTGCTCCCAGAAGCGGCAACTTTCCGAGATAGCATGAAAGCTGCACTTCCGCCTTTTGTAGCTGCGGCCATCGGTGAGAGTGCAATTTGTAAATGCTCTTGGGAATGACACAAACAGGGGAACCAGTATCGATGTCCATCGTTATTTCAATGCCATTCCACGCGAACGATTTCCTGATGGGCGGTATGAGAGAGCGCGTGGTAGTCAAGGACCAGATTTGTGACGCGCTGCTATCACTTTCTTCGCTTTCCGTCGCCTGAGCAGTTACTGCTAGCATTTTGCTTGGTTCATTTGCCGCACACATTCTCGCTAAATGCCCTGGCCGTGCACACTTGTAACATTTCCGCTTGATTTGTCGACAAGCATTGGTCTTGTGACCACGTCTACCGCAACATTTGCATTGTTGCACGCCTTGCGACTTCGCGCGCGATTCGTATTGTCTAGAGAGCTTTAGCAATCTTGCTTGTTCTTGGTCTGTAACAATACCTTGCGAATCGCGTTCAGCGCTCTCTGCGGCAAGGGCAAGAGCCTCGGCTTCTTCAAGATTCAGATCTTTCCTCGCTAGCAGCTGCTTCTGCACATTCTTGGATCTGACGCCGCACACAATACGGTCCCTTATCATTCTGGCCAGCATAGTTCCAAAATTGCAGTTGTGTGCCATTTGCCGTATTGCCACTATGAATGCATGTACAGATTCCCCTTCTTGCTGGCAGCGATGGAAGAACTTGAAACTTTCAGAAATTTCATTCGGTACCGGGTCGTAGTAGCTGTTTAACGTCTGCACAACTTCTTTGTAGGTCAGGGCGTTAGGCTTTCGCGGGGCTACCTTTCCGTTCAAAATTTCTATTGTCCTTGTTCCAAGCGCAGCTACCAGCAGGGCTCTTTGCTTAGCATCGTCCTTCACATCATTCGCTTCGAAATAGGCTTCAACCTTGACTAAATACGCCTGCCACTTATCTTTTTCGTCTTCAAATTCCGGTAGCCTGTGTGCCATGGTCGGTGGTGGGTTCCTTCTGCTTGGCTTCCTTGCTGCAGCAGAATCCTCGTCGCCACTGTTACGTGGTGTTTTTTCTTTTTTTCGCCGTCGCTCTCTCTCTGCCTCAACCTCAACGCTGATGCTAAGGGCGCAGGAGAAACGCCCATCGATTAGACGAGCGACACGCTTGTGAAGGCCGATTCGTTACATGTTAAAAAGTCAGACCGCTTCATTACAGCGAAATCGATGTCGCACATACACTCCTGTATTGATTTCACGAACTTTGGCAGCCTTGCTGCAAGTCCTCGTCCCAAGCGCTGGAACGTGTCCAGCGTCGCAGCACACTCCAGGAGCAGGTTGACCGGCTGTCGTCGGTGAACGGAGCCGAGGCAACCGCCATGATTCGAGACGCTGTCAGGAGCTTTCGAGATATGGACGCCTTCATGCACGTGTCCTGCATCGTCAAACGCCGCGTCGTCTGCCATTCTTGCGAAGATTCCCGTCTGCAACTGGACAGCATGAATGACGATTGCTGGTTCTTGGTGAGGCGACACCTGATGCTCGAATACAACAAGGAAACCAATACTCAACCGTCCGCCCCGTGAGACGCTGCTGGACTGACACTCTACCACTCTGCAATAAAGCCAACCGGCCGATAGCGACCACGGTTTCGTTCCTTTGCATCCGGGAATTCAATTTAGAGTGGTTTTCGTTGTTTTTCTACAACCGGTGAAGCTCACCTATAACTACCGCTACGGAAAGGCTCTAGTAACATGTAATGAAACACATCGGATCCATGCTGCTACAATACCTACATTTGTCCTTATGATTATGTTTCTTCGCGCAAATGCATGAAACTTGCTGAAAACTCTTTGTATACAGTTTTCTTCCCTTGTTTTCTAGAAAGCTTTATTGCCTAAACTTTGTACTGGAAACTCGCGACACGCTGACTTGAAGTTGTAGACACCCGTACTTTTCCCCAAGCCACCTAACTTACGGACTTTCGGTGGGTTCTGCAATATTTCGAGAAAGATGAAAACTGGCATCAGCCGTTACTTTAACACGAAGCTCATGAGAAAACCAAATAGTTTTCTGTGCAGTTTCCTAACCCTTTATGAAACTTGCTTCAACTTGCGTTCTATTGCGGAACTGAGTTGTCGTATTCAGCGTCTTGAAGTTTCGGGTAGCCCATTATTTCAGCCTCCACTCGCAATCTGCAAGACTGCTGCTTAGCTGAGATGGTAGAGCGAGCACCGCGGAAACGCGTTGGTCGCGGTTACGATCTCGAGACCATGGCGGATTTCCCTTCAACTGAAACGTTTCTCTCGGACAAAGTTCCTTGGGTGTTTTTTTTATGTTTTTACGTAATTTCGCGCTACATTCGCTGCAGTGCCAATTTTTTCCCTTTGATGAAACATCCAGCTCTGTGCGGGTATTCGCAAGACGGATTTGCCGTTTGGTGGCGTTTATTATCGAAAAGCTTCCGCACCTAAGGGTGTCCAGAGTTCGCTTCATTCAGGCGCACTCGATCGGTAAAATTGTCGTTTACAATCTGTTCCGAGTTTCGCCATAAGCTGATGCATTGCCTTGTTACAATAAAAACCACATGAATAGAACAGGATGACTTATGGAAAAAAAAAAGAATTGTCTATGCATTCTTGTTTTTGAGTTGTATTATTCGACAAGGAAGTTCTCCACTGGAGCTAGTTGCAAACGGCTAACTGTGAGGCACCATGGTTGCTTTGTTAGCCACAACATTGTACAGGCTCGAGCCAAAGTTGGGCTGATATATGAACTGCGTAGTGTTCCTCGGCCGAACGCTTGTGATTCGCTCAGCCAGATTCCATACATTCGCTGAGGAGCTCCTGAATTATTGTTTTTATAGCGTCATTTCCCATATCTCGACCGGTTTGAATTTCTTTGTTGGGTACCTCAATTTTTTTGTCGCAACAGTGTTGTTCATCATCTCCGTGCAGATTTTCTTGACATTTTATACGATCCCATATGGGTTATGTGCACAGAAACATTATTTTCTCATCGGATAGCTAACATCACCACAGCCTCCCGACAGATAAGTGCACAGACAGCCAGTCGCGCTCGTTCATGTGGCATGCGAGTGGGGAACGCCGTAAGAGCGTCGAACGCTCTAGTACCTACTGACGCAACCAGGGCTGTCTCTGTTTCTAAGCCTGGCTGGAAGAGACCGAAAGGCTGTCAAGCCGGGACCGCCGCATTAGCGAGCTTTACGCTTACTAGGTATATGTGGTCAATGCTAATGGCGCACTTACTTTCTCCACTTGTGCTAAAAGCAAATTAAAAGGCATACGCTGATTATGAAGCTTTTCAGGACTGTTGCATGACATTGTAAAATGTTGCTCAGTTAATGAAAAATTCATCCGAAAATGCGCATGAACCAGTATCCACTTTGGCGGTAGCGCAATGTGGCGTGGGCGAGCAACGTATTCAAAAGTGGCTGCATTGACATTCCTACTGCGGTTTAGGTGCTTGAATAACCATGATGCCTCAAAAAGAAAGAGGAAAGAAAAGCAATAACATGTGGGCTTACTAGATCACACGCACGAATTGAAATATATGCTTTAGCGTACTGCACGTTTCATTGCTGTTATTGTTGCAATCCGTTCCTCGCTACAAATTATGCATTAGCCATTAGCATTAGCCTAAATTAAGAATGATTTATGCATTGAATGACAGGGCGTCGTGGTAGGGATTCAATGTATTGTAAGAGTTGTCGGACGATCTCGCCGCTTCCACCATTTGTAAGGGTTGAAGGTCGTAGGGAGAAACTTGGGAGGAACTAGGCGTACGGGGTTTATTTACAGTAATTACGTTTTAGACAAGAGATACATTTACACAGTCTAGCGTGGCTCCCAAATGGAGCCCGCAAGACGAAGCATACAGCATACGATCATGAAGCTGCAAACACTGACGAGCACGCAGCTGACGAGCACACTGACGAGCACACTCACAGGGTACGAGCACACCCTAGCAGCCGACAACAGCCGCTTATGAACACTCCATTGGTCCCTAGTTCCCTCGGTGAGGGAAGCGTTCGACCAGTCAATTCGTAGAAAGTCCTCGTGGCCGCCTTTGAGAGAAGGGGTAGGGGGTTTACACACACACATTCCGCACAGGTTTCACGGCCCCCTCCGAGGTGAGACGGGCTTCGCAGAACTCGGGGCGTACTTCTTGACCAAGCTGACCTTTGCAGAGTCACGGCCGGTTGTCTATTGTCTTGCGTCGCCGTTGGCAGATGGTCATTTTGCTTCTGTTTTCTTTACTCAGAAAGCTTTCTGCTGAATTATGATCTCTCAGGCTCCTTCATTGCTGGATCTCTTCGTGTTCGGACTATGCTCTCTTTCGTTCCTAAGTTATCCCCAACACCCGCGGACACAGAACTACTTGAAAAGTCTTGAGATGCTTGCAAAACGCTACAGACGTACGCCTTGGTGTATGGTAGAATGACATTACAATTTCTTCCATAGATAACCTAACCGCCTGGAATACACAAGCAAATATTCTCTGCTCGCTAACAGCCCATTACTGGGGTCACGAGAGTCTATATTTTAAAATGGATTCGGAACGTCTAACTCGAGAACTTGTTCAAAGTATTTCATCTGATAGCGCATAAAATGACGAACAGCATGTTATAAGTACGGCGACCATTGGCGTTAACGAACGGAAGAACCCACCGACAGAGCGACTCCCAAGGTTCAGCATAATAATTTGGCTTCAGCGCACCGGAACTTCAACAATCAAGGGTGTGTTCGCGATTTCGACCCAAGGAGCGCACACCACCATACTTCCATGCTCGCGCAGCAGTGGCTGACAGCAGGAGAGAAACGCCGGTGTCCCACTGAAAGTAATAGCAGCGGTGTGACAGCCGCGCTGTGAAAACCTGGGAAGTTTTCAAGTGGACAGGCTCTAAATTTGTTAGGCATCTCAATGCGTAATGGAAACGCTGCAAAGTAGTAAGTTCGACAAAAAACGAAAGAAAAAAATACGGTTGCTGGTGTATTCAATATCTGAGTCGGAGTTCGGTTAACCCTTTGTGTCTCAGCTTTAAAGATTTTGCCACAAGGTGAAATAATGCTGTCAATATCGTGTGCTTCGTCGATCTTTGAGATCCAATATTTTTTTGTCTTTGCCAGCACTTCGACCTTACGAAGTTCACCTAATAGGTAGCACCGTGTTGTCTCCTGACGAACAGTGCAGCTACAAGAAATATGGCGTCGTCCTCCGAACATTCGCATCGCATTTATACCTGACCTTTCTCCCAGCTTGTCATGAAGCGTTTTATTTTCGTTATTCCTACATGACATTTTTCGTAGACAGGAGCTATACACACAACAATCATTTTTATGTAATTTACAGGAAAGAGGCGAGAAGCATTTCTGTGGGCAGGGATTGTGTTGGCGAAATGGAGCTCACACATATGAGAACCATTGAATAAAAAGCTTGAACAGATATTGTATTATAGGCTTACTGCTTCACATCGACCACATGTACCAAGCTACAAAAGGACGAACTTGTCGAGATGTGTGCTTAGGCATCCCATTGTGGTTGAAGTGCGGCGGTAGACAGTCCAAGGAAGTAGAGGACGGCAACAGATATGGGCGTGTGATTATAATACCTTAAACATGCCGCCGGAGCTGCGGTAAGCAATACACTACGTTGTACATAACACTTGTCGCGACAGCCTACACCCTCCAGCTTTCTTTCTTCAGCTAAGTAATCGGAGCTGTTAGAAGAGGGGCGTGGTGCCCAAGGGAACCACACAAATGTTCAACAACCCTAAGATGTTTTCATGCAAACGGAATAAAAAACACGCAATAAAACTTCTGCTCTGAGAATATACCTTTCAAAGCGACAGGACACTCGTATGATAGCGCGTGTACAAGTAGAACAACATTCTGCTTCTTATGGTGCTTGTTATCCCTGGACGAACGGACTTTTTTTTCTTCAGCCTACCTTGGTCCTAACGATATATATTGGCACGTGTAGTCGTTTATTTTTTTCCGGTGAACGCTTTTCCCCAGTAAACAAATGTTAACTGTTATCGCTCGACGCAAGAAAGCGAACTCGGGGAACGAGCGCTTCGTGTTTAATGCTTGAACTTTCGCCTCTAAACAAACGAAGAACAAGGAACAGCTTCCTCCCCGATACGTCTTTGTAGTCGCGTCATCGAACTTCCTCGAAGAAGCACTGGTCAACAAATGCATTTGAGGAAACACTACAGATTACTGAGGGCGTGAGCGCGTCCAAGCGGTTCTACAGAAAGAACGACCGCACTCAAGACACGTGAGCGATCTGACGGCGATAGCACCCTCACCACTCGACAACCGAAAAGCGACCGCAAAGTGGTGCAGTCAAAGCGAATGATTCAAGCCAGAAGTAAACCTACGACGCAATATCAAGACTTAGGATATAGTAAGTCAAAAGCATATGCGAAATCATTGTTTTTTAGCAAGTACCGAGCACATGTTGGACGTGCTCTTTTCTAGAATTACATAATTGCAATGACTTAACTGCGAAGACGTGCACATACCTTCCGATCTAGGAGAGAACGTGAATATTGATGTCGGCTCGACGAACGGCAGGCTCCCACGTCACTTTTCGGTCGTCCATTGGGAACACGAACACTCGAACCTGCGGTCCCTTGTCGTAGTTACCTCGGCATCGAGGTACGTGGCACCGCCCCACTGTGAGAGTTCTAGGCGCACACTAACGTGAACATTCGGAAGGCAAAACACTTTACATCGTTACGCAGCAGTTCACTGATGCAAAAGAAAACACGTCCTCCCCGGGCTGCAGCAGAAATGCCAGCATGCCGCCCCATGGGATCGTTTGACTTAGCAATCGCGGTCTTGCGAATGGCGTGGCCATACCCGGGGACACGTCCGAGCGATGGGAGGTGTTGGTCAAATCTGAGTGACGTCATCAGCCACGGCAGTAGGGGCAAGATAAATATACCTGGTAGCGAAGCTTCCATAGGAGCCCATACGTTCACTATATGGCGGTTCATCGGTAGTTCATAGGGCTTAGCGCCATCTGTATGTGGTGGGAACACTTCCGGCAGAAGAAAAAAAATAATGTGACGCCATATCCGTTAAAAAAGAAGTGGCGTCATTTTGTTTTCAAAGGCGCGAAATTTGTTTTCTTGGCCTGCCTTTAGGGTTATATATTCAAATGCCCCGCCATTCGACTTGATGCGCGTTTCGAGCTTTTAGCGCGGAAAGCAATGCAGGAAAAGGCCAGCAGTAGGGTTGTCATAATCGCACCCCTGCAGAGATCATACTTTCTTTGGAGGCCGACGAAAGCTTTAGGTGCAGAGTGCTGATCCTAAGCCCGTCGGCCAGCGCTGACGCACGATAACGGCCACACAATTATCTGGCGGTCCTGACTCCCTGCTTTTGACTGAAGAGGTTAAGAAGCGATGAAGCTACCCGCGTCACGAAATTCAGACAGACTTCGATAAGCGAAAAACACTTGAAACTGGAAATTTGAAACTTGACACTTCAAAAAAGATGGTAAGCTCTGTCCACATCACCACTCATAAGGACCGCCTCCCATGACGGTCGCGCAAATTTTTCAGGAAATTTGGCAAGATTGTCTTCTTTGAACAAATGCGCCATATACGTTGTCTGTTGATGTTTACCTCTGAAGTGTTAATTCAGAGGAAGCTCCAGCTAGGTGGCACCCACTTAAGCATAACGTAAAAGAGAAATACTGTTTCTTGGCAACCACTGCACGAAATTTTATGAGGTTTCTTGTTGGATGTAAATGAAGAAGTTTACCCGCCGCCATGACTTAGCGGCTATGGAGTTACGATGCTAAGCACGTGGTCGTGGCATCGATTGATGGCGACAATTCGATGGGGCACGTTAAATGACCTCTGGCGACCAAAATATTCCGTAATCTCTCACTACGCGTGCCTCATAAGCAAGTCATGGTTTCGTCAGGTAAAACCCCAGAATTCAATTCGACTGAGAAAAAAAAATTAAAGCCTAGTCACTGTTGGTAGCACTTTTTCGAAGTGCTGCTTCAAGTGTTTATTGAAAATTGTTGAGAGTCGCGAATTTTCACAAACAGAAACTGTCATGTTTACAACTATGTAGCTCAGCAATGTAAATGACATCACAATTCTGTAGATTGCACTAATAGCTAGTGCATCTAGAATAGACAAAATTGGTGTATTATACATGACGCTTAAATGCACCACTATTATGCGAGTAGGACGTTGGCGAAAGCTCCGTAAACAGTGCAACAAATTAGGTAAAATATCAATCATTGCTTAAAATTGTCTCCTTTGGACGTCCTAACGGATGCCGTTTGCAGAGCTTCTAACTTACCAATTTTCTGCAATTTAACATTAGGCTGCAATTAAAGCATCTACTGCAACAGTCACTAGAAGTTAACTTTCGCTCTCAAATTCACCGAATTTAGATATATTCAGCCGAGGGATCTTCTGACAAAAGCATTTCGGCGTTTTATAGTATTTGGATAGGCAGCATCAGAGTTGCGCCCGAGCTGACCCTTTCTCCCAATGCACAGAAATATTGGTGAATGACCGCTCGCATTTCATGTAAAGACACCTCATTTCGCGCCACGCCCAATTGCTTGCTTGCTCGCTTGATTACACCGCGTATGCGTGCAAATTCTCACTCGCTTCACTGCAATACACAAAATGCTTCGCCGCAATACAAACGTGTCATGCGCTGAAGCCATGGCAAATTAGTTTTCCATTTTTTTATTCATAATTGAAGAATCGCAGCAAGGTAGGCGTTTAAGTGTTTGCCCCTTAAACTACGGTTCATTCAAGTAAGAGGCCAGACAATTACGTGTTGGCTCCATGCTTTTATTTTTTTTTCATGCATAGCGTGTATAAAGAAATATCACAAGAAATGCCGTGCGTTGAAGACATCGTAAATTGCAGTTGTCCATATTTTTTTTGTAACTGAGGAATCGCAGCAAACTCGGTGTTTTACAGCTTGCCCCTTTATCTACGCTTTATTCCAATGAGATGCGAGACAATTGTGTGTTGGACACGCAGTTTTCCCTCACGAATAGCGTGTATAAAGAAATCATATCCCCGAAGAATCGAGCGTCAGAGCTAAGCCACACGCGCGGCAACAGGAAAGTGCTTATGATTTGAAGCACGCCTTGAAGGCTTATGGGCGCACACCTCCAAACGTATGCGCGCTTCTCATTCTGCGCGGCATGTCTCAGTCACGCTGTGCGGCGTGGAATTATTTTGGACCAGTGCGCGCTCCGCGTAACGTACGCGACGTCAAGTCTTACCTGATCGCTCTAGCGTTCTCGGAAATATACACTGAACTGCAACAAAAACTTATCGTGTCGTCGTTATCACGCTGGCCTCAGCAAATCGCTCCACGATCATGCCGGCGCCGTCCTCTTCCTTTTCGGTGTGGCGTGTGTCCGCTTTCCGCATGAATGCTTTTGTCGTTAAAAAAACGGAGAGACGCGGCTTTCGGCAACGAGGCGTGGCGCTGTCAAGGCTTGCACGCAGTCATTGCACAACGTTGCACAGGCGTTTCCTAAAGAATTTCAAGTTGCTTCCCGCGCATGGGATATGCCACAATGCAAGTGATGCGGGCTCCAGTCACGAAATGGGCGTCACCGCTGCATCGCGTTCACCCGTGGGCGCAGCCCAGCGTCGATGCGTAAACAAACTTAAATCTCGGAGGCAACGTCGGAGGCAGCATAACTGGGCGCCGCCATGCTTGCGGAAGTGGCCTGTGGCGAGAGCCAATAGGTGCGCAGCTCTGACCCCCCGCCGGCTACGGGATATGCTTTCCCTATACGCAGCCCGGATAGCCGCATTAGCGAGTAGTACGCTTACTGGATAAATGTTGGTAATGCTAAAGGTGCCTTTATGTTCCTTCGCTGCTGCAGATATAAAATTAACCAACATTTGCTGATAACAAACCGTCTTAAGAATGTCGCAGTATATCTCAAATTTTCGTTAGGTCAACAAACTAATTAGTCAAAAATTCGGATGTCGCTATATTCACTTTATAGGTCGTACATAATGGCATGTGCGAGCCAATCTGTTAAATGTGGCTCCATGGACGGTGCGACGCAGGGTGAACGTCAAATCCAAAGTTGCGTAAATAATAATGCCTCGAAGACAATGTCTAGGCTTAGCTTAGTTGGACAATTGTATAAATTCAAATAAGCATATGTTTTTCCCTACAGCACATTACATTCATGTTAATTGTTCATAGCTATTCCCCACCAAATCTCATTGGCTATTATGTAAGAATAAACAGAGGAATAAATCTACCTGCAATGAAAGAGCGCTGTGGCAGGGATTTCTTGTCTGTATTGGCAGGTGTGCAAGCAGAAACGTAAATACAGCGAACACAAGGAGGAAAGTGGTGTTTATGTTGTCCAGCTCGTTCTTCTTGCAAGCTCGCCTTTACGCACCATACACAGAATTTCAGCATAACTGCATGCCATCAGAGCGCCCTAGTTCCCCGGTCTCACGGTTCCAAGCATTTGATCTCGAAAATAAATTTGCCCAATGGGAGCAGCATAGCTGAATATTTGTTCTTGATGCCACGAACCAATGGACCTGTGCTAGGGAAAGTTAATCGAAGTAAAAATGCGAATTATGCCAATTTATATTCATATCTGTACCGCACTCTAGAACTGCAAATAGACTTCCTTTACACTAAGCTATCGATTACTACCGAAGAAAATCTTTAATGGAAAAGAAAAAGGAAATTTCTGTCGAGTTTCAGCTCTGGACTCTCGACTTGATGGCGAGGAATTGAAAGTATTGTCATGCGGCAATGACGGCTGCAGGTGTGCAAGCACGAAAAGCAACCGCATGCCTGTCTAAGCTTTGTAAAAGCATTTAAAATTGCCGCACTTACTTGGTGACGTTTCTTCATTTTTAATCGAACGCATAGATGGCCTAATTAATGAAGAAACGAAAATGACAAGCTACATTTTGCGTAGTGAGCAACGGAAGTTTCCAGTGATCAACGACTTATCCTTCCTCGAGATAATCCTATTATTTAGGTGCAGCAGCCGCAATCCTTGTTTCTTTTGTTTTTATCTTTAAAAAATGTCATAGCACGAGCCAATTGCGTCTTCCAAAACTGATCATTCAAAAAAGCACGAAATAAGTTTGTGCGAAGCCGCAGGAGGCGACGGCACAGTGATCATTTCCCCTAACACGCGTGAACTAAGCATGTTTCCGCCCTCGAGCACCGCTTTATGTGGCTTCCCATTTGCCATGCTTTCAAGAGCACATGCTCTGTTATTCCCAATGAGCATTTAGTTAATGTTTCTGAACTCTATTACGTCCCGCCCAAGCTTCTTCTTTATTCCAATGAGAGCAGTGTTCCCCGTAGTCAGTGCGAAACAATTGCAGCTTCACCGGATGCAGGGACGAGACAGTGGACGCAGTGCTTGGAGGAAAAAAGAAGAACTGTTAGCGAGAAAGCATTCCGTGACGATCTTGAAACCTGATAAAAACAGCAAAATCAGAAGAAAAGGGCCACATCTCGTGATGGAAGCGTTCTCCCTCTCCCCATTCTTTTGGCAAGGGGGAGGGAGGCAATAAAGAGTTCAGCGGCGCTAGGTTTCACGTCTGTGTAATGGGCCGCTGAAAAGCTGCAGAGCACAGCCGACCGCGCCAACGCTCAGAGATAAACGTTGCCGTCGCAGAGGCGTCTATGCCTCCAGGTGCAAACGTGGAGAGCTAAAGGTCTCGCATGTGTCGAGTAGAAAGCGAGCACCATGAGCCGCAGCATGCAGCGACAACAGGCGCGGCGAGAGCCATTGAAACCGACCCCACGAACAAAGCAGCACGCGGCTTCACGCATGTCGTTGATCCCGGGGTTCAGTATCGTGCACGCATTTGGCAGCTGAATCTATGCCGACAACAGCGTTAGTCGAGGCTTCTTTGCGAACGCTGACTGCCTGACGTTCGTGAACCAACATGAACCAAGCACGAACCAGCTAGCCCTAGCAATATATTTACTAGTCCCTACTAAGTTTCTTTTATTGCGATAGCAATTACTACGACACTCCAGACGCAGTTCTGCCGTCGCCGTCGCCGTGACGCTCCGTATAAAGACCAAGGGCAATAAAACTTTCGACGCGCGCCGTGTGCCATAAGTGCGAGTGAAAGCTTGCGAGAGTGACCCGGCGAATGCTGCTCATTTTCGCGTGCGCGAGTGAGGAAGGCTGGCCGGATGCGCAGCCTCTCCTATCGCACGCGAGACGCAGGGGTAAGGCGAGGGAATGGGGGGGGGGTCTTGTTTTCCACGCAGTCCTCCGCGAGTAGAAGACACCCTCCCGTCTGCGCGGCCCACATCTTCAAAGCGATTTGCGGTGTTTGCAGAGTGCGCGTAGTGACGGCAGCTGCGCATGCGCTGTGCTTTCGACGTTTCGTTCGCGTGGAAGCGAGAAGAAGTATTTTAATGATTGGAAAATGTAGAGAGGTCCGCCGGATAATGGAGCATCTGGCCTGCTACTCTACGTAAGGGAAGGGGTGAGAGGGGAAGAAAAAGGGTCGCAATGGGGGATGATAATGGGAGGAACGAGGTGGATGACACGTTACACAACTGGTATCAAAGGCGTGAGTCCAGGCCCGTGTCACCTAGGAAACGTCAAAGTGCACGCATTGTCTCTGTCATCTGCCAACTCTGTGGCCACGCGCCTAGCAAGAGGTCCTCCGACAATGGTCCATTGTGTAAGTGTCAATGCGTGGAAGCGAGAAAATCCAGTAAGGTATATGCGATCGCTGCTGGTGCCGCAATTCCTCACTCCGGCATTCTGACAGCGAGATTCCGCGCTCATCGAGCGAGATGTGTTCATGTTTACCTGTCCGTCCGTGACACCGTGCTTGTTAATTTAATAAAAACACGTAGCCGGGCTTGTTGCGTTCAATCAATTATAAAATGTGTAAGCATGACTGAAGGAGAACGTAGGAAGGAACACACACACGGAGACAGCGACCTCTGTGTGTGTGTGTGTGCTTCTTTCTAGGTCCTCATTCAGTCCCGCTTACACATCACATCATTTTTAATTTATTTAGTATCCTAATGCTTACAAGTTTACATGGCCCATAAAACCACCATCTTTACTCTGTGTAGTCAACTACTAACTTGCTATCGTAATCGGTGCTTCGCCTTTCGGACCAAACTGGTACTTCGTTATTTTAGGCTACGTGCCCCAGTGGCCGTGGCCTGGCGTAAGTGCCACCTGTTGGGGCAGCAAATGAATATCTAAAGTGCAGGAAAAGCATTTATTGAAGAGAAAGGGGGAGACGTCGACTTGAACACATTGTGTAGCCCTCGTCATACGAAGGCACAACGCTTCACTATATCATAACCAATGCAACACATTCTGGCTGATATTGATTTTGCGAACTTTGGCAACCTTACTGCAGATCCTCGGCCCAAGCGCTGGAACGCGATCAGCGTCACAGCACACTCCCGGAGCAGGTTGACCGGCTCTCGTTGATAAGTGCGGCAGAGACAGCCGCCATGATTCGAGGGGCTCTCAGGAGCTTTCGAGACATGGGCGCCTTCATGCTAATGGCAAGCGTCGTCACACGCCGTGCCGTCTGCCACCCTCCCGAGTATTGACGTCTGCTACTCGACAGCCTGAATCAGGATTGCTGTCACCCCGTGAAGCGATACCTGATGCTCGAATACATCGAGAATACTCTTGCTCAGCCGTTCACCTCACGAAACGGGGCTGTGCCTGACCATCTATAGCTCTACAATCAAGACAATGAACAGACTACGCCTGTCCTTTCCATTAACACATGTGTGCGTGCAACTTAGCGTGTTTTTCTTCTTTTTCTTCTGAAAACCAGTGTCGGTGACCAGTATCCACAACTACGGATAAGTTCCAGTAATATAGACTGAAACACTCTTGGTCCATACTGCGAATACACTAATATTTGCGCTTACGATTACATTTCTCCGTATGTATGGAATAAACTTAGGCAAAATTGTTGCTAAAAATATCTCTTCGCTAGTCTTCTAGAAACCTTTAATTGCTCATTATTTTTACTGGAAACTCGCGACGCGGTTAGAATAAAGCGGCTGAGATCCATACCTACCCACAAATGCATATTATGAACCTTACGGGTGTGTTCAATATTCGCAGAATGAGAAAAATTGACCACCGCTTTTAGTGCACTAAGAAGCTGACTAGGAAACGAGAATGTGTGCTTTGCAACTTCGTTCCATTTCCTCAAAATTTATTTCCCTTGGGCGTTCACGCAGAACTGATTAGCCATATTCAGTATGATGAAATTTCGGGTTGCCCATCGATTGAGCGCCTATTTGCAATCTGCTAGGACGCTCCTTTGCTGATATGGTGGTTTGCTGATTGCTGAGCGACCGACCTAAGCTGTCGCCATAAGCTGATGCATTGCTATGTATTACAACGAGAACTCCATAATGGGCGAAGCACAACTTTGGAAATGAAAAGCAGTGCATGCATTCCCCGTGGCTGCGTTTAATATTCGCGAAGGATTTCACGCTGATAGTGGCCACTGGAGCAAGCTGGAAACGTCAAACTGCGAGATATCGTAGTTACTTTGTAAACCAGGCTCGATCCAACCTAGAGCAGACTTATGAACTGCGTATAGCCAGCTCATTGGTCCAATGCTCGTAACGTTCTCATCCAGTTTCCGTCCCATCGCTGAGTACCTCCACATTTATTGTTTCTTCAGTCTAACTTCTGAGATTCCTGCCAATTTCAGCGGTCTAGAAGGGGACCTCCGCCATAACTGTTTTCTTTCTCTAGTGTATTCATTATTTTCCCTGCAAATTTTCATGTCATTTTCGATGACTGCATAGCGTTTTTGTGCGCAGAAAGGTTATGGGCTCATTCGTTTGCTAACGTCGCCCCAGACATCCGTAAAATCCAGTGCGCAAGCAGCCCATCGGGCTCGTTTCACTAGCCTGCGACTGGGGATTGCCCTAGGGACGTCCGACCCTGTAGGAGGCGTTGACCCAACCCAGCCTGTCTCAGTGTTTCTAGTCCCGGCCAGAAAATATGGAAATGCTGCAAAGCCCCCCCGACTGCCGCATTAGGGAGTGCTACGTTTACTGGATAAATACAGCTAATGCTAAGGGCACACTTATGTGCCTACGCAGAAATTTCATTAAAAAGCATTTGGTCACAACAAAGATTGTTAAGAGTGTCGCAGTATATCTTAAATATTTGTTAGGCTAATTAAATAACTATTCGAGAGAAAACGACGTAGCCATATTCACTTTATAGGTCACTTTTAGTAGTATTTGCATGCCCATCTATTACATCTGGCTCCATTGAGAATGGCAACCTGAGGGGCACATCAACAAATGCAAAACTAAAAAAAATAAGAATGCTTGAATATGTACTCGAATGAAAAAATAAATTCTGGTGTTTTACGGGCCAAAACCACTTTCTGATTATGAGGCACGCCGTAGTGGAGGGCTCCGGAAATTTCTACTACCTGGGGTCCTTTAACGTGCACCTAAATCTAAGTACATGGGTGTTTTCGCATTTCGCACCCATCGAAATGCGGCCGCCATGGCCGGGATTCGATCTCGGGACCTTGTGCTCAGCAACCTAACACCATAGCCATTGAGCAACAACGGCGGGTACTCGGATGAAGAATACGCATATGCGTTACCCTATTGCACATTTATTTATTTGAAATTGTTAATATCACTACCCCACTAAATTTCCTTGGCCATAACGTAACATTAAATACAGGAATAAATATACCTTGAATGAGAGAGCGATATGGCAGGGATTTATAGTCTGTGAAGGCAGGTGTGCAACAGGAACGTAAATACAACGAGGACAATGGCGTTTATGTTGTCCAGCTCATTATTCTTGCAAGCTTGCATTTACTCGTCATATATTCACGCATGTTACATTTTCTCACTACACAACATTTCAGCCTAACTGCGTGCCATCCGGCTCATGGCTGCAAGCACGTGATCTTGTAAATAAATTTGGACAATCGAAGCAGCATGACTGGATGTGTGTTCTTGATGTCAGGAAGAAATGTACCTATGCTACTGAAAGTTATTCGATGGGCAGATGCGAATAATCCCGATTGTTATTCAATTCTGTACCGTATTCTTTGAAGACCGATCAGTATACTGTCCGAGATTATTATAGACCGATCAGCATACTGTCCTTTACCTGCAAAGTATTTGCTAAGGTAATCGCAAATCGAATCAGGAACACCTTAGACTTCTGTCAACCAAAGGACCAGGCAGGATTCCGCAAAGGCTACTCAACAATAGGCCATATTCACACTATCAATCAGGTGATAGAGAAATGTGCGGAATATAACCAACGCTTACATACAGTTTTCATGCATTGACTACGAGAAAACGTTTGATTCAGTCGAAACCTCAGCAGTCATGCAGGCATTGCGGAATCAGGGTGTAGACGAGCCGTATGTATAAATACTAAAATATATCTATAGCGGCTCCACAGCCACCGCAGTCCTCCATAAAGAAAACAACAAAATCCCAATAAAGAAAGGCGTTAGGCTGGGAGATACGATCTCTCCAATGCTATTCACCGCGTGTCTACAGGAGGTATTAAGAGACCAGGATTGGGAAGAATTGTGGATAAGAGTTAATGTAGAATACCGTAGTAACTTTCGATTCGCTGATAATATTGCCTTGCTTAGTAACTCAGGGGACCAATTGCAATGCATGCTCACTGACCTGGAGAGGCAAAGCAGAAGAGTGTGTCTAAAAATTAATCTGCAGAAAACGAAAGGAAAGTTTAACAGTCTCGGAAGAGAACAACAGTTTACGATAGTCCAAAAACAAGAAAGGGGCTGGCAGATGGAATGGCACACTGTGGTATAAACTTTTTTAAAACAGGGTTGAAGTGCCTCAGACAGGCTGGCCAACGTTTCGATAGGTGGACCTATCTTCGTCAAAGGCGGCCTCGTCATCCTCGGCGTGTTAGTTTTAAAGGGTTAGTGTAGTGACGTCACGTGCGGGTGTTGTCGCTGGCGGCTGGTTTTAAAGAGAGAGATTACAAGAGGGAACAGGCGTTCTCGTCCGACGTCTGTGAGCCTCATTCTCAAGACGAAGGGACAAGAGTGTGAGAGTGGGCACGCGGGGAGGAAAGAAAGGAAATAGAAGCGGACAAAAGGGGGGAAAAAGGAGAAAAAAAAAGCAGGGGGAGCCAGGGTCGTGCCAAGACACAACAAAGGGGGGGGTGAAAGAAAAAGAAAGAGAAAAATGAAATCTTTAAGAAATACGGGGGCTTGGGAGCGTGTTGGGGATGCGAAGGGTTAGGAGGTATTCTGGGGAGTCGTTGGCGGCTAAAAGAAACGCTGTCTAAACACAGTGCACAACACTCTACTGAAGTTTACCTGTCTCTCCTTGAATTAGTTCTCACACATAACTACTTCGAATTTGAAGAGAGTTACTACCTACAGATACATGGTACAAGCATGGGTACGCCTTTTGCACCAACCTACGCGAACATATTTATGGGGATTCTAGAAACAGATTTCCTATCGCGCTACACTACCAAGCCCCACACATACCTACGATACATAGACGACATACTCATAATCTGGGGACATGGCCAAGACAGTCTAGATAAATATATATACTTTCTAAATTCTGTTCACCCAACAATAAAATTCACATCAGAATCCTCAACTGAGCGCATAAACTTTCTGGACACAACAATATACATTGACAATGGTGAACTAAAGACAACGCTGTATAGGAAACCTTTCGACAAACAACAGTACCTAGAATATACCAGCCACCATCCCAGACATTGCAAACAAGGCATCTTTAAAGGCCAAGCTACACGACTACGTCGCATTTGCGTTGAAAACCAAGACTACATAGATAGACTCGATCACCTTAAAGAAACGCTATCAAACAGGAACCACCCAAACAGTGACCTTCAAACAGCTTACATCGCTGCAACCAAACTTGATCGAGCCGAGGTCCTCAAGCCCCGCCCGAAGATCACAAGAACAACAACGCCTCTTCTTACTACTAAATTCTCAAACGCACTCCCAAACGTGAATAACATCCTAAGTAAATACTACCCGATCCTCACCAGCAACCAGAAACTTAAGAAGATTTTCCCCGACCCTCCCAGAGTAGCCTACAGACGCAACACTAATTTTAAAGATGTTCTTGTGCACGCCAAACTACAGAAAAAGAAGAAGTTGGGAACCAATCCCTGTGGTCGCCCCAGGTGCTCTACATGCAAACACATTCAATCCACTACTACAGTAAAAAGTACAGCGTCGAACTACACACACAAGGTAACTTCGGCTTTCACCTGCACATCAAGCAATGTAGTCTACTGTCTAGAATGCGCCGCTTGTAGCAAACAATACATAGGTGAGACCGGACAACAAATCAATACAAGACTCAATGGTCACCGCGCGGACACAAAACACAATTTACCCAAAGCAGTAGCCAGCCACTTTAATGAACATGGACATATGTTTGACAAAGCACGGCTCTATATACTACAAACAAATTTCCGTTCCCCTCGTGAAAGGAAGTACACGGAATCATACCTCATACACAAGTTTAATTGCCTACACCCGACAGGAATTAATTTGGCACGCGGCAACTTAGAATCTTTAAAAGCTGTAACTTAAATCTGAAACTCTCATATCATCAACCAATACACAAAACACATTAGGCCACCAGCCAACTTTAATTCTTAACCTCACCTACTCTTTCATTTCGGAGGAATGCTTACTACTCAATTTAAATGTACTCTTTCAGGATTTTACGTCTACACCAAGTGAACGTTCCCCTTCTTCCATGTACATTTGCCCGCGCCCGCTTCTGCACGCGCCACCCTCCTGTTTCCTATACCGATTTCGCCCCCCCCCTTCCCCCTGCCCCCTTTTTTTTTTTAGTCTGTTTTTTTTTTGAAACCCCCTCGACAACACATTCCGAAGTCAATATGCCTTTTTCGGCGCCTCAACCCGGAGTATCGCCTTCTGGATGCCGCCGTAACGACACCTACGTTAAGCGCGTGGGGCAGTGCCCCTTGAAAGACCATGCCGCTGCCTTTCAGGCACCCCGCACATTGCACCGCAGACTCCGCGTCGCCACCTTAACTATTTCAAAATTACTCGACCTATTGCTTGACCGGCCGTTCTAATGCCTCAAAAACATGCCGCCAACGACTCCCCAGAATACCTCCTAACCCTTCGCATCCCCAACACGCTCCCAAGCCCCCGTATTTCTTAAAGATTTCATTTTTCTCTTTCTTTTTCTTTCACCCCCCCCCTTTGTTGTGTCTTGGCACGACCCTGGCTCCCCCTGCTTTTTTTTTTCTCCTTTTTCCCCCCTTTTGTCCGCTTCTATTTCCTTTCTTTCCTCCCCGCGTGCCCACTCTCACACTCTTGTCCCTTCGTCTTGAGAATGAGGCTCACAGACGTCGGACGAGAACGCCTGTTCCCTCTTGTAATCTCTCTCTTTAAAACCAGCCGCCAGCGACAACACCCGCACGTGACGTCACTACACTAACCCTTTAAAACTAACACGCCGAGGATGACGAGGCCGCCTTTGACGAAGATAGGTCCACCTATCGAAACGTTGGCCAGCCTGTCTGAGGCACTTCAACCCTGTTTTAAAACAGTTTACGATAGGTAGCGAGGCAGTGGAAGTGGTAACGGAATACATCTACTTAGGGCAGGTATTGACCGCGGATCCTGATCATGAGACTGAAATAATCAGAAGAATATGAATGGGCTGGGGTGCGTTTGGCAGGCATTCTCAGATCATGAGTAGCAGGTTGTCATTATCCCTCAAGAGAAAAGTGCATAAGAGCTGCGCCTAACCAGTACTCACGTACGGGGCAGAAACTTGGAGGCTTACGAAAAGGGTTCTACTCAAATTGAGGACGACGCAACGAGCTATGGAAAGAAGAATAAGGGGCGTAAGGTTAAGGGATAAGAAAATAGCAGATTGGGTGGCGTAACAAACACGAGTTAATGACATTTTAGTTTAAATCAACAAAAATAAATGGGCATGGGCAGGGCATGTAATGAGGAGGGAAGGTAACCGATGGTCATTAGGGGTTACGGACTGGATTCCAAGGGAAGGTAAGCGTAGTAGGGGGCGGCAGAAAGTTAGGTGGGCGGATGCGATTAAGAAGCTTGCAGGGACAACATGGCCACAATTAGTACATGGCTGGGGTATTTAGAGAAGTATGGGAGAGGCCTTTGCCCTGCAGTGGGCATAACTAGGCAGATGATGATGATGATTCTTTGAAAACTCCAAGTTGACTGCCTTTACACTAAACTATCGATTACTACCAAATAAATGAAGCCTTACTCGAAAATAAAAGGGAATTTCTGCCGACTTTCCACTCTGGTGACTCGATGTGATGGCGAGGAATTGAAAGTATCGTCACGTGGCAATGACGGCAGCAGGCGGGCAGCCCCGAAAAGCATCCACGAGCCTGTCTAAGCTTTGTAAAACCGTTTATTATTGCCGCATTTCCTTGTTGATGTTTCTTAATTGTTTTAATTTTTCTTAATTTTTAAGGAAACGAAAATAACTACGTTCACCTTGCATAGAGAGCAACGGAGGTATGAAACGATCAATGGTTTATCTTTTCTCGAGATCTTCCTATTATTTAGGGGCAGCAACCGCAATCTGTTTCTCGTGTGTATTTATCGGAAAGAATCACAAAGCACGAGCCAAGGGCGTCTGCCAGAAGTTCTCATTCAAAACAGCACGAAATAAATGGGTGCGAAGCTTCAGAATGCGGGAACACAGTGATCACTTCCAATATCACCCGTGTACTCAGCTTGTTTCCGAGCTCGAGCACCGCTTTATGTGGCTTCCCATTTGCCATGCTTTCAAAAGCACATGCTCTGTTATTCCCAATGAGTATTCAGTCAAAATTTCTCAACTGTATTACGTCAGGCGCAAGCTTCTTTATTCCAACGAGAGCAGTGTACCACGTGGTCCATGCGATATAATTGCGGCTCCATCAGCAGCAGCGACGAAAAAGAGACCACAATGCTTGGGGGGGGGGGGGAAGCATTAGCGAGAAAGCGTCACGTGACAATCTTCAAACCTAGTAAAAAGGGCCAAAGGTCTCCAATGTGGCGAGAAGAAAGTGAGGGGCACGAGCCACAGAACGCGGCGCCACCTACAGCGACGACCGCTATTGAAACCGACACCACGAACCGAACAACGTGCGGCTTGACGTCTGGCTTGCTGTCCCCAGGACTCTTAAGTGTATACTCAAAGTCTAAGTGCACGTGAAAGCGTACGAGCGTGAGCCGGCGACCGCAGCTGATTCTCGCGCGTACGAGAGAAGAAGAAGGGCCGGAAGCGTACTCTCTCCTTTCGCACACGAAGCAGCTGAGGTGAGGGATGGGATGGGAGGGGGGGGAGGTCTTCCCTGCGCAGGCATCTGCACGGGGAAGAACACCCTCTCCCGTTCGCGCGGTCCTCATCTTCAAAGCGATCTTCGATTTTTGCAGAGTGCGCGTAGTGACTGTAGCTCCGTATGCGCTGTGCTTTCGACGTTTCGTTCGCGTTGAAGCGAGAAAACGCACGAAGGTCTATTCTATCGCTGCTGGTGTCACGATCCCTCACTGCGGCATTTTGACAGCGAGTTTGTGGGCTCGTTGAGTGATATGTGTTCATGTTTACAGGCGCACGCGTGGCACCTTGCTTGTCAATTCAATTAAAACACCTAGGCGTGTTTGTTGGTTTCAATCCATGAGAGAATGTGTAAGTACGTCTGAACGACGACGTAGAAAGAAACACACGTACAAAGACAGCGCTGTCTCTGTGTGTGCGTTTCTTTGTACGTCTTCGTTCAGTCGCGATTACGCATATCATATTTAAATTAGTAAGCCAATGCTTGCAAGTTTACACGGCCCATATAACGACTATTCTTGCTTCGTATATCTATGTACTAACATCCTATCGTAATCTATGCTCGTAACTTATGGCAACATGCCCCATCGACCGCGCCCTGGCTTAAGTGAAACCTGCTAGAGCGGCAACTGAAAATCTAAAACGCAGGAAAAGCATTTATTGAAGAAAAAGGAGGAGAAGTCGACTTGAATACTGCGTGTAACCCACGTCGTACGAAGGCGTAACTCTTCAATATATCGATATCGATGTCACACATTTATGCTGATATTGATTTCACGAACTTTGGCAACCTAGCTGGAAGTCCTCGGCGCAAGTGCTGAAACGAGACCAGCTTCAAAAGCACTTCCGGAAAAGGTTGCCCGGCTGTCGGCGATCAGTGCTGCAGAGACAGCCGCCATGATTGGAGACGCTGCCAGGAGCTTTCGAAACATGGACGCCTTCATGCTAATGGCCGGCGTCGTCAAGCGGCGTGTCGTCTGCCACTCTCGCGTGGATTGCCGTCTGCAACTCGACAGCCCGAACGAGCATTTCTGGTACCTCGTGAGGCGACACCTGATGCTGGAATACTTAAGTAAACATTCGTAGGAGGACGTCACGGCTGTTAATGAGCCGTTCCGTCGTGCCTCCATTTATTTCCGCAAAGAGTGGTGGCGGCGAGTGAAGTGGCAGCTTGAGCGACCAACGTGGCGTGCTTCCAAAAGGACACCACGCATGTCGAGCTTGCGCTTGGAGGACATGGAATGCCCATCTTTATTTTTTTTTATTCTGACTAAGCCGGCACGAAGGCACTTGCAGAGAGCACCGACCATAGGGTGCCCGCTTTGCAGCGTCTATGGGAGCCACACTCTTACTGCGCTGTCCACCCCGTGAGATGCCATCAGCGTCTCACGGTGTGGTCGCAGTTGGCAACTCTGCAATACCGCTACCATTCCGCCAATGAAACCATTCTGCCTGTCATGTTTATTTCATCCAATGTATGCATGCACCTTAACGTGATGTTTTTTGTTCTAAAACCGGTGTCAGTTACTGATAAGTCCCACAACCCAAAGATTCTACTAATATGGACTGATAGACTCCTGATCTAGTGTTATTACACCAATATTTGCCCTTACGATGATGTTTAGTCGCATGTGTGCATGACATTTGGCAAAGACTGTTTCTAAAAAGGTTTATTTGGTAGTTTTTATAGACACTTCTATCTCCATATTATTTGCACTGGTGCTTCCCAATGCGGTTAGGTTCAAGTGGTAGATACCCATGCTTTTCCCCATTGCGCCCATCTCACGGACCTTCAACGTGTGCTGTAATATTTGGAGAAATGTAAAATTGTCATCTCCTTTTCCTCTAACACGAAACGGAAGAGGAAACGAAAACGATTTCTTTTCAGTTTTGTTCTCTTTTATGGAAATTCCTTCATTTTACACGTTTTCCGCGGATAAAGTTGTCGTAATCGCTGTCTCGAAGCTACATTTTGACCATCAATTCGGTCTCCCATCGCATACGACGGGGACTCCTGCTTCGTTTAGATGGTAGAGCGACCAACTCGGAAAGATGATGGTCGACGGTTCGATCCTCTGACCAAGGCAAACTTCCCGTCAGCATTGAAGGCTTGTTTCCAAAAAGGCCGCGGGGGGTTTGTAAATTTTTTAGTACGTTTACCTAAAGTCCATGCAGTGTAAGTTTTTTTTACCTCTGACGAAACTTCCACATTTTTGAGCGTTTTCTCAGAACTGAGTTGGCATTCCCTTGCATTTGGTATCAGAAGGTTTCCCCTTCTAAATGTTTCTTGATTTCGCTTCACTCAGACGAACTCGACCGCTTAAACTGCCGTTGACAATCAGTTCTGACTTTCGTCATGATCTGATGCGTCGCCATGTTACAACCAAAACTACATAATTGGCGAAAGACGGTTTACGAAAAAAATAGTCTATATATTCCTTCTCCTGGCGTTGTAATTTTAATGAGAGATTTCACACTGAAAGTGGCTACTGGAGCAACGTCCAAACGGCACACTGTGAGGTATCGTACTTGCTCCGGGAACTCTTACGATGTGCAGGCTCGATCCAACGTTGGGCTCATATATGAACTGCGAATTGCTCGTCGGCGCAGCGCTCGTAACGTTCTCTGCTGGTTTCCATCCCATCGTTGAAGACCACCTGATTGATTGTTTCTATAGTCTGTCATGCTCAAGCTGGTTTCAATGTTTTTGTTGAGTAGCTTGTCCGTTATTATTTCTTCAATGTTGACCGTCATCTCGCTGCAGATTTTCAAGTAATTCTTCACGATTTCATGTGCACCTTCATGGTAGTTAACGAAAGGATACCAAGCAGGCACAGTGGCATTAGCGAGTGCTACGTTCACAAGATAAATGGGTGTAATTCTAACGGCGCACTTAGATTTCTTCACTATTGCAGACATCGGATTAAAAACCATGTGCTGAGAAGGAAAAATTGTCATTATGTCTGCAGTCGCTCTCAAAACTTTTTCATGATAGTAAAACACTCATTCGAAAACAACTGGAACAGACATAATCACTTTGAAGGATCTGTAACATGGCCTGCCGGAGCCAATCTATGATTCATTGGCTCCATTGACGTGAACCTCCTGGAAGGGGTGCATTTTACGTAAGAAAATTGTACAAAATGCAAAGTTGAATAAGAACTGCGCCTCAAAGACAAGATGTGGGCTTACTAGATCACGCCCATAAACTATATATTATATGGTTTAACCTACTATAATTAAATGTGCGCTCGATAATTGAGCAACGTGGCAGGGATTCGTTGCAAGTAAAGGCAGGTGTGCGAACAGTCACGTAAGTCGAACAAGGACAACGGTGTTTGTGTTGTCCGTCTTGTTTTTTATTAAAGAACGTTTTGAAGGCTACATTTAGGTGTCATGAAGACATGTGTACTACAGTGACTATTTGTACGACATTTCAGCATAACTGAATTGAATTGAATATTTGATGTTTATTCGCGCAAGGGTCAGGTGTGGCCAAAGAGCGCCACGCTAATATTAATGAGTTCGCAGTGGACTGATGAGTTCTGTGATCTTAATGTGCCCTGGCTGTAAAGGGGCCTAAAAGAGTTGATGCAAATTCCATAAAATGTACGAGTAAGAAAATTATGGGAATGACTATTGACTTGTACTATGAACATTAAAATGCATTGGGAAAGAATGATGCAATATACAAAATATGTGATTGTCTAGATGTATAAAATTGTCTAGAGCACTACTGCCTCCCCGGGGCCCTTGAAACCCAAGGGCCTAGAGGCATGTGCTATACAGAGAATCTTTCCTAGCGATATCCTCTGAAAAGAGGATGCGCTACGAAATGAATGGGCTTGTAACATGTAGTACATCTTTTAAGAAAGCGTGGACTGCGTTGGTCTTAAAAAGCGGTTCTTCACCAAGAAACATAGCCGGATGCAGGGGAATACAATGGCGGTATGCAAAGGGGAAATGCTTCCTCCTGTCTCTTTCGGCTTCCCGGCACCCCAGGAAGACATGGAGGACGGTCAGCCGCTTACGACATCTGCCACTGGTTGGAGGCTCGTTACCGGACAAGAGAAAGTTGTGAGTGCCAAATGTGTGTCCTATTCTCAGTCTAGTAAATAGGACATCTGTTTTTCGTATTTTCGTAGTTGAGTGCCAGGAACCTAACTTCGCCTTAATTAGGTGGAGCTTATTACTTGTTTCTGCGTCCCACAATCATTGCCAGTGGCTTCGGAGTTTGTTTCTTAGGAAAGGCTTCATGTCTGTGGCAGGGACAGCAGCAGAACGACTGCCCTGCGATGCTATTGATTTGGCGATCTCGTCGGCAAGCACATTTCCCTCGATTCCTCTATGGCCAGGAATCCAGCATATTACTACATGTCCATGTGATAAGTAGATGTTACATAAGGGTGTGTAGAGTTCATTGAAGAGAGGATTTGTATGCTTTTGTAAAGAAATGAGTGCTTTTACAAGACTTAACGAGTCTGTGAATATTATTTCTCTGTCAAGTTTCAGTGTCTTTATATGCTTTACGGCAGACAGTACTGCATAGGCTTCTGCAGTAAAGATACTTGTTAGGGGGTTCAAAACGTCAGATTCAGAAAGAGAGGGACCAACAGCAGCGTAGGATACGCCAGCATGGGATTTGGACGCGTCTGTGTGAAATTTGTAGCAGGAGTACTTCGATTGAAGCTCTCGGAAATGCATAGCAATTTCAAGCTCAGGAGCGTGCTTCGAGACCTCTACGAAAGATTTGCCACAATCTGTTACCTGCCCCTCCCAGGGCGGTAATAGGTTAGCAGGAGCCATTAGGCGATGTTCGAGTATCGGGACATCTATTTCTTCACTAAGTTCTCTTACACGCAACGACAAAGGAAGTCTCATGGAGGGTCTGTTACGGAAAAGTGTTTCACACGTGAGGTCGTTTACTGTCGTGAAACACGGATGTTCCTTATTAGAGCGCACTTTAAGAAAGTAGGTGAAGCTGATGTAGGTTCTCTGAAAATGGAGTGACCACACGTCTGACTCTACGTATAGGCTTTCGACAGGGCTTGTTCTTAAGGTGCTAGTGGCCAGGCAGATACCCAGGTGGTGGACGGGGTCTAACATTTTTAGCGCGCTCAGGGCGGCAGAGTGGTCCAGTCGTGATCGAACTAGGCTCCTGTAAAGATTCAATAAACCCTTTCTGTCGCTACCCCATGTTGTGTGGGATAGGATTTTAAGTAAGTTTGTTGTTTTAAGACATTTTGCTTTACGATATTTTATGTGTGGGATGAATGTAAGCCTGGAGTCAAGTATAACACCTAGGAATTTGTGTTCCTTGTTTACGGGTATTCGTTGTCCATATAATTCAACAGTGGGATCTGCAGCAAGCCCTTTTTTTCCTGGTGAAGAGAACGCAAGAAGTTTTGTTGGGGTTCACTTTGAAACCATTTTCGTCTGCCCACTTGGAGACTTTGCTTAAGCACGGTTGTACCTGCCTCTCACAGACTGTTTGGTTGCAGGATTTGAAACCTACCTGTGTGTCGTCTAAGTAGACGGAATAAAAAAATACATGGGGGTAATGTTTTACGAAGCGTGTTCATTTTAACTACGAAAAGCGTGCAGCTCAGTAGGCCTCCCTGGGGTACACCAGTTTCCTGTATGAATGCACGCGACAACGCATTACCTATTTTCACCCGGAATGTACGGTTGTGCAGGAAGCTTTCTAATATGTTCAACATTTTGCCGCGGATGCCAAGCGTCGATAGGTCACGCAGGATAGCGATGCGCCAAGTTGTATCGTACGCCTTTTCCATGTCGAGAAACACGAATAAGGACTGTGTACGCACGAAGGCATCGCAAATGTTTGCTTCCATGCGCACTAGATGATCGGCTGTAGATCGTCCTACTCTAAATCCACACTGATACGGATCAAGAAATTTATTTAATTCAAGGAAATGTAAAAGTCGACGGTTTATCATTTGTTCAAAAAGTTTGCATATAGAACTTGTGAGGGCGATCGGGCGATAACTTGTTACTAATGTGGGGTCTTTGCCCTGTTTAAGAATCGGAACGACCAACACTTCTTTCCATGCGGTAGGGAGGTATCCCGCAGCCTCTATTGCATTAAAAAGTGCTAGCAGAGTCATTTGAGCATAACTGGGGAGGTGTTCAATCATGTCGTACATGATCCTGTCCGGTCCAGGTGCGGAGCTCTGACATGCAGTCAGGGAGGCTCTCAACTCAGCGATGTTAAAAGGCGCGTTGAAGGGTTCGTTCTGTCTGCATTTGCGGTCGATAGCCTTGTGTTCTGCTACTTGTTTGTGTTTTAGAAATGCCTTGGAGTAATGGTTAGAACTGGAAACATGCTGGAAGTGTTCGCCAAGGGTGTCTGCTTGGCCTTCCAAGTGGTTTGCTTCACTGTTTACTAGGGGTAACGGATGAATTTCTTGCCCGTTAAGCCTTCTCAGCCCATCCCATACTTTTGATTCCTGAGTATACGAGTTTATACCAGACAGAAGCCTCTGCCAGCTTGCCCTCTTTGCCAGTCGATGGTCGCGTCCTTCTTCCCTGCGATTTAACCTGTTTAAATTCTATTAGATTTTCTGCTGTAGGACTTTCGCGTAGTTTGCTCCAAGCTTTATTTTGTCTCTTCCACGCCTCCCTGCAATCGTCATTCCACCAGGGGACCCGTCTTTTGGATGATGTGCCTCTTGTTTGAGGAATGCACTTTTCAGCGGCGTCAATGATAAAAGCGGTGAAGTATGAAACAGCATGATCTATGGTAAAATTATCTATAAAATCCCGTCATATGTGGGCGGATTCCCTAAAATGTTCCCAGTCAGCTGAGGCCAATTTCCAGCGAGGGAAGTGTGGACGCAAGTCATGTTTGTTTACGAAGTTCAGCGTTACTGGGAAATGATCACTTCCAAATGGGTTTTTAATTACATACCATTCTAAATCAGGAAAGATGGAAGCGGAGCCGATCGCCAGGTCTATTGATGAGTACGAGTTATGATGTGGATTATAATACGTCGGTTCTTTCTTGTTAAAGAGGCACGCACCGGAAGTTAAAAGAAAATTTTCAATGATTCGGCCTCTCGCGTCGCATAGCGAGTCTCCCCACATTGTGTTATGAGCGTTAAAATCTCTCACGAGTATATAGGGCTCGGGGAGCTGGTCAGTGAGCTTATAAAAGCCTGTTTTTTCGAGTCGCTGGTTCGGCGGTATATATATGGAACACACAGTAACTATTTTATTAAAAAGAATAGCCTGAACTGACACTGCCTCAAGGGGCGTGTTAAGGCGACGGGTCGGCAAGCTACCGCTTGTCGGCTAGTATTGCTACACCGCCGGAGGCATTAGCCTCCTCACGGTCTTTGCGGAAGATGGTGTAATTTCTAAGAAAATTTGTATTGGTAGGTTTGAGATGTGTCTCTTGAACACACAGCAGGTTCGGATTGTGTTTGTGTATTATTTCTCTAATGTCGCCGAGGTTATGGAGAAGTCCTCTCACAGTCCATTGTAGTATTTGTGTATCCATGATACTATATGTGTTAGGTGCTGTGTGTTTAAGAGACTGAGGTTAGCTCACGGGCCTTTTTCAGGCACCGTGACGGGAGTTTTCTCTCTTTTGGAGCGGTCGAAAGCGCCTCGCCGCTCCTTAGGCACTGGTAGCACCGTCTTGCTCATGGTTGTGTCCATCGCCTCTTGCGAGGCTCTGAACACGCGGTCTTCCGAGCGCTTTGTTCGGCGTGAAGGCCTCGGCATGTTGGACGAGGCCTTAGGGGGCACCTGCCCGGAGGTAAATGGCCCAGTCTGCTCGGTTGGCGTAGCAGCGCTAGCTGCAGCCGCCGGGGTTGGCGGATGGCGTTACTGCCGCCTCACTGGGTGTGAGTCGGACAGCCGCCGGGGACCATTGTGGCGCTGCCCCGTGACGCGCCACTTCGGCAAATGTGTTTTTGGGCAGGTAGCATACCCGCCTTCGTGTGTCTCCTTGAAACTAATATTTTCCTTGACTTTTATCGTCACAATTTCTTTTTCTTTTTTCCAGGATGGGCACGACCGCGAGTATGCGGCGTGCTCCCCTTCACAGTTTACACAATGGAGAGTGTTCTCTCAAGGTTCAGAGGTATGTTCGCGGACACTGCACTTCGCACAGGTTTGACGGCCTCGGCAGCTCTGCGAACTGTGGCCGAAACGTGGGCATTTGAAACATCTGAGCGGATTGGGCACATATGGCCTAACACGGAGCTTGATGTACCCTGCCTTGATCGACTCGGGCCGGACACTTGATCCGAAGGGGATTATCAAGTGCTTGGTTTGGATTTCTTTGCCATCTCGCCTCATCTTAATTCTTTTCACATTGATTACATTCTGTTCACTGAAGCCCTCCAAGAGTTCAGCCTCAGTGAGCTCCAGCAAGTCATCGCCCGACACAACGCCACGGGTGGTGTTCATAGTACGGTGCGGGGTTACTGTTAGTTGGTTATCCCCAAATCACACAAGCTTAGGCAATTTTGGTTTTGTTTCTTATCGAGGAGCTCCAGGAGGAGATCACCGCTTGCCATCCTGGTCGCATTATAACCGGCTCCAAAAACGTCAAAGTCTTTGACAAAAGGAACGGTAAAATAGTGCGCACTGGTTTGCCGGGTTTTTCCGAGTGAACTACATGGAAACGTGGGAAGTTGTGGACTTGGCGTCCGAAAAACTGAAAAACTTCATCGGTGCGCCCTCTTTTCTGAGGGCGATCAGGGAGTGGAGGAAAGGCGCTATATCCACAAATATATGTGAGATTTCGGCAGTAACGCCAGCCACCCACCGTGGAGTCCTACAAGGGGACGCTGCAGGGCCTGAAAAACAGGGCCTGCAAACGCCAGCTGTACGTTACCACTATACCCAAATATGAAATAACCTAGGTTGGCAATTCACACATGGTTAACCCTTGCTGCCTGGAAAATTGGAAGTAAGAAGAAGCCAGGAGAAGACAGGAAAGGTAGAAAGTGAGAGAAAGACGAAGGCTGGAGGGAGACAGACAGGAAAAGGCAACTACCGTTTTCCCCCGGGTTGGTCAGTCCGGTGGTGCCGTCTATGTGAAGCAGAGGCCAAAGGGGTGTGTTGCCTCTGCCGCGGGGCCTTAAAGGTCCAAACACCCAGCATCAGCTAAACCCCCAGTATCCCCCTTTCCCCAGACACGGCTAAGCCGCGCACGGCTACACGCGGGAGGGTCCAACCCTCGTGTGCTCGGGTACGTGGTGTCGCAACACACCAAACGCCTGCTGACGCAGACGCCCCTGCGGGGGCTTTTTGCTTTTTGCTTGCGTTTTTGCAACTTTACGTCGAATGACTAATCTGAGTAACCTGGATTCATTTCGGCAATAGCGCAGTCACAGGTTGAGGCTTCATTAAAATAAATTATTGGGGTTAACGTACCAAGACAACGATTTCATACCGAGACTCACCGTAGCGGGGTACTGAGGTATAATTTGAACCTCCAGGACTTCTTCAGCGTCCACCTAAATGTAAGTACACATGTGTTTCCACATTTCTTCCCTATCGAAATTTTACAGCTGCGGCTGCGATTCGATCCTGAAACCTTGTGTCTAGCAGCCCAGCACCACAGCCATTAAGGAACCACGGGGGTATAGATTGAAACTCTATGGACCGATCTGGATACGCCAATGCCCGAAATTTGCTCTTAAAAGCAGTTAGCGTAACTTGCAATGCGTCAAACCATGGTTACACCTAAATGCCATCGAATGATACGACTCGCGGCCTTAATCAATAATGTAAACTATTAAGCGTCATTACCAATGTGTCCTTGCAGGTATAACTGGATTTTATCGCTGCATATCCACAATGAGCTTCGGTGGTGCACGTTCGTGTTTTTCGATGTCGCACTCTCTCTGCGTCGTCGATTGGCAACGTTGATGCTAAGGGTGCCAAAAAAACGTACACCGTGTAGACCAGCAACATGCTGGTAAAAGCCGAGCCGTTACGTGTTAAAAAGTCAGAACGATACATTATAGCGAAATCGATGGCGCACATATATGCCGATATTGATTTCAAGAATTATGGCAGCCTTGCTGCAGGTCCTCGTCCTAAACGCTGGAATGTGTCCAGCGTCACCGCGCACTCCAGGAGCAGGTTGCCCGGCTGTGGTCGGTCAGTGGAGCCGAGGCGGCCGTCATGATTCGAGAAGCTGTAAGGAGCCTTCGAGACATTGACGCCTTCATGCAAATGTCCTGCGTGGTCAAACGCCGCGTCGTCTGTCATTCTTGCGAGGATTCCCATCTGCAACTGGAGGGCCTGGCCGAGGTTTACTGGTTCCTTGTGAGGCGATACCTGATGCTCGAATACAAAAACGAAACCATTACTGAACCGTCCAGCCCGTAAGAGCCTACTTGCCTGACCATCTACCATTTTGGCCATCCGGGCATGCAATTTCAAGTGTTTTTCATTGTTTTTCTAAAACCGGGGGCGGTCACTTATATCTATCACTACGGAATGGTCGTAGTAATATGCACTGAAAGGCTCCATGTCCCTGCTGCTACTACTATTTGTAATTTGTAATGCTATTGGGAATGCCGACATGAGCTGTCGTCGCACCGAAAGACGGTCAAGGCTTTGTTGACCTTTTTACGTGGCAGTGGCTTATTGGAAGGACTATACCCATCCCATTCCGTTCCTTCGCACATTTTTTTCACGATTTTATTTTTGTCACCGCTCATCTTTCCTTCTTTACTTCCCCCTTCTCATCCCCTAGTGTAGGGTAGCAAACTGGACGTTTTACCTCCGGTTACCCTCCCGGCCTTTCTCTCATTTGCAACTCTCTCTTGCTCTCTCTTTCTCTCTCTCTGTGCTGCTGCTACTAAACCTATATTTGTCCTTAGGATTATGTTTCTTCCCGTAAATGAACGCAACATATCAAAAATTCTTACTAAAAATCTTTTCTTCCGTTGTTTTCTAGAAAGCTTCACTTGCTTAAACTTTGCACTGGAAACTCCCGACGCACTAGAATCAAGTGGTAGACACCCGAATTTTCGCCCAAGTCGCCTATGTTAGGGACTTTCAGCGGGAGTGGCAATATTTGGAGAAATACGAAAATTGACGGCCGCCTTTACTTGGACACGAAGCTACAGAGGAAACCAAACAGTTTTCTCGGCAGTATTGTTCCCTTGTCTGAAACTTTCTTCACATTGCCTGCTTTTGCGGAATCGAGTTGTCGTCTTCTGTGTCTTGAAGCTTCGGATCGCCAATAATTTCAGCCTCCCCTCGCAATCTGCAAGACTATTGCTTTGCTGAGATGGTAGAGCGACCAACGCGGGAAGGCGTTAGGCGCAGCTACGTTCTCGAGACCAGGGCAAATTTTCCGTCAAACTTTCGGTATCTTTCGGACAAAGTCTCGTGGATGTTTCAATGTTTTTAAGTAGTTTCGCGCTACAGTCCCTGCAGTGCCAATTTTTTCCCTTTGATGAAACATCCAGCTCTGTGTGGGTTACCGCAGGACGGACTTGCCATTTGGTGGCGTTTGATATCCAAAAGCTTCACAATCTAAGTGTATCCAGAGTTCGCTCCATTCAGACGCACTCGACCGGTAAAATTGTCATTTACAATCTGTTCTGAGTTTCGCCATGAGCGGATGCGCTGGTTTCTTACAATGAAAACAACATAAATAGAGCGGGATGACTTACGAAAAACAAGGAGTAGTCTATACATTCTAGTTCTTGAGTTATATTATTCGAGAAGGATTTGACGCTGGTCAAGTTGACTCCACTGGAGCAAGTTGGAAACGGCAGACTGTGGGGCATCATGGTTGCTTTGTGAGCCACTGCGTTGTACTGGCTCGAGCCATGTTGGGCTGACGTATGAACTGCGTATTGCTCCGTGGCCGAACGCTTATGATTTGCTCTGCCTGTTTCCATGCCTTCGTTGAGGAGCTCCTGAATTATCTTTTATAGTGTAATTTCTAATATCCCAGACTGTTTGAATTTCTTTGTCGGGAACCTGCTCATTTTTTTTTGCAACAGCGTTATTCATCATCTCCCTGTAGATTTTTTTGTCATTTCAGACGATCCCATATGGGTTATCGGCGCACAAACATTATTTTTTCATCGGGTAGCTAACATCACCTCAGCCTCCCGACGGACAAGTGCACAGACAGCCCGTCACGCTCATTCTTGCGGCCGGCGTGTTGGGAACGCCGTAAGAGCGTTGAACCTTCTATGAGGCGCTGACACAACCCGGGCTGTCTCAGCGTTTTTAAGCCCGGGTGGAAAGGACCAAAAAGGTGCCAAGCCGGGACAGCCGCATTAGTGAGCTCTTCACTTACTAGATATACGGGGTGAATGCTAATAGCACACTGAGGTCCTTTCGCTGATGCTGACTGCAAATTAAAAGGCATACGCTGGTAAGGAAGTTTATCAAGAGAGTAGCACTCTATCATAAAGTTTCGCTACGTTCATAAAATAATTATTCAGAAACAACGAATTAAGCCAGATTCACTTTGAAGGGTGCGTAATGTGGCGTGGGCGAGCTGATCTGCCTAAAAGTGGCTCCATCGACAGTACTGCGCTGTGCCAGTACTCGTAAGTTAAATAATAATGATCCCTCAATAGAAAAGAAAAGCAAAAACGCCTTGCCCCATAAGATCACACGCATGAAAGCATCCTATGTGCTTTAACCTGGTGTACTTTTCATTGTTTTTTGTTGTTCCCATGCATTCCTCAGTACAAATTATGCGTCAGCCTAATGTTGCTCTAAATGAACAATGATTTGTACACTCAATGACTGGGTGACGTGGTAGGGATTCAATGTATGTATTTAAAGACACGTGTGCAAACAAGGACGTATGTAGACCGAGGACAAGAAAGAACAGTGACGTTTGTGATTGTGCACGTCGTTATTCTTACAATCCCGCCTCTACGCACCACGAATACACGTGTGACAGATTTCCTCATTAGACGACATTTCAGCACAAATGGGTGCCACCTGCTCGCTCGAATAAACCAGCTGCTTCATTCAGGGGTCCAACACTTGATTCTGAAAGAAATGTGGTCAACGGAAGCAGCATGGCTGCATATTTAGGGCACATTCACACCGGCGACTTGAGGAGGTCGCGCGACCACGTTGGTCGCTTTGCGACTAGTCGCAAATGGTCGCAAACGGTCGCCTTTCTCGAAAAGCGACCATTTTAGGCGAGTCGCTCTCTGCGCGATTTTTCAGTCGCGCGACCATGGTCGCAAAACTGATAAACCAATCAGCGGCGCACCGGAAGTGATCTTTCGGGTGTCTACATCCGGCCTCTTCCGGCGTCGCATTCAAATTCCGCGTAGATTCCGAGAGTTCTCGCTGAGAACGATAATCTCCGGGATTGCGACTTGCGGGTCGCGCTCAGCCGGGCTTGCCGGTTTGAACATCAGTCGCCTTCGGTCGCTTTTTGATTGCGAGTCACAAATGGTCGCGCGACCTCCTCAAGTGGCCGGTGTGAATGTGCCCTTATGCTTGATAATCCGCTACGATAGCAGTATGGTAGGAAAAGTTAATTTAGGGATAGATGCGATTCATAACAATTCTCTTCATATGAAGTATTTCCACTTGCGCTCAGAACCACAAGGCATTACCCAATTTTCTGCACCCTTTTTAAGATTGTTTGGTTGGTTTGAACGAGCACTGCTTGCAGAAAATTGTATCTAGGCAATGTGAAAACAAATACCAGTCGACGAAGCACAGCGCACTGCCCTCATCAGCATCTAGGCGAAGCCAATTTTTGAGGTGTAAGAGAGGCAAGAAACCTCAACAAAAAATAGCCACAGAGGTAGAATTGCCCCCCAAGAAATCCCACATCTGTCTCTGGCACTCTTTTTTCGAAGTGGCTAACGCGAGGAAGAAGGTCTCGCGACGAAAGCTGGCAGCACCGTCTCAGATTTTTTATACTTCTTCGCTGCCGTCGAGGAAGCCCTTGCACGGCATCTATCGCACTGTGCGGGAATTTGGAACGCCAAGATGCCACCGCGTCGTACGGTAGCTGTCGAAACAGAAGAGCGAAAAACGCAAGGGCGCCGACGCTGCCTGCTTTCTTCAGGCAAATGAGAGTGGCGCCATGCGTTAACCCAACAAATACGCTCCGGCCACGACACGATGACTGCCGGAGCTCGCGAGGTCTGTCTCGCGAGGAAGATTAAAATATATTTCCTTGCCACCTCGTCCCAAGGCGGGATTCGGGTCATGTGAGCCAAGAGCCGAAGTACCTCGACAAATTTTGGTGGTTGATGACGTAAGAACGCGGAGGTGTTTCTGCGGAGTCTGCGCACGAATACAACGAGCGTCTCCGACGTTGCAGGGCAGCCTTGGGAACTAGATGAGGCCCATCGTAATTGCGTGTGGATGATGATGATGACGTGTAGTGTTTTTTGGCGCAAGGGCCAGGCTTGGCCAAAGAGCGCCATGACAAGTGGTGATGTTGACGATGTATTGTGGAAGATGTGGCTTGGCTGTAAAGTGGCCTAAAAATAGTCGCTGTAGAGTGCGTAAAATCTACTTGCTATAAAATTATGGCGATGACAGATGACGAATACTATGAACATTAAAATCCATCGTAAAAGAATGTGTGCAGAAGAGAAAATATATGAGATGGTTAAAATGCCTGGAGCACTGTTGCCTCGCCAGAGCCCTTGAAATATAAGGGCCTAGAGGCACGTGCTACACGAAAGAACTATCACAGCGCCATCCTCTAAAGAGAGGAGACGCTACGAACATGTGGGGCTAACAACATGCAACACAACATCTTTCAGATAACTTAGGACTGCATTAGTGTCGAAGAGGGGTTCTGGGCCGAGTAACATTACAGGATGAAGGGGAATATGCTGCCGGTATGCTAACGGAAAATGTTTTTTTCTGTCAGATTCGGTTTTCCGACACTCCAGGAGGACATGGAGGACGGTCAGCCTCTCTCCGCATCTCCCACAGGTTGGGGGCTCATTTCCAGTGAGTAAAAAATTGTGGGTGCCAAATGTGTGTCCTATTCTTAGACGACAGAATAGGACATCTGTTCGGCGTGATTTTGTAGCAGAGGGCCAGAGTGCCAACTGTGGCTTAATTAGGTGGAGCTTATTATCTGTTTCCGCGTCCCACATGCGTTGCCAGTGGCCGCGCATCCTCCTTCGCAAGAAAGGCCTGAGATCTGTCACAGGCACCTCAGCGGTAGGGTTAACGGCTTGCGATGCGATAGACGTGGCCATCTCGTCCGCCAGAACGTTGCCCTCGATGCTCCTATGGCCAGGCACCCAGCATATAATGATATGCTGGTTAGATACGTACGCTTTACACAAGACGGTGTAGAGTTCATTAAATACGGGATTTTTATGTTTGCTGAGTGACATTAAGGCCTTCACGACGCTGAGAGAGTCTGTATAGGTCGCTGCTTTCGGAAATTTCGATTTTCTTATGTGCTTTACAGTAGAGAGTAGTGCGTAGGCCTCGGCCGTAAAGATACTTGTTTCCGGATGCAGTACATCGGATTCCGAAAACGATGGGCCGACAGCTGCATAGGATACCCCGGCATTTGACTTCGAGGCGTCTGTGTAGAACTCTGCGCAGGAGTGCTTGTGCTGGAGTTCTAGGAAGTGCATTCGGATTTCGGCCTCAGGAGCGTGCTTTGTAACTTTTATAAAGGATATGTCACATTGTATCACCTGCCACTCCCAAGGAGGTAAGAGCTTGGTTAGGTGCATTAGGCGATGCTCGAGGAGCGGGACATGCATTTCATCGCTAAGCTGCTTCACACGCAGCGAGAAAGGCTGTCTTAAGGAGGGACGATTGCTGAAAAGTGTAGCGCACGTCATATCGGTAACGTTATGAAAGCATGGATGTTCAGGATTGGAGCGTACTTTAAGGAAATATGTGAAGCTAACATATGATCTCTGTAGGTGGAGAGACCATTCATTCGATTCGGCATATAAACTTTCAATCGGGCTTGTTCTGAAAGCGCCCGTGGCTAAGCGGATACCTAGATGGTGAACAGGGTCAAGCATCTTTAGTGCGCTCGGGGCGGCAGAGTTATATACCACGGCACCATAATCTAATCGTGACCGGATGAGGCTCTTATAGAGATTCATTAGGCACTTCCTGTCACTACCCCACGTAGTCTGCGACAGAAGTTTCATTAGGTTCATTGTTTTCAGACACTTTTCTTTAAGATGTTTAATGTGTGGGACGAAAGTAAGTTTATTGTCTAGTATAACACCTAGAAATTTGTGCTCTTTGTTTACAGGTATCTGATGTCCACACATTTCCAAGCAAGGATCCGGAACCAGGCCTCTCTTCCTTGTAAACAGCACGCAAGAACTCTTTTGAGGATTGATTTTAAAACCATTTTTCTCTGCCCACCCTGACACCTTGTTCAATCCATGCTGTACCTGTCTCTCGCATACTGCGAGGTTACAGGATTTGAAGCCTATTTGAATGTCGTCCACATAGACGGAATACAAAATGGCCGGTGGTAAGGAAGCACGAAGCGTTGTCATCTTAACAATAAAAAGTGTGCAGCTGAGCACGCCTCCCTGGGGTACACCAGTTTCTTGTGTAAAAGGACGTGACAGCACATTGCCGACTTTCACCCGGAAGGTACGATCGGACAAGTAGCTTTTTATTACATTGAAGATATTACCATGAATGCCCAATTCCGATAAGTCTCGCAAGATGCCGTAGCGCCAGGTCGTATCGTACGCCTTCTCCATATCGAGGAATATGGATAAGAAGAACTGTTTGTGTACAAACGCGTCACGAATGTGTCCTTCAATACGTACAAGATGGTCGGTTGTGCAGCGCCCTTCTCGGAAGCCACACTGAAAGGGATCAAGCTTTTCGTTTTGTTCAAGGAAATGGATGAGTCGCCGATTTATCATTTTTTCAAATACCTTACACATGCAGCTTGTGAGGGCTATCGGGCGGTAACTTGCCACTGAAGAAGGGTCTTTCCCTTGTTTCAAAACAGGGATCACAATGGCTTCTTTCCATGCCGTTGGAAGGTACCCTGCGTCCCAGATTGTGTTGAACAGTGTAAGTAGTGTTACTTGCGTGTCATTGTGTAAGTTTTTGAGCATTTCATACATGATTCTATCGGATCCAGGTGCAGAGGTCTTGCATGCGCTCAACGCAGCTTTCAACTCGGCAGCACTAAAAGGGCAATTGTACGGTTCATTCTGTCGGCATTTATTGATGAGTGGCTTGCATTCTTCTATTTGTTTATATTTTAGGAAGGATTGTGAATAATGATTTGAGCTTGATACACTCTGAAAGTGTTCCCCCAGTGAGTCGGCCTGATCTTTCAGTGTATCGCTCTGTGTATTTACTAGAGGGAGTGAATATGTTTGCCGCCCTCTAATTCTATTTACGCGGTTCCAGACTTTCGCCTCATCTGTAAACGAGTTAATACTTGATAAAAAATTCTGCCAACTTTCTCTTCTGGCCTGCCTGCGAGTTCTCCTGCCTTGAGATTTTACTTTCTTAAAGTTGATAAGATTCTCTGCAGTGGGGGAAGTGCGTAGCAACCCCCACGCTTTGTTCTGTTTCTTACGAGCAATCCTACATTCGTCGTTCCACCACGGGACGCGCCGTCTGCATGCCAAACCACTTCCTTCAGATATGCATTTAGATGCGGCATCTATTATGAACGCTGTGAGATACACCACAGCGGCATCGATTTCTAGAGAAGGCATATCAGTCCATGAGATTCTAGATAGATTTCGAAATTTCTCCCAGTCGGCTGTATCTATCTTCCACCTAGGAAGTTGTGGGGGAAATTCATTTTCTTTAGATGTTCTTAGCAGTACGGGGAAGTGATCGCTCCCGTAAGGATTGCTCGTAACTTCCCATTTGAGTTCGGGCAGTATAGATGCGGAAACAATACTAAGATCTATTGACGAAAAGGATCTGTTCGCAAGAGAGTAATATGTGGGTTCTTTCTTATTTAGAAGGCACGCTCCAGAAGAAAAAAGGAACTCTTCAACGAGACGACCTCGCGCATCGATGCGAGAGTCTCCCCACAAGGTGCTATGCGCATTGAAATCGCCAAGAACAACATAAGGTTCTGGCAATTGATCTACATAGGATTGAAATTCATGTTTCGTTAATTTGTAATGTGGGGGTATGTAAAGAGAGCTAATGGTGATGAGTTTGTTTAGGAGAACAGCTCGAACCGCCACTGCTTCGAGAGGCGTTTGTAGCTGTAAACGTTGACACGCAATGCTCTTATGGATAGCAATGGCGACACCGCCCGATGATGCGACAGCATCATCGCGATCTTTGCGATAAGTTATGTACTGTCGGAGAAAGTTTGTATGTTTGGATTTTAGGTGTGTTTCCTGTAAACACAGCACTTTTGGATTGTGTTTTTGGATGAGTTCCTGCATGTCATCTAGGTTTCTAAGAAGACCTCTGATGTTCCATTGAATTATTTGTGTATCCATATTGGAAGTGAATAGGTGCTGTGTGTAAGGAAACAGATGTTATGCCTTAGATTACAGAGCTCTTTCGAGGCCCTGTAATCGGGGTTTTGCCCTTTCTGGAGCGTTCGAGGGAGCCTCGCCGCTCCTTAGGCGCGTGGCGCGCCGTGAGGACATGTGAAGTGTCCATTGCCTCTTGCGAGGCGCCGGACACATGCTCGTGCGAGCGAGAAGTTTTCTGTGAGGGTCCTGCCTCGGAAGGCAAGACCCCTGCACCCACCAGCCCGGAGGTCGGTGGGGCTCCCTGAGGGATCTGGCTGCGCCGGTTGTTGCCAGCGCTGGACGGGGCCGGGGAGGTTGGGGTAGCCTCGGCTACACCCACCTTCGTGGTCGTTGGCCCCGCCTGCTGTGGTGGCGTAGCAGCGTTAGCTGCAGTCGCCGAGGGGGCGGATGGCGTCACTGCCGCCTCACTGGGTGTGGGACGGACAGCCGCCGGAGGCCGTTGTAGCGCTGCCCCCTGACGCGCCACTTCGGCAAAGGTGTGCTTTGGCAGGAAAGATACCCGCCTGCGTGCTTCTTTGAAACTTATGTTTTCTTTTACTTTAATCGTAACTATTTCCTTTTCTTTCTTCCAAGACGGGCACGACCGCAAGTACGCGGCGTGCTCGCCTTCACAGTTTACACAATGGGGAGAGTTTTCACAAGATTCAGAGGTGTGCTCATGAGCACTGCATTTCGCGCAGGTTTGGCGGCCTCCGCATCTCTGTGAGCTGTGACCGAAACGCTGGCATTTAAAACAACGCAGGGGATTGGGAACATACGGGCGAACTCGGAGCTTGATATACCCGGCCTCGATGGACTCGGGCAGAACACTTGTGCCAAAAGTAAGTATCAGATGTTTGGTCTGTATTTCCTTATTATCACGCCTCATCTTAATTCGCTTAACATTTATGACATTCTGCTCACTGAAGCCCTCCAAGAGCTCAGCCTCAGTCAGCTCCAAGAGATCATCATCAGAGACTACGCCACGGGTGGTATTCATGGTACGATGAGGAGTTACGGTTACTTTGGCGTCACCAAATGAAACTAGATTGGGTAGGTTTTCATATTGTTTCTGGTTGCGGAGTTCCAAGAGGAGATCACCGCTTGCCATTCTGGATGCTTTATAACCTGTACCAAAAACTTGGGTAAGAGACTTGGACACTAGGAATGGTGACATTGCTCGCACGGGTTTGTCTGGTGTTTCGGAGTGCACTACATGGAAACGAGGAAAAGTTTCTTTTTGACGGGCGAAAAATTCGAAGACATCATCGGTGCGCCCCCTCTTGAGGGAGCGATCAGGTAAGGTGGGAAAAGAAGAAGCCATAAGAGATTGTAATTTCGGCAGTAACGCCAGCCACCCACCGTGGAGTCCTACAAGGGGACGTTGCAGGACCTGTGAAACACGGCCTGCAAACGCCAGCTGTACATTACCACTATAACCAAATATGATATAACCTAGGCTGGCTATTCACACAAGGTTAACCCTTGCTGCCTGGAAAAATCGGAAGTAAGCGGAAGCTAGGAGAAGACAGGAAAGATGAAAAGTGAGGGAAAGACGAAGACTAGAGGAAGAGAGAGACAGGAAAAGGCAACTACCGATTTCCCCCGGGTGGGTCAGTCCGGGGGTGCCGTCTACGTGAAGCAGAGGCCAAAGAGGTGTGTTGCCTCCGCCGGGGGGCCTTAAAGGTCCGAGCACCCGGCATCGGCTCAACCTCCAGGATCCCCCTTTCCCCGGACACGGCTAAGCCGCGCACGGCTACACGCGGGAGGGTCCGACCCTCATGTGCTCGGGTCCGTGGTGTCGCAACGCACCAAACGCCTGCTGACGCAGACGCCCCTGCGGGGTTGCGTGTGGAAGACGATATTATTAAAATACGAATTAAGTGAAGAAATGGCATGAGGAAACCGCACCTCCATTCCACCGTGTGAAAGTTGATGTATACAGCGAAACCATTGCCGAGGTTGCACAAGCGCCACCATCACAACGGTCAATGTAGCGTCAGCGAGCTCGTTCGCACCCCTTCAGATTCAGAGACAGTTTCCGCTGGCATCGAGCGACGTGTGTTAATGTTTACCTGAACGCGCGTGACACCGTGCTGGTTTACTTAGTTAAAACACGTTGATGGGCTAGTTGGTTTGAGTCCATGATAGAATGAGTAAGCGCGATTGAACAAGAACGCAGAAAAAAGCAGACGCACTAAGGCAGCGCTGTCTCTGTTTATCGAATCATTAAAGGAACCGTGCAAGTCTACTTTAGCGGATACACACACGCTCCAATAAAAAATTGGCAGTGGCTTTGCTCAGCTATGCCAACATATACGCAGCGTAAGGTAAGGTCATGCTTGGTTAATATCTTGCCTTGCTTGCTAATCTTGGCTCATCTGGCTATGGCCTTGTTTGGCCTTGTAATCATACGGACAGCATTGCAACGATGAACACATGGTATCTTTATTAAATCACATTCTCGTCAATCGTTCAATGTCTGGTTCAAGTCTGTTGCGCCGACTGGCAGGGGCTCGACTCTCCTTAAAGGGACACCAAAGGCTAATATTAAGTCAACATGGACTGTTCAAATACCATCCCACGAACCTCCAAACGCTGCTTTCATGCGAAGAAGAGACTTATTTTAAGAGAAAATGCATCCTGAAGCGTCCGCGTACCTCTAGCGCAGTTCAAGTCGCCCGCCCTCCAATGGAGCTGTGGTGACGTCATGGTGTCATAATGACGTTGCGCTGTCGGTAAGTAAAACGGCGCCCGCAGACGGCGCTATGGCTTTTCTGCGCAAAACGCAAGCGCACGGCCGGAAACAGAGCCAAGACAGAGCCGACAGCAGCGCGAAAGCGGAACTATGGTAGCTAGCCGAAGAGAAAGCGCGCGACGGTAACATGGTTCTTTATTTTATGACGCCAACTTTGACGCTCGTAGCAATGGACGACCCTGACAACGACACATTGGCTCGCGATGCTGAGCTCGACTTCAGCGATTTAAGCAATGATGAACGTCACCTGCTGCTGAGGGTTCACGCTGCCGGCGCCGTTGCGTACTGCTATGACGGCAACTGTATGTCATGGCTGTACATATTCGTACATCTGTAGCTTTTTCCCTCGTGAAAACCAAATGCCGCACTCAAATGTCTTCGACCTGCACTTGTACTTGTGCTTCGAAGAATGCAGGCAAGACCGACGGAACAGCGCTACGGGACAGCATTGCCATGAAAGGCCCTCCACACGACTTCAGTAAGTCGGCGTTGAACTAATCCTCTGGACGAAAGTGAAGCGAGCACACTATGCGATGTTTCGGCTCTTTTCCAATGCGCTGTGGAAGAAGTACGGCACTTAACCACTTCGAACGGAGAGGTTCACTCGTTCGCACACAATGATAAGTAACGTTGTATTAGCCGCTGCAACTTTCCTTGGGCAAGTTCCGCGGATCATTCGCGCATCCCACATCACATGGACGTGGCATTCTCTCTGCTTGTTCCAAATGTAAGCTTCGCGAGCCAGCAGAACCAGCGCAGCACGACGCAATGGCGAAACAACTGAAACTCCAAAGCGCGCGCGGCGCAGAGTCGAGCGCGCAGAGTAGGGCTGAAACGAAACCTTTCGACCACCCAACTACTGAAGGGTAACGTCAAAACTTTTCTTTTTAGAATCGAACAGAAGTAGACAAATCAGAATCAGTTTTTATTTTCCTCAAGGAAAGTAAAAATGGACCCCAGACAAAAAGCTGCTCATGGAGCAGCTTGACGAGGCCTGAGGCCCTACAGGCAGTGGCAACAGCGGCAAAACAGGAGTGTATGTCGTACTAGAAGAAAAAAAAAGCAACTTGAGAAACAAAAAAACGAAAAAAAAGAAAGAAACTGTTCGCACCAAGCTGTCAAGAACGAGAAAAAAATCTTTTGCATATACATACACCAATAACAAACCAATATTGTACACTGACATGTTATATTCACACGTACACACGCAAAAACCCGTAGAAGTGGCGCGCATACTCCCCTATGTATATACATATATGTACACCTACATATACACGCGTACATGGCACATATACACACACCATTCAAGTGCACATATGTATAACTTCAAGTTAAATATTTTATGAAGAATGAACTATTATAAAAACGGGGAGCGAGAAAAAAAAAAGTGGGATTGGACAATGTCTGCAAAATCATTCCACACTAGTCCTCACAAAAGAACGCACAATGCCGAATGTAAACTGCATGATATAAATCTTTTGCCGATTAAATAATACTGTTTAAAAAGTATTCAATTAAAGCACGTTTATTTATTGCCGGACCATCAACTAAGACTGTATTATTGTTCAGGCCGGGTGTAAGGTATTATATACTTTAACATTTGTTGACCGTAACTCGTTCGAGTTTTGGGAAGACGCCACTTTTCTAATTGTCGAGTGTTGGCTGCCGGTACACGTTCCTTGAGCGCTGATATTCTGATAAGGAAGTTAGTACGAAACGTGGTTTTAGCGGTGAATAAAGAAACAATAATGTGCGGTAGCATAACACTGATGGGCAGAATTTTTAACCGAATAAAAAGCGGTTTGGAGTGTGCGCAGTACTCTCCGTCTGCAATGACACGAATCGCTTTCCTTTGCAGGCTCGCAATTCTATTCATGTTAGTCGGTGATGCCGTGCCCCAAACAAGATGACAATATGTAATGTGTGATTGAAATAATGAAACATATATATGTTTTTTAATGTGCATTGGAAGAATGCCACGACGCCGGGAAAGTGCTCCAACAGCTTTAGATAAACTTAGTGATACCTAATTAGTGTGCTCAGTCCATCGAAGGTGCTCATCAAATACAACACCTAGTGTTTTATGGTGGCTAACGACCTCAATAATATTATTGCCTAGGTTAATGGTTAAGTTAGTCCCTATGTGACGATTTATAGCGTGGAAAATAACAGCTTTAGACTTAGTTGTAGTTATTTTGAAATTGTTTAATTTAAACCAATTAAAAGGCTGTTTAGGGCGTTGTTTGCTTTTGAAATTATTTCTGTAGCCGAAAGACCAGACCCGCCATGGTTGCTCAGTGGCTATGGTGTTGGGCTGCTGAGCACGAGGTCACGGGATCGAATCCCGGCCACGGCGGCCGCATTTCGATGGGGGCGAAATGCGAAAACACCCGTGATCTTATATTTAGGTGCACGTTAAAGAACCCCAGGTAGTCAAAATTTCCGGAGTCCTCCACTACGGCGTGCCTCATAATCAGAAAGTGGTTTTGGCACGTAAAACCCTATAATTAAATTTTTTAAAGACCAGAGATAAATAGGGAAGCGTCGTCGGCATGAATTACAAAATCAGCTTCTGTCGAAGTTATCACATCGTTTATGTAGACATTGAAAAGAAAAGTCCTAATATGCTGCCCTGAGGGACACCACATTTCAGATAACGTTTGGATGAACAAAAACCGTCTATGTTCACTATTTTTTCACGGTCTTTAAGATATGAACTAAAAATTTGAAGTGTCCTTCCCCTAACGCCATATTTGTTAAACTTATCTAAGAGTATTATTATTTACACAATTAAAGGCCCTACTGAAATCCACAAAGATTCCTAGTGTTAAGAGCTTGTTTTCAATATTCTGTAAAATAATTTCTTTTTGGACTAATAAAGCTGATTTTGTGGAAAACCCTTTGCGGAAGCCGAATTGAGAGTGTGATATTAACTGATTAGCATCAAAGAAGTTCTGCAAACGTTTGAGCAGAATTTTTTCTAGCACTTTCGAAAAGTCGCATTTTCTTGATAGCGTGATATTAACTGATTAGCATCAAAGAAGTTCTGCAAACGTTTGAGCAGAATTTTTTCTAGCACTTTCGAAAAGTCGCATTTTCTTGATAGCGTGATATTAACTGATTAGCATCAAATAAGTTCTGCAAACGTTTGAGCAGAATTTTTTCTAGCACTTTCGAAAAGTCGCATTTTCTTGACAGCGTGATATTAACTGATTAGCATCAAATAAGTTCTGCAAACGTTTGAGCAGAATTTTTTCTAGCACTTTCGAAAAGTCGCATTTTCTTGACAGCGTGATATTAACTGATTAGCATCAAATAAGTTCTGCAAACGTTTGAGCAGAATTTTTTCTAGCACTTTCGAAAAGTCGCATTTTCTTGACAGCGTGATATTAACTGATTAGCATCAAATAAGTTCTGCAAACGTTTGAGCAGAATTTTTTCTAGCACTTTCGAAAAGTCGCATTTTCTTGATAGCGTGATATTAACTGATTAGCATCAAAGAAGTTCTGCAAACGTTTGAGCAGAATTTTTTCTAGCACTTTCGAAAAGTCGCATTTTCTTGATAGCGTGATATTAACTGATTAGCATCAAATAAGTTCTGCAAACGTTTCAGCAGAATTTTTTCTAGCACTTTCGAAAAGTCGCATTTTCTTGATAGCGTGATATTAACTGATTAGCATCAAAGAAGTTCTGCAAACGTTTGAGCAGAATTTTTTCTAGCACTTTCGAAAAGTCGCATTTTCTTGATAGCGTGATATTAACTGATTAGCATCAAAGAAGTTCTGCAAACGTTTGAGCAGAATTTTTTCTAGCACTTTCGAAAAGTCGCATTTTCTTGACAGCGTGATATTAACTGAATAGCATCAAATAAGTTCTGCAAACGTTTGAGCAGAATTTTTTCTAGCACTTTCGAAAAGTCGCATTTTCTTGACAGCGTGATATTAACTGATTAGCATCAAATAAGTTCTGCAAACGTTTGAGCAGAATTTTTTCTAGCACTTTCGAAAAGTCGCATTTTCTTGATAGCGCGATATTAACTGATTAGCATCAAAGAAGTTCTGCAAACGTTTGAGCAGAATTTTTTCTAGCACTTTCGAAAAGTCGCATTTTCTTGATAGCGTGATATTAACTGATTAGCATCAAATAAGTTCTGCAAACGTTTGAGCAGAATTTTTTCTAGCACTTTCGAAAAGTCGCATTTTCTTGACAGCGTGATATTAACTGATTAGCATCAAATAAGTTCTGCAAACGTTTGAGCAGAATTTTTTCTAGCACTTTCGAAAAGTCGCATTTTCTTGATAGCGTGATATTAACTGATTAGCATCAAATAAGTTCTGCAAACGTTTGAGCAGAATTTTTTCTAGCACTTTCGAAAAGTCGCATTTTCTTGATAGCGTGATATTAACTGATTAGCATCAAATAAGTTCTGCAAACGTTTGAGCAGAATTTTTTCTAGCACTTTCGAAAAGTCGCATTTTCTTGACAGCGTGATATTAACTGATTAGCATCAAATAAGTTCTGCAAACGTTTGAGCAGAATTTTTTCTAGCACTTTCGAAAAGTCGCATTTTCTTGACAGCGTGATATTAACTGATTAGCATCAAATAAGTTCTGCAAACGTTTGAGCAGAATTTTTTCTAGCACTTTCGAAAAGTCGCATTTTCTTGATAGCGTGATATTAACTGATTAGCATCAAATAAGTTCTGCAAACGTTTGAGCAGAATTTTTTCTAGCAATTTCGAAATGTCGCATTTTCTTGATAGCGTGATATTAACTGATTAGCATCAAATAAGTTCTGCAAACGTTTGAGCAGAATTTTTTCTAGCACTTTCGAAAAGTCGCATTTTCTTGACAGCGTGATATTAACTGATTAGCATCAAATAAGTTCTGCAAACGTTTGAGCAGAATTTTTTCTAGCACTTTCGAAAAGTCGCATTTTCTTGACAGCGTGATATTAACTGATTAGCGTCAAATAAGTTCTGCAAACGTTTGAGCAGAATTTTTTCTAGCACTTTCGAAAAGTCGCATTTTCTTGACAGCGTGATATTAACTGATTAGCATCAAATAAGTTCTGCAAACGTTTGAGCAGAATTTTTTCTAGCACTTTCGAAAAGTTGCATTTTCTTGACAGCGTGATATTAACTGATTAGCATCAAATAAGTTCTGCAAACGTTTGAGCAGAATTTTTTCTAGCACTTTCGAAAAGTCGCATTTTCTTGACAGCGTGATATTAACTGATTAGCATCAAATAAGTTCTGCAAACGTTTGAGCAGAATTTTTTCTAGCACTTTCGAAAAGTCGCATTTTCTTGACAGCGTGATATTAACTGATTAGCATCAAATAAGTTCTGCAAACGTTTGAGCAGAATTTTTTCTAGCACTTTCGAAAAGTCGCATTTTCTTCCGTCTAACAACCTAATGAAACAACTTTTTAATACGAGTAATTCCGTACTAGTGACACAAATTATGATGAGGGGTGCCTGCGTCATCGGGCTAGCAACGGTATGTCGCTGGGGGGTCTCAAATCGTGTCAAGCATTTACCTCAATTTCTCGGTTATTAAAGCTCTGTTCGCGATTATATTGACGCCTTAGACGTTCCAGAGAATTGCTGCCATGCGCGGATAGCCGCATTAGCGAGTGCTACGTTTACTGGATAAATGTGGCTAATGCTTAAAGCGCCCTCGCGTTCCTTCGCTGCCCCAGACATTAGATAAAAAAACGTTTGCTGATAACAAAGCTTACTAAGAATCTGGCAGCCTATCTCAAAAGTTCGTTAGATAAATAAAACACTTATTTAATATTCCGGTTGCAGCCATAGTGGCCTTGAAGGTCGTAATAAATGGCATGTGCGAACCTAACCATTAAAGTTGGCTCCATAGACAGTCGAGGTTGTCCTGCCGCGCTGACGGCAAATTGCAAAAGTAGGAAAATAACGATGCCTCGAAGAAACGTGTAAGGTTACTTGACGGCCAGTATAAGGTAAAGTAAATATGTTCTTTACCCTACTGCACATTTCTTTGGTGTAACTTGTTCATAGCTATACCGCACTAAATTTTTTTGGCAATTATTTAACATTAAACGCAGAAATAAATATACCTGAAATGAAAAAAAGTAATGTTGCAGGGATTCATTGTGTGTAAAGGGAGGTGTGCAAACAGCGACGTAAATGGAGTGAGTACGACAAGAAAAACGGTGTTTGTGTTATCCAGATCATTCTTCTTGCACGCTTGCTTTTGCGTGCACTGGTGTTACACTGGTGTTACATTTCAGCATAACTGCATGTCATCAGAGCGCCCTAACATCCCACTTTCATGGCTTTAAGAACCTGATCGTGAAATTAATTTGACTAAAGGAAGCAGCGTAGCTTGATATTTCTTCTTGAAATCACGAACAAATGCACCTATGCAACGGAAATTTAATCGATGGACGTATGCGAATATTCCCGATTCAAGTTCATACCTGCACGGTATTGTTTGATAACTTGAGATGGATTTACTTTGCTCTAAGATAATAATTTCCGAGAAAAAATCAAGCTTTACTCAAAAAGAAAGGGAATTGCTGTCGAGTTTCAGCTCTGGCGAGTCGATGTGATGGTGAGGAATTTAAAGTCTCGTCATGAGGCATTGTCAGGTGCTGGAACACAAGCGTGAAAAGCCTATGCTATCCGTCTAAGCTTTGCAAAAGCATTTAATATTGCCGCAATTGCTTGTTGGTGTTGCTTAATTTTTTTAAACGAATGCAGCAATGGCATGATTAATAACGAAACGAAAATAGCGCGATACACTTTGGAAAGAGATGAACGGAAGTATGCAACGATCAACGATTTATCTTTCCTCGAGATGTTCCTATTATTTAGGTGCAGTAGCCGCAATGTTTTGTTTGTCGTGTGTTTTTATCGTAAATATGCCAAAGCACGAACCAGTGGCGTCAGACAAAACTTCGCCCTCAAAACACCACGAAATAAGTGGGTGCGAAGCCGCGCAGGGGGAGGTACAGTTATAACTTTCATGAACACACATGGACTCAGCTTGTTCGTTAGCTTGACCACATCTTTATGCGAGTTCGCATTTGCCTCGCATTCGAGAGCATGTGCTCTTTTATTCCGAACGAGTATTTAGCTAAATTTTCTGAACTTGATTACATCAAGCGCAACCGTCTTCTTTATTCCAACAATGAGAGCAGTGTCACACGTGGTCCGTGCGAAAAAATTGGGCTCCATCTGCGGCAGCGACGACAAAAGGGCCGCAATGCTTGAAATGAAAAAAAAAAGGTCTTTGCGGGAAAGCGTCACGTGACGATCTTGAAACCTAGCAAAAACAGCAAAAAACCAAGCGAAAAGCGCCACAGCTCGCGATGGAAGCGTTCTTTTCCACACCTCTCATTTTCTTTCTGGAGGGGGGGGGGGGGGGGGCGGGGAGGGACACAGAGCGCAAGGGTGCTTGGTTGCTCGTCCGACTAATGCGCCGCCCAAAAGTGACAGAGTGCGGCCGACCGGGCAACTGCTCAGACATAAACGTTTTCGTTGCAATGGCGTCAATGCTTCCAGTTACAAAGGCGGAGAGCTAAAGTTCTCAAGAGTGGCGAGCAGGAAGCGAGTGGCAAGAGCCGCAGAAGGCCGCGCCAACTACAGCGGCGAGCGCTATTGAAACTGATGCACACGAACCAAGCAACGTGCGGTGTCACCGACTGCGTGCTGTCCCCAGGATTCAACGTCTGGTGGCCGCATTTGGCCACAGAAAGCATGAAGCTAACAGCTATAGTCGAGGCTGCTTTGCGAACGGTGACTGCCTGACGTCGTATTCCGAACCATGTTTCTTTTATTACGATATCAATTCTGTAGACCCTCCAGACGTATTTCTGCCGTCGCCGTGAGGTTCGGTATAAAGTTCAAGGTCGCCGCCGCGCGCGCTATGCTGTAGGTGCGAGTGAAAGAGTGCGAGAGTGAGCCGTCGAATGCGATTCAATCTCGCGTATGTGAGCGGTCATTCCTGAGCATGCGCAGATAAGCTTTGTGCCGACCGTCGTTTCCGTTAATGCGCAATCTTCCGGTTATGCGGGTGATTGTGAAGTCCGCTTTCCCTTACTTTTGTCTGCGTCGGAACACCTGCCTTTTTCTAACGTAAATTCCTACCAGCAAGCTGACCCGCCGTGGTTGCTCAGTGGCTATGGTGTTAGGCTGCTGAGCACGAGGTCGCGGGATCGAATCCCGGCCTCGGCGGCCGCATTTCGATGGGGGCGAAATGCGAAAACACCCGTGTACTTAGATTTAGGTGCACGTTAAAGAACCCCAGGTGGTCAAAATTTCTGGAGTCCCCCACTACGGCGTGCCTCATAATCAGAAAGTGGTTTTGGCACGTAAAACCCCATATATTATTATTATTATTACCAGCAAGCTGAACTTTCCGTCATCATAATGCTATAAGCGGCTCTACATATCTTGGAAAAAAATAGTTTCGATGAACCCAACTTTCATGCCATGCGTAATGTACGATGCTGTCAGATTTACAGGTTTTAATTGCAGGTCATAACTATCTCTCTCGTTGCTTTTCTTTCTATTATAAATAACACTACTACTTCTTCATCATCGTCGTCATCATCATCATCATCATCATCATCATCAGCCTGGTTACGCCCACTGCAGGGCAAAGGCCTCTCCCATACTTCTCCAACTACCCCAGTCATGTACTAATTGTGGCCATGTTGTACTTGCAAACTTCTTAATCTCATCCGCCCACCTAACTTTCTGCCGATCTTTGCTACGCTTCCGTTCCCTTGGAATCCAGTCCGTAACCCTTAAAGACCATCGGTTATCTTCCCTCCTCATTGCATGTCCTGCCCATGCCCATTTCTTTTTCTTGATTTCAACTAAAATGTCATTAACTCGCGTTTGTTCCCTCACCCAATCACCTGTTTTCTTATCCCTTAACGTTACACCCACCATTCTTCTTTTCATAGCTCGTTGCGTCGTCCTCAATTTAAGTAGAAACCTTTTCGTAAGCCTCCAGGTTTCTGCCCCATGAGTACTGGTAAGACAAAGCTGTTATACACTTTTATACAAAACCATTATACAATGTTCTTATACTGTTATACAATTACCCGAGATATAAATTTTTGGATAAAATTTTTCTGTTTTGGATGTTCTAACGGGTGCAATTTACAAAAATGCGGTACTCGTTCTGGTAGAGAATTAGGGAGTTGTAGTATTCGTGCTTCTATTTGCTTTCAAACTTACCGATTTCCCGCAAATAAAATAAATCAGACTATCAGCATTGCATCCGCACCAATAAACACCAGAACTTAGCTTTCTGTCACAAATGCGCATAATTTAATAAAAATGGGCCTTGAGTTTATCTCAGTAAAGCATTTCTGCGTTTTGCTAGTATTTGACTAGGCCGAATCGGAATTTCGCCCGAGGTAAATATTGGTTAATGAGTGCTTGCGTTTGATGTAGGCACTTCATATCGTGCCACGTCAGCGGAGGCTCTGGCCACTGAAGTGGAATCGAAAAGGAGATGTGCATTCGACAATGAGACAAGGTTGGATTATGCGAGTTTGTTGGCATATTCTGCTGACCAAGTGCTCTTTCCTTTTTGCTTTGTGCTCGCTTTTTCGCAACTTTACGTCGACTGAGTAATCTGAGTAACCTGGACTCATTTCAGCAACAGCGCAATCATAGTTTGAAGCTTCATTAAATACATTATGGGCTTTAATGTGCCAAGACAACGATTTGATTATGTGGCTCGCCGTAGTAGAGTATTGCGGAATAATTTGGACATCCAGGGGTTCTTTAGCGCACACATAAATGCAAGTGCACGTGTGCTTCCACATTCCTTTCCTATCGAAATGCAACGGCTGCGGCCGGGATTCGATCCTGAGACCTCATGCCTGGCAGCGCAGCATCACAGCCATCAAGTAACCACCGGGGTATAGACTGCGGCTCTGGGGACCGATCCGGGATAGACCAATGCCCGCAACGTGCTCTTGAAAGCAGTTAACATAATTTACAATGCGTCAAACCATGGGAGCACTTAAACCTCACAGAAGCATACGACTCGTGGCCTCAACCAATGTTGCTAACTATTAAGCGTCATTACCGCTGTGTCTCTGCAGTTATAACTGGATTCTATCGCTGCGTATCTACAATCTCGGTGGTGTACGTTCGTGTTTTTTCTATGTGTCACTGTCTCTGCGTCGTCAATAGGCAACGGTGATGCTAAGGGCGCCCAAAAAACGCACACCGAATAGAGCAGCGACGTGCTTGTAAAGGCCGAGCGGTCGCATGTTAAAAAGCCAGAACGCTTCGTTATTTCGAAATCGATGTCACGCATATATGCCGATATTGATTTCACGAACTCTGGCAGCCTTGCTGCAGGTCCTCGTCCCAAGCGCTGGAACGTGTCCAGCGTCACCGCGCACTCCAGGAGCAGGTTGCCCGGCTGTCGTCGGTCAGTGGAGCCGAGGCGGCCGCCGTGATTCGAGATGCTGTCAGGAGCTTTCGAGACATGGACGCCTTCATACAGATGTCCTGCATCGTCAAACGCCGCGTCGTCTGCCATTCTCGCGAGGATTCCCATTTTCAACTGGACGGCCTGGCCGAGGATTATTGGGTCCTGGTGAGGCGATACCTGATGCTCGAATACAAAAAGGAAACCATTACTCAACCGTCCACCCCGTGAGACGCTGCTGGGCTGACCATCTACCACCCTGGAATAAAACCGATAAGCCGATAGCGACCACGGTTTCGTTTCTTGCTATCCGGGCATGCAATTTAGAGTGTCTTTCACTGTTTTTGTAAAACCGGTGGTGGTCATCTAGACCTACCATTACGGAATGGTTCTAGTAATATGCACTGAAATACCCCTAAATTCTGCTCCTAGAATTATTTGGAATTTGGAATGCTATTTGGAATGCCGACATAAACTGCCGTCGCACCGAAAGTTGTTATAGGCTTTGTGGACCTTTTGACGTGGCAGTGGCCTATTAGAAAAACTTTACTGATCCCCTTACGTCCCTTTTCACTTTCTTTCACGCTATTTTTTTTCACCGCTCCTCTTTCCTTCTTTATTTCCCCTTCTCTTCCCCTAGTACAAGGTAACAAAACGGACGTTTTACTTCGAGTTAACCTCCAGGCCTTTCTCTCATTTGCATCTCTCTCTCTCTCTCTCTCTCTCTCTGCTGCTGCTACTAAACCTATATTTATCCTTAGGATTATGTTTCTTCGCGTAAATGAACGAAACTTATCGAACGTTCTTTCTCAAAAGGTTTCATTCCATTGTTTTCTAGAAAGCTTCAGTTGCTAAAGCTTTCTACTGGAAATTCGCGACGCACTAGAATCAAGTGGTAGACACCCGAATTTTCGCCCAAGTCACCTATGTTACGGACTTTCAGTGGGTGCGGCAATATTTGGAGAAATACGAAAATTGACAGCCGCCTTTACATTAACACGAAGCTAAAGAGGAAACCAAATAGTTTTTTGGCAGTTGTGTTCTCCTTTCTGAAACTAACTTCCCTTTGTGTGCTTTTGCCGAATCGAGTTGTCGTCTCCTGTGTCTTGAAGCTACGGGTTGCCCATTATTTCAGCCTCCTCTCGCAATCTGCAAGACTACTGTTTTGCTGAGATGTTACAGCGACCAACGCGGAAAGGCGTTGGGCGTGCTTACGTTCTCGAGACCAGGGCTAATTTTCCTTCAATCTTTACGTTTCTTTCGGAGAAAGTCTCATGGATGTTTCAATGTTTTTAAATAGTTTTGCGCTACACTCCCTGCAGTGCCAATTTTTTCCCTTTGATGAAACATCCAGCTCTGTGTGGGTGAGGTGTTTGCTTCATCCCACGTGTGAATGCAACTTAGAGTGTGTTTTTTTCTTCTAAAACCGGGTTCGGTTACTGATAACTACCCCTACGGAAAGGTTCGAGTAATATGGACTGAAAAACTCCTGATCCATAGCCTTATTATACCAATAGTTACGCTTACGATGATGATCATTCGCATGTATCCATGAAATTTGGCTAAAACTCTTTCTAAAAAGCATTGTTCGCTAGTTTTTTAGACACTTCTCCCTCTCTAATATTTGTACTGGTGCTTCGCAATGTGGTTAGGCCCAAATGGCAAGTACCGATACTTTTCCCTTCGTTTCAGTTTCAGTTTATTCATCATTCAAAAAAACAATGAGTAAACAACAAATAGTATGCAGACGAGGGTCTCAAAGTCAATGACTGCAACGGGACCCTCCCGGCAGTAAGCCACCCATCTTACGTACTTTCAACGGGTGCTGCAATATTTGGAAAAAGGTGAAAAAAAGGTAAAATTGACATCCGCCATTACTGTAACACGAAACGGAAAACGAAATGCAAATGATTTTCTTGCAGTTCCATCCTCTTTTATGAAGATTCCTTTACTTTGCACGTTTTCCCCGAATTGAGTTGTCGTATTCGGTGTCCCGGAGCTCCAGGTTGCCCATCAATTCAGCCTCTCCTTGCAATCTGCAAGACTCCTGCTTGCTGAAACGGTAGAGCGACCGATTCAGAAAATCGTTGGTTGATGGTTAAATCCTCTGACGAAGGCAAACTTCGCTTCAACATTGAAGGCCTCTTTCCGAGAAAGCCGCTGGGGGCCTCCATATATTTTTAATAGGCTTGCACTAAAGTCCATGTAGTGTCACTTTTATTTTACTTTGACGAAACTTTCACATCTTTGTGGGTTTCCTCAGAACTGACTGGCCATAGGCGGCGTTCGATATCAAAAGGTTTCCCGTTCGAAGTGTTTCTTGAGTTCGCTTCATTCAGATGCAGTCGACCGGTAAAACTGGCATTCGCAATGTGTTCTCACTTTCGCCATAGGGAGATGCGTTGCCAGGTTACACCGAAAACCACAGAATTGGCGAAAGACGATTTAGGAAAAAAAATTAGTCTATACATCCCTTGAGCTAGCGTTGTAATTTTGGAGAAGGATTTCACGCTGATAGTGATCACTGGTGCAGCGCGAAAACGGCAAAATGTGAGGCGTCGTGGTTGCTTCGGGAACCATCACGATGTCAAGGCTCGAGCTAACTAACGTTGGGCTCATATATAAACTGCGTGCTACCCGTCGTTCCCGCGCTCGTAACGTTCTCTGCGGGTTTCCATCCCGTCGCTGACGAACTCCTCATCTATTGTTTCTATAGCCTAATATGTCATATTCTAGCCGGTTTCAGTGTTTCTGTTGGGCACCTTCTCAATTATTTTTTCTAGAAGGTTGACCGTCATCTCGCTGCAGATTTGCATGGCATTTTCGACTATGTCATATGGAGCTTCATGGCAGTTAGCGAAAGGATGCCAAGCAGGGATAGCCGCATAAACGAGTGCTACATTCATTAGATAAACATGCGTACTTGTAATGGCGCACTTAGGTTTCTTCGCTGTTGCAGACAATAGAATAAAAGGCATATTCTGAAAAGGAAAATTTGCCATTATTTCTGCAGTCGCTCTCAAAAGTTTGTTATATTAGTAGAACATGCATTCGAAAACAACAGTAGCAGCCATATTCATTTTGAGGGATATGTACTGTAGTGTGTGGTAGCCAAACTCTGTGTTGTTGGCTCCATTGACAGCCTGTTCGGTCTCACGGTGGATGATGCGTAGTAAGATTGCATCGAAATCCGAAACTAGAATAACAACTATGCCTCAAACATAACATGTGGGCTTGCTAGATCACCCACATAAAGCAAATATTTTAAAATACTATAAATAAATGTACTCCGAATGATTGAGCAATGTGGCACGGATTCTTTGCGAGTAAAGGCAGGAGTGAATACAGTGACGTAATTCGAACGAGGGCAACGAAGACAATGGCGTTTGTGTTGTCCGTCTTTTTCTTCAGTTGCCATGTTTTGGAACCCGCCTTTAAGTGTCATGAACATACGTTTGTTACAGTTAATAACTATTCGACATTTCTGCATAACTGCATGCCATCAGAGTGCCCTAATACCTCAGCTGCTTCTTTCATGGCTCGAAGGCCTAATCATGAAAAAAAGCAGTTTGTCAAAGAAAGCCCCAAGGCTGGATATTTATTCTTGATGTCAAGGACGAATCCACTATGGACAGATGCGACTAATTCCTATACATGGTCACAGTGGTACCTTATTTTGTCTAAACTCGAGATGGATTTTATAATAATTACCACCAAAAAATCAAGTCCTACACAAAGAAATCGATTTCTTCTGAGTTTCAGCTCTCGTAACTCAATATGAATGTTAAGTGGACCATTTGCGCACAAGCACACATAACCAAAGGCCAAGCCGCAGCTATAAGAATCGATAGTCTCGTCATGAGACAATGTGGGGTGCTGGCAGACAAGTGCGAACACCTGTCTACGCTTTGCCATAACATTTCCAAGTGCCAGAATCGCTCAGTGATGTTTAATAATTTCATAATCGAATTCAGCAATGGCCTCACAAATAACGCAACGTTAATGACATAGGATGCCTCCCGAGGGAAGGAACCGAATGTTCGAACGATGAAGGTTTTTTTATTCATCGAGATATTCTTATCGTTTGGGCTCAGCAGCAGAATTTTTCATTTCTGATCTGTTCTTATTGGGAAAATGTCAAATCACGAGCCAATGGCGTCTGTCACAAGGTATCATTCAAGTCACGACGAAATAAGTGGATGCGAAGCCGCACATGGTGAGAGCACAGTCATAACTCTCACGAACTGGCACGGACTCAGCTTGTCTGTGCGCTGGACCGCCGCTTTACGTGCTTTCCCATTTGCGACGCTTTCAAAGCGCATACTCTGTTATTATTGATGAGTATTTAGCTAAAACTTCTTATCTTAAAAGGTGAGGCGCAACCTTCTTTTTTGTTCCAACGAGAGAAGGGTTCCGTGTGGCGAGTGCGAAACAATTTGGGCTACATCAGCGACAGCGGCGAGAAAGTGGCTGCCGTGCTTGGAGGAAAAGAAATCTTTACGACCAAGCCACACGTGACGATTTTGAAACATAAACAAAGTGACACTCTGGTGAAAAGCACCGAACCTTGTGATGGCAGCGGTCTCCCCTCCCCCCTTTCTTTTATTGAGGGAACGGGAGGGAGGACAGAGCGCAAAGGCGCAAGGTTCGCCGTCATTCTCGATGTTCGATGTTCATGTTCATCGTTCGCTCATTTTCGTATCTTTGTCATATCCTATTTGAATTACCATTACGCCTACCTTGTCTTAGTTTGCATCGACATTTTGTTGCCACCCCTTCCTTCTTTCTGAACCCCAGAGGCCAGGTGGGCCCATCCCGTAGACTGTATTTCCAATGGTGCAATGCAGTTAATATTGAGAAATAATGGTGCGAATTACGTTCGCAACCCTAATTTTACCTATATTCAGTTCAGTTCACAATATTTCCAACGCAATGTTTGGGGTCCTGCAGGCATAAAAGTTGTTATAGGCAACTGGAGGGGACCAGGGGACCATACAGAGAGCAGGCAAAGTGATACATTTACAAAATAAAGATTTGAAAGACTTTACATCGCAGGGTATTTTGAAATGGGGAACATAATATAAAATGCGAGATAATATCAAATACAGATATCGCCACTACGAACATGCAATGAAAACATAGAAACATGAAAAAATAAATATGCACTTGTGCTACAGGGTTCTTCACTCATTCAACAAAAAACATCTTATTTGCGACTTGAATTAAGAGTAAACCTCCCTTCTTGTGGAGAAAACCGCAGCCGCCTTCCGGATACCATTGGCTGAATTACACGATACCTACTTTGGCCAAGCAAATGCGCTCAATTTCCCAAAAATATGCCGTATGGCGGCGATGCCTCATGCTGTATATATACACGCCAGAGTACTCTTTACAGGGATATAGTGGAATGCGGCAAATTCTTTACTATAATGGCGCCAATTTACGCCGCTCCCGTAATACTGAGATTTCTGCGACTGATTCTCGCTTCTCGTGGGCGCAGCCGGGCAATCTTCCAGGCGCAATTTCGTTGCCCGATTTCACGCTCATTAAACCCATACCGTAACTCTTACCTACTGTGCGACTAATACTTGCTTTTCGCATTGTTGAGACGTTCATTTTGATATTTCTTGCGACTCGCTAAGGCTCCCTAGAGGAGCGACAAGGTTTTTCATTCGGACACGGTTATAAAAAACCCCCGACCCCAGATGCGCCATAACCATGTGAAGTCGGCTTAGAAGACCTTGTCTTCAAAATTTCTGTAGACATTATATTGAGCATTGCGTATCGTAAGCCTTTCTCTCTGTGTCTAAAATACTCCCTATACAGCCGTATATTGAAGGAACACGCTAGGCGTTTGGTATACGGTCTCCAGAGTGTGAGAGACGTAGCTGTCAACATGTTTTTTTTTCACTTCAGTCTTTGGAAACCATTTACGATTGTTGTGGCACCAGAATCTTTTTCAGTCGTGTTGGAACAGAACACGAAGGAGAATTTTTTGACAAACCGTTCCGAACCACTTCGACCAAAAGTTCAACGCAGGGTCATTGTTGCTGATATTCGATCAGATCGAATGACGTCTCCAGCTTCTCCTGGCCGCGAGAAATAGCGGAGTAGCCGGCTGGCGGACACTGGCTGGTCCACAATAGCATGGATAGGTGTGGATGATGCGTCGCGTTGGCTCCTATTCGCTGCTTGCGTAAACGTGCACGTTAGGCGCTCATATCCATCAAAGTCTTTATTTTCTACGGATGTATCGCAGTCCTTTTTTTCCCTTTGATGTAACATTCAACTCTTTACGGGTTTTCGCATTATTACCTTTCCACCTTGCGACGTATGATATCAAAAGGCTTCCCCAAAAGCTTCGTGCGCTTCCCTCTGAAGTGTCTCATGGGTTCGCTCTATTCAGACGCATTCAGCCAGTAAAATTGGCGTTTAAAATCTGTTCTGACTGTCACCATAAGCTGTCGTTGCGTTGCTATGATACTACGAGATTCACATAATTGGCGAAGGACAACTTACTAAGAGAGAAGTAGGCCATACATTCCCTGTTGCAGCGTTTTGTCCTTCGAGAATGATTTGAAGCTGACAGTGAGCAGTGGAATAAATTGGAAGCGGCAAACTATGAGTCATCACGGTTGCTTTATCAAACAGACTCGAGCCAACGTTGGGCTGATATGTGAACTCCGTATGGCTCATCAATCCAACGCTCGTAACGCCATCTGCCGGTTTCCATCACGTCACTGAGAACCTCTTCATTTATTGTTAGTATAGTGTAATCTCTGACGTTCCTTTTGGTTTCAATGTTTTTGACCGTGACCTGAACCACTGAGCCACGAGTACACTGCTTCAAAGCGGTACAAAAGCACCTATAGTGAATGCGGTGTTGCCTTAGAAACGAGCTGTTTCTAAGGCTCAGGCGTGCGTCGCTTGCTCAGGCGCACATTTCGTTGCCGCGCCGAACGCTGCGTTGCTCGACGCTCACCGCGTCCAATGCGGGGCGCGTAGTCGCTGCGTCATAGCCCATTGTCTTACACCCCTTGGCGGGTCGACGGGAACGCTGTCGCGTTCCGCTCTTGAAGGCGAAGCAGAGTAACGCATGAGTTGTTTCTTCGTCTAGCCGAACCAAACATAGCCAAGCAACAGCAGTTCACCAGGCTAAACAGTGGTTCAACAACTAAAATAAAGGCTAGTATGCTTCGCATCCTGGGTTTAACCTTAGCTAAGCCACAGCCATTTTTTTTCTAGAGTGGTGTCAGAAATTTCCCTGTGATTTTCATTTGCTCATCGAGTAGCTAACGTTGCCTCAGAAATGCGCCCAACCAGCGCGCAAGTAACACATCCGGTTTGTCCCAGTAGCGTGTGAGTGGCGAATCGACGCAAGGGCGGCCAACCCTCTAGAAGGCCTTGACCCAACCCGGGCTGTCTCAGTGTTTCTGTGCTGGCGGACAACATTTTGTGACAATAGACAGATTTAGTTGAGCATACGCAACTATACCGTGCGCTGTATGTTATAGCATAGCGCACACTAAGCAGCGCGCGTTTTTTACAGTTTTAGTTGGTGTGCCAGGTCTTCGGACCTCAGAGGCCATATGCCATCGTTGTGTCTATCTCACAACTATAACAATAAATGGTGATGACATCTCGAATGTTTCTCGAATATTGAGGTAGGACACTAAACAGTATAACAGCAAGAGCTCGGTGGCAAAACCCACCGCCCCGTTCCAAAGGCGACGCGCATAAAATCCATCCAAACAGCCATTTCTTTCGTTAGGCTTCGATTCGTTCGAAACTAGAAGCGATCTCGAAAACACCACAAGGTTATCCATAATACTATGTCGCCGAAGCGGCCTGAGACTAAGCGAAAACCATTTATAGTCATTTGTACGAACGAAGCGCATTTTACAAAAGCAACGCCAAATTCGATTTGAAGCGGGTTAGCAGGACTGCCGCCATGTTTCACGCAAACTCTGCAAACAACGCATTGACGCATGCGCAGTGACGTTCCGCTATATAGTAGCGTACGCAATGGTGTAGCGTACGCTAAACTAAAACTGTCTAATGAAGGGAAAGCTAATGAAGCGCGCACAGGAGGGAGCGATCCTGAAAAGAATGCCGTGTTTTCACTCACGTTAGTTTAAGCAACAGAAGAGGAAACGTAGGCATCTGATTAGCAGCCGTTACACAGGACAAAACAGGCCACTGAATGTAAAAGTTTACTTATTCTGCGGCTTTTCCCTTCCGCGTCTGGGCAAACGCGAAACCGCCGCAAGTGGAAAGTGCGTCGATTAAGCGTCTGTTCCGAGCAACCAAAAGCATCGTCAAACGCTGGCGGACTACTTGGCGCGCTAACACGAGTGCAGAAGCTGAGCCCTCGTAGCTTTTCCTCAACTGACACACGGAGTTGTCCGCGAATGTAGGCACGGCAGGCAAACTCCGAAAGCGTGCCAAGCCGGAACACCCTCGTTAGGTAGCGCTACGTTGACTAGATAAATGTGGCCAAAGCTAATGGCGCGCTAAGGTCCTTCGTTGTTGCAGAAATTGTATTAAAAGGCATGTGCTGGTAAAGAAGCTTATCATGAGCCCTGCATCGTTTCTCAAATAGCTGTTATGCTGATAAATTATAATACCAAAAATCCAGATCTATGCATATACACTTTGAAGGTCTTATATAGTTACATGTCAAAGCCCATCTATTACATGCTGGCTCCATCGACAGCACTGTCCTTACGATATCGTGGGAGAGAAACCTCGAGTACAAAATAATTGATGCCTCGAAAGCTACGTGCAGACTCATTTGATCACGCGTATCAAGAATAGTAAATATGAGTTTTAACCTACTACACATTTCATTGTTGGTGGTTGTTAACGGTTAAATAATTGATGCCTCGAAAGCTACGTGCAGACTCATTTGATCACGCGTATCAAGAATAGTAAATATGAGTTTTAACCTACTACACATTTCATTGTTGGTGGTTGTTAACGGTTATTCCCCACTAAATTTCCTTGGCCATAAGGTAACATTACACACAGAAATAAATATACCTGGAATGAGAAAACGATGTGGCAGGGATTTGTTGTCTGTGACGGCAGGTGTGCAAACGGGGACGTAAATAGACCGAGGACAACGGCCTTCGTGTTGTCCACCTCATTCGTCTTCAATGCTTGCCATTGCGCGCCATGAATACACGCATGTTACATTTCCTCACTACGCAACATTTCAGCAAAACTTGTTGTCATCAGAGCACCCTAATATCCCAGTTTCGTGGCTCCAAGATCCTCACCTCGAAAATAAATTTGCCCAATGGAAGCAGCGTGGCTGGATATTTATTCGAGATGTCACGAGCCAATGCACCTTTGCTATAAACGTTAAGGGATGGACAGATGCTAATAATACCCACTAATGTTCATATCAGTACCGCATTTCTTGAAAACTCGAGGTGAACTTACTTTACACTAACACTTTGATTATCACCGAAGAACTCAATTTTTACTCGAAAAGAAAAAAGAGTCTTTCTGCGGAGTTTTGTGCTGTGGCAACTCGAAGTGACGGCGAGGAATTCAGTCTAGTCATGTGACTATCAAAACTGCTGCTGGGCAAACCGCAAGAAGCATCCGCGTGGCAGTCTAAGCTTTGCAAAAGAGGTTGAATTGCCGTGGTTGCTCGTTGAAGCTTTTCATTTTTTTAATCAAATGCAGAAAAGGTCAAGTTACTAAATCAGTGAAAGTAAGAAGACTACACCTTGCAAGGACAGGAACGGAGTTTTTAAACGATCAACGTTTCATCTACCTCCCTCCCCTCTTTCTTTTGGGAGGCGGGAGGAAGGTGAGACAAAGAGCCCCTGCGATATGTGGCACTTCTACATAATGCTCCTCTCGTAAGTTGCAGCGTGGGGCCCACCGCGCTAACGCTCGGGGATAAATGTTGCCGTTGCAGCAGGGTCAATGCCTCCACGTACAATTGCTTAGAGCTGAATGTCTCGCACGTGGCGAGCAGGAAGCAAGGACGGCCCCGGAGAATGCGGCACCAACAACAGCGGCGAGCGCCATTGAAAACGATACCCCAAACCAAGCAACATGGGGAATCACGTGCGGCATGCTCTCCCGAGGATTCAAAGTCTGGTGCGCGCATTTGGCTACAGAATGCATGCAGCCAACAGCGTTACTCGTGGCTGCTTTGCGAACAATAACTGCCTGACGACCCTGCTATGTTTATTTTACTGCAATATCAATTGTATGGACCCACCGGGTGCATTTCTGCCGTCGCCGACGCCGTGAGGTTCCGTATAAATTTCAAGGTCGATAAAATGGGCGGCGCGCGCAGTATGCTGTAGGTGAGAGTGAAAGCGTGCGAGAGTTACCGTCGAACGCGGCGCAAGTGTTGTATTTTTTTACAGTGTTCTCAGCCATTTCCCTGGAGATTTTCATGGCGTTTTCGACAATTCCATAGCGTTTTTGTGCACAGGCTGGTTATGTGCTCCTCGGGTAGCCAACGTCGCCACACGCTTCCACCTAATCAGTGCGCAAGCAGCCCATGTACCCTGGGAATGGGGATCGCCGTATGGGCGTACAATCCTCTAGGGAAGTGTTCACTCAGCCCGGGCTGTCTCAGTGTTTCTAGTCCCGGCTAGCAAACACGGATAGGCTGCCAAGCCCGGATAAACGAATTAGCGAGTGCTACGTTTACTGGACAAATGTTGCTAATGCTAATGGCGCCTTTATGTTCCTTCGCTGCTGCACAAATTAGATCACAAAACCATTTCCTGATTACAAAGTTTCTTAAGAATGTCGCAGTATATGTTAAGAGTTCGTTAGGGTAACAAAGTAATTATTCAACATTGTTGATGTAGCGATATTCACTTGGAACGTGGCATAAAATGGCATGTGTCAGCCTTTCGATTACATGTTGGCTCCATTGTCAGCAGAGTTGGTAGAGTCGCTTTGACAGCCGTGACGACAAATGCAAAATTACAGAAATAATCATGGCTCGAAGAGAAAGCATAGGCTTAATTCTCTAGTTGTATAAAGTAGAATAAGTATGTGCTTTACCCTACTGCAAATTGTTCAGTAATTCGCCCCTACGTTTTAATGGCCATAATGTAGCATTAAACAGAGAAATAAATATACCTGGAATGAGAGAGCGACGCGGCAGCCATTTGTTGTCTGTAAAGGCAGGTGTGCAATCAGGGACGTAAATAGAGCGAGTACAACGAGGCCAACGACGTTTATATTGTCCTGCTCCTTCTTCTTGCAAGCCTGCCTTTACGCGCCATGAATGGACACAAGTTACATTTCTTCACTACACAACATTTCAGCATAACTGCATGCCATCAGAGAACCCTTTTAATACCTCAATCTGATGGCGCCAAGCATCTGACCTTGAAAATAAATATGGACAAAGGAAGCAGCATAGGTGGATATTTCTGCTTGACGTTACGAACCAATGGACCTATGCTATGAAAGTTAACGGATGGACAGATGCTAACGATGCCCAATAATGTTCTTATCTGTTCCGCATTCTATGAAAACACGAGATGAACTTACTCTACACTAAGATATTGGAGGCCGCGAATACCTCCGAGCGGAGACTACCCCTTCGCGTCCGCGCAGCCATCATCTTCAAAGCAATTTGCCATGTTTGCAGAGGATGCGTAACGACGACAGCTCCATAAGCACTGCGCTTTCGACGTTTCGTTCGCGTTGAAGCGAGAAAATGCACGAAGGTCTATTCGATCTCTGCTGCTGCCGCGATTCCTCTCTTCGGCATTTTGACAGCGAGTTTCCGCGCCCATCGAACGAGATGCATTCGTGTTTACTATGCGTGCGGGGCACCATGCTTGTAAATTTAATTCAAACACGTAGGCGCGTTTGTTGTTTCATTCCACGAGAAAATATCTATGCGCGACTGAACAAGGACGTAGAAAGAAACAGACACAACGACAGCGCTGTCTCTGTGTGTGTCTTTCTTTCTACGCCCTCACTCACTCGCGCTTACACATTATATCATATTTAATTAGCCAGTAAGCTAATGCTTACAAGTTTACACTGCCCGTAAAACCCCTATTCTTACTCCGTTTAGCCATTTATTAACTTGCTCTCGCAATCGGTGCTCGTAACTTTAGGCTACATGTCCCATCGACCGCGCCCTGGCTACTGAAAATCTATAGTGCAGAAAAGCAGTTATTGAAGACAGAGGAGGAGACGTCGACTTAAACACTGTGTGCAGCCCACGTGATGGGAAGCCACAACGCTTCAATATATCGATATCGATGCCACACACTTATGCTCATATTGATTTCACGAACTTTGCCAACCTAGATGGAGCTCCTGGGCTTAAGTGCTGGAACGGTATCCGCGTCACAGCGCACTCCCGGAGCAGGCTGCCCGGCTGTCGTTGATCAGTGCTGCTAGACAGCCGCCATGATTCGAGAGGCAGTCAGGCCGCCTTCGAGACACGGACGCCTTCATGCAAATGACCGGCGTTGTCAAGCGGCGTGTCGTCTGCCACTCTCGCGAGGATTCCCGTCTGCAACTGGACAGCATGAACGAGGAATGCTGCTACCTTGTGAGACGACACCTGATGCAGGAATACTTAAGTAAACCCTCGTAGGAGGACGCGACGGCGGTCAATGAACCGATCCGTCGTCGTTACATTTATTTCCTGAAAAGGGCCACGGTGGCGAGTGAAGTGGCAGCTTGTGCGAACAACGTGGCATGTTTCCAGAAGGACACTGCGCATGTTGAGCTTGCGCCTGGAGGACACGCAATGCGCATTCTTCTCATTAAGCCGGCACCAAGGCACCGCCTGAGAGCGCCGACTACAGGGTGCCCGCGTTGAAGTTTCGGTGGGTGGCACACCCTCCCGTGAGATGCCAACAGCGACTCATGGGGGGACGCTTTTGGCAACTCCTCAATACCACTACAACTGCGCCAATATTTGGAGAAAGGTAAAATTGACATCTGCTTTTCCTGTAACACGAAACGGAAGCGGAAGCGAAAACGACTTCTTTGCAGTTCCGTCCACGTTTATGAAAATGCCTTCACTTTACACTTTACACACGCGTGCTATCTCCTGCTTTGTTTACTTGGTAGAGCGACCAACTCGGAAAGGCGATGGTTGACGTTTCTAGCCTCTGACCAAGGCAAACTTCCCTTCTGCTTTGAAGGCTTCCTTCCGAGAAAGCCGCGGGGGTTTGTATATTTTTTAGTACGTTTGGTTTATGTCTACTCAGTGTCACTTTTTTTTACCTTTGACGAAACTTCCGCATATTTGCGCGTTTCCTCAGAACTGATTTCCCTTTCGCGGCATTTAATATCAGGTTCCCCTTATAAGTGTTTTTTGATTTCGTTTCATTCAGATGCACTCGACCGGTAAAACTGGCGTTTACAATCAGTTCTGACTTTCGACATGTGCTACATGTTACAACCAAAACTACATAATTAGCGAAGGATGGTTTACGAAAAAAATACTCTACATACTCCTTGTCCTAGCGTTGCAATTTTTGAGAAGGATTTCACGCTTAAAGTGGTCACTGGAGCAACGTAAAAACGGCACACTATGAGGCATCGTGGTTGCTCCAGGAACTATTACGATGTCCAGGCTATATATCAGCTGCGTATAGCTCGTCCGTCCAGCGCTCGTAACTTTCTTTGTCGGTTTCCCTCCCGTCGCTGAGGATCTCTTCATTTATTGTTTCTATAGTCTAATCTCTAATACTGCTGCCGGTTTCAATGTTTTAGCTGGGCAGCATGTCAATTACTATTTCTTCAACGTTGACCGTGATGTCGCTGCAGAGTTTCATGTAATTCACGACGATTTCATACGCAGCTTCATGGCAGTTACTGAAAGGATAGAAAAGAAGGCACAGCGGCATTAGCGAGTGCTACGTTCACTAGATAAATGTGTGTAATTCTAATGGTACACTTAGGTTTCTTCGCTGATGCAGAAAAACCGATTAAAAGCCATATGCTAAGCAGGAATATTTATCATTATTTCTGCAGCTGCTCTCAAAAGATCTTGATGTTAGTAAAACATCCTTTCGAAAACAACGGGCGCAGTCATGTTCACTTTGAAGGATGTGTAACGTGGCGTGTGGGAGCCAATGTACGAATCGTTGGCTGCATTGACGACCGTACTGCAACTTTTCTAGGTGTTGCGGAAGAGATTGTACAACATACGAAAGTAGAATACTAACTTTGCTTTAAAGAGAACGTGTGGGCTTACTAGATCACGCACATAAACTATAATACATGTTTTAACCTACTATAAGCATATTTGCCTTGCATGATTGAGCAACGTGGCAGGGATTTGTAAGTAAAGGCAGCCGTGCGAACAGTCACGTAAGTCGCAGGACAACCGTGTTTGTGTGGTCCGTCTTGTTCTTCTTTTACAATGTTTTGAAGGCTGCGTTTAGCTGTCAAGAAGACTCGTATGTTACAGTTACTAATTGTATGTCATTTCAGCATAACTGCATGCCATCAGAGCACCCTAATATCTCAGCTGCTTCTTTCATGGCTCGCAGGCCTAAACATGAAAGAATAATGTTTACGAAAGGAAGCACCAAGCCTGGATACTTATTCTTGATGTCACGCAGAAATGCATCTTTGCAATGGAATTTTAATATATGGAGAGATGGGACTAATTCCTACGCATGCTCACTATGGTACCTTATTTCTTCAAAACATTAGATAGATTTTATAATAATTACCGCCATAAATATCAAGTCTTACGTGGAAAAAAGTGAATTTCATCCGAGTTTCAGCTCTGGTAGCTCAATGTGACGGTTCAGAATCGAAAGTTTCCTCATGAGGCAATGCCGGGTGGTGGCACACAAACGCGAAAAGCATCCTCACACCTGTCTGCGCTTTGGAAGGGCAATTTAAGTTGTCTAAATTGCTCGTTTATATTTAATAATTTCTTAATCGAATGCAGGCAAGGCCAAATAATTAATGCAACGAAAATTACACACTATACATTGCGAGGGAAAGAACGGAATGTTCCAAACACGAACTGTTTATTATTCCTCGGAATGTTCTAATTGTCTAGAGACAGCAGCCGTGATTCTTGTTTCTGGTGTATTCTTATTGAAAAAAATCTCAAACCATGAGCGAGTGGCGTCTGCCACAACGTCTCATCCAAGTGACGACGAAATAAGCGGATTCGAAGAGGCAAGTGGCGAGAGCACAGTGATAAGTTCGACAAACACGGACGAACTCGGTTTGTTTCTGTGCTCGACCGCTGCTTCATTTGCGTTATCTTTGACACGGTTTCAACTGCACGTGCTCTGTTGTCATTCTTGATCACTACTTAGCAAAATTTCTGAACTTTCTAAGGTAAGGCGTAATCTTCTTTCTTTTTCCAACAAGAGCAGGGTTCCGCGTCGTCCGTGTGAAACAATTGCGGCCCCATCGGCGGCAGCGACGAGAAAATGGCTGCCGTGCTCGGAGGAGAAACAAATCTTTAGGATGAAGAGACACGTGGTGATTTTGAAACCTAGTCAAAAAAATAAATGACGATCCAGAGAAAAGCACCGCACCCTGTGATGGAGCGGTCACTCCCCCCCCCCCCCTTCGTTTATTGAGTGTGGGGGAGGGGGCACTGAGCACAACGACGCTAGGTTGGATGACTGTCTAATGCTCTGCTCGTATTATGCAGTTCCTGTTCATGTTCATCATTCGCTCGTTTTGTATTTTTGTTGTGTCCTATTTGAAGCACAATTGCGCCTACCTTGTCTTCTTTTGCATCGGCATTTGGTTTATCCTCTCCCCTATTTTTTTCAGTCCGAGACCAGGTGGGCCCGGGCATCCGGGAGATTGTATTGCCAATGGTGCAGTGCGCTTAATATTGGATTATATTGGCGGGAATAACGTCCGCACCGGTAATTTTACATATTTCAAGAGTAAACGCACTCCTTGTGGACAAAACTGTAGCCGCCTTCAGGATACGGCTGGTTCGATTGCGTGAAGCCTACTTTGTCCAAGGAAACACGCTCCATTTCCGAAAAATGTTCTGTACGGCGGCTTTGCCTCATTGTGCCTATATCCACGGTAGTCCACCCTTTACAGGGGTGTAGTGCAATGAGGTTAATTTTCGATATATTGGAGCTAACGACCTGCCCTAATATTTACATACTCTGTGACTACTTCTCGCTTCCCGTGGGCGCAGTCGGAGCTGCCTTCCAAACATAGTTTCGCAGCGCCAGTCCTGCTTAGTCCATTCAACCTATCCCCATTTCAAAAAAGTGTGCCGGATAGCTTCTTTGCATCAACCTTTCTTATGATGGCGGTGCCTCATTTCAGCTGTGTAATGCAATGCGGTTAATTTTCGAGTAATAGTAGACCCATGCCGTAATTTTTAACTACTTTGCGACTCACACTTGCTTTTCGTCTTCTTGAGACATTCACTTTGATACTTCTTGCGACTTGCTAAGGCCCTCTGCAGGCGCGAAGGGACTGTTTTTTTTTTTCGGAAGAACTTACAAGATACCCAGATACGCTTCTCCGGTGTGAAGCACGCTCAGCCGACCTTGTCTTCAAATTCTTGCAGGGATATTATTGTGCATAGCGTATCGTAAAACCACCTCTATGTGCCAGAATTTTTTTTTCAAAAGGGGCTAGATCCCAAACAGTCTATTGTAAGCTCGAATATTGTGCCCTCAGCCGTATATTGAAGGAACGCGTTCATCATAAGGTATACAGTCTCTAAAGTGTGATAGACGCAACTCTCAATGCTTTGTTTCAATTTAATCTTGCGAAATCATTGGCGAGTGTAGGGGGCAGAAGAATATTTTTCAGTGATGTTGGAAGAGAACAAGAAGGGCATCTTTTTTGAGAAACCGTTCGGAACAGTTTCGGCCAAAAGATGAACAGAGGATCATTGTCGCTGAAATCAAATCAGATCGGACGACGTCTCCTGCTTCTATTGGCTGCGAGAGAGAGAGGGCAGAGTAGCCGCCTAGAAGAAACTGGCTGGATCACAATAGTGTGGATGGATGTGGATGCCGCATCGCATTGGCCGTAAGTTGCTACTTATTTGCATAAACGCGTTCGGCTCAAATATTTTTAAAGCCTACATGTTCTGCGGTTGTATCGAAATCGTAAATGGTGGTATACATATTTTGATGATGTGAATACTAACTTTTTTTGCACTGCAACAAAATTAGTGACTGCACATTTCAAGTGCACGATGGGTGTCTCCGCACTCCCCGTTCATCACAATTATTAATTTTATTGACTTATCGTGCTTTTGGTGATTCACGAAAAATACTTGGATCCGTTGTATATAAATGAAGTAGTGCAATAATCCCCTAACATCATTCTTTAGAGATTCCTTTCAGGGATGTGTTTTTTGATGTTTGCAATCTTTCCTATACCATGAAATCTGAAGAAGGTGACTGAGATCACTCAGCAGTACGAAAGAAAATCTTAAGCGTCCATATATGATAGCAGCACAGAAATTATCTGAGTCATATGATTGCGGGAGTGTAATTTTGTGGTTACCCGCCGTGGTTGCTCAGTGGCTATGGTGTTGGGCTGCTGAGCACGAGGTCGCGGGATCGAATCCCGGCCACGGCAGCCGCATTTCGATGGGGGCGAAATGCGAAAACACCCGTGTGCTTAGATTTAGGTGCACGTTAAAGAACCCCAGGTAGTCAAAATTGCCGGAGTCCTCCACTACGGCGTGCCTCATAATCAGAAAGTGGTTTTGGCACGTAAAACCCCATAATTTAATTTTTTTAATTTTGTGGTTACGTGACAATCCTTTCATTATGCCCTTTCATTATGTGAATATTAGACTAAGCAGAAATATTTTCCTTCGCAAGTCCATTTTCCAGCTTTAGTACTAGAAAATACTTCGTTTTGCAAAAGGGAATGGTAAATAGAGTATAACAAGAACATCGTGCGTAAGGCTGCAGTCACAGAACATAGGACATCCAAAAACTGAGTTCCTTAAAGGTAATATTATGAACTCTTTAGCATGGTCTTGTTAGGTTGAGTGAAGATAATGGCCATTATTTTCACAAATAAAGAAAAGAACGCAATGATGCTGCCATTCAAAATTATTGAGAATTGTTCGCATCATTTTAGGGCAATGATTCAAAATCAACCTTGTTGTTAAAGTGTAGTGTTCTTAATGCTACAGCGTAAAAAAAAGTTTGTGATGCAGCGGTGGTCCTTCCAGAGCGCACTACTTCCATTTTGCGCATGTGATAAAGAATGTAATAGCAAATAACAGTAAAAGGCAGTTATGTATGCGTTCAAGTGGTGAAGTAGAGTCACAAGAACTTGAAAATTTAACACCCCTGCATACGAGTAGAGAAGTTCTTATAACCAGTGCGAGACTAGCAGAAATTTCTCTTGCCTTCGCAGATGGTGTCACACCATCTTCGCAGATGGTGTGACGTCGGGAAATATATTCCTTGTGCTCGGGTCATTCATTGCGTTCAGATCCTGCGGTGCAGTGGTTGCGTTTTGAATTGATATTGTACATCCAGTAACTGCTGTTGTTTTTGCAGCGTCATTGAAGCTTCGTGAAATTCTTTTTTCGCAAAGCGCACATGGGGGCAAATAAATGTAGTAATCAATCGGAATTAGTTTTGCTGTCTTTGGAAATGAATAAGGGGGTCATATGCCGTCGTAATTGCAATCGCTTTCTCTATAGCTATGTCTATTGGATAACCTCTCCCCTTTCCTTGTGTGGTCAGGTGGTTTCTCTGGTGTCTTTTGGCAAATAGTTTAGCAGAGTGCATATGGGTCAAGTATTTCCACTCGCACTGGTAAGCACACGACATTAAAGAATCCACTGCACACTTCTTCAGATCATTAACCTCATTTAAGTTAGCATTGCCGGTAAAAAATTGTCTCTAACCAATGCAAATGAAAGCGTCCGACGAATCAAGGTGCATGGTCCTCCTCAGTCCCTGGGCTAAGCCATATTTCCAGGAGTAATAGATGCAAAATCCCCCCCCCCCCTCCCCCCGAAAAAAAACAAGTCCCCACAGAGATAAAATTCTCCACCAGAAAGTCTCCACATTTATGTCTGGGGACTTTTTTCCCCATGGGCCAAACGCGAGAAAGAAGCTCTCGACGCGAAAGCGACGCGCCAGCCTCAGGGAACTTTTGGCTCAATGGCCGCCCTCGACGAAGTTTTTTTTTTTTTGGGGGGGGGGGTGGCGTTTTCTCAGTATGTGGGGATTTGTAGCAGAATCATGACGTTGCGTTGACAGCCAGATCTCGACGCCGAAGACAGGAAACGGAAATACGCCGAGGCTCCGTGCTTTCTACATGCAAATGAGGGTACCGACGCGCGTCAATCCAAAACGTACACGCCAGCCACGACGAGGAGATGGCCGATGCTCGCGGGGCACGTCTCACAAAGAGCATTTCAGTAAAATTCTTTTTCAATCTCGTCCAAATTCGTGACTCCTGTCGTGCCCGCCAGAAGACCCACGACGTCGAGCAATGTTCCTGCGTCATGACGAAAGAGTGTCGGCCAAGGCGGATGCGTTGCTGTCAACAGTTCTCACAAAGACAACGAGCCTGTCCTATGTTGCAGGACGGAGAGGGTGACCCGCTGCGGCCGATTTTAATTGCCCGTGCAAGAGGATACGGTTAAAATAGGAAATAAGTTAATAAAAATCAAGAAGGAAGAGAGAGAACACAGATGTAAGATCGGCATTTATTCATCAAATAATTTGAGCAACCATGTACCTCCTGTTTGCCCTCCTTAGCGTCGACACTTGGTTGGTGCTTTCACTTTTTTCTGCCGTTATTCTAAAATAAATCCGAGAAACTGGACTGTGTCGAGTACAAAAACTTTTATGACTTTTTATTGTAGTTCCTAAATACTGCACCGTTCTTAAAATATTTTTTAAGTAACTTCCCGGAACCGAACCCAAATGAATTAGACCTGAACCACACCTCGAACACCTTGAAATTCGAGCTTAGAATAACAGAACCTTACAATTCGGAGGAGAAGCTGTCAGGACCTTTCGATACATGGACGCCTTCATGCAAATGGCCGACGCCATCAAGCCTTGCGTCGCGGGGCACTCTCGCGAGGATTCCCGTCTGCGATTGGACAGCCGGAAGGAGGATTGCTGGTTCCTTGTAATGCGAGACCTGATGCTCGAATACATAACGCTACCTTTACTCAACTGCCCACCTCGTGAGACGCTGTTGGCGTGACCATCTACCACTCTGCAATGAAGCCAATCAGCCGGTTCTCACTACGGTTACGTTCGTTCGCATGTGTGCCCGCAGCTTCACGCGTTTTTCTTTTTTACTAATCTATTCTAATCTAATCTAGTCTGTTCCGGGCCCGTTATTATTTCTTATTTTTATTGACGATATAGCTAAAAACATCCAGGCGAACCTACGATTGTACGCAGATGACTGCGTTGTTTACCGCTCGATAAACAATCCAAATGACAGCAAAATCCTTCGAGAGGACCTTAATAAAATTTTGAACTGGTGTACCCACTTGGTGCATGACTCTAAATGAATCAAATGCAACTACGTGTGCTTTTCGAGGAAAAAAGAACTGACGTGTCCCATTCTTACAGGCTAAATAATTAGACCATTTCGAGCGTAACGGGCAAAGTACCTTGGCGTTCACTTCTCAAGAGATCTTACTTGGCAGGATCACACATGCAGAGATTGCCGCGAAATGGGATAACACACTAATGTTCTTGGCTCGAAATCTTCATCCCTGCTCTCTGGCAACCAAAAAGTTATTATACGCGACATACGTAAGGCCTATTCTTGAATACGCGTGTGCGATATGGGACCCTTATCAGGACAGCCTTAAATACATCTTAGAGCGTGTACAAAACCGAGCGGCATGCTTTATCACTGGGAGCTATCGCAGATCTAGTAGCGTCGCACAAATGAAAATACGCCTAGCGCTTATGAGGTTAGCCGAACGCCGGTGCTGCTTGCGTCTCAAATTTTTTCATAAGATCTTTTGCAATAACACTGGCATTAATAAATTAAAGTGCATGCTCAACCCACATTACATATCCCATCGCCGTGAACACATTAAAAGTGAGGCCAATGAAGTCAAGAACGAACGTGTTAAAGTATTCTTTCTTTCCCAAAACCATCAATGAATGGAATGCTCTGCCTCAGGATACCGTTTCTGAAACATCAAATTCAGCCTTTTTCAATGAACTGCTTGACATGTGATCAATTCGCGTGCTTCGAGGTTCTCTTTTTCTTCATTTTATTTTGAGCATTTGCTTGCCTACTATATGTATTTCTGAGTGTATATATGTTCATAGGTTCATGTATGCCCATGTATGTGTGTATATGTACATATAGTCCTTTTCTTTCTTTTTTCCTTAGTTATGCTGCCTGCTCTGCATTATTCGTCGCAGTGTTTTTTGTTATGTACCCTTAATTACAACGGTTTAAGATATGTATTTCCCCCCCCCCGCCCACTGTAATTCTCTCTGAGCGAATGTGGCACTGTACAATAAATAATAAATAGATAAATAAAACCGGTGTCCATCACTGAAAACTACCACTAAGGAAAGGTTCCTGTAGTATGGACTGAAGCACTCCTGATCTATAAGATCAATACACAATTATTTGCACTTACGATCTCTTTTATACGCATGTATTCATGAACCTTACTGAAAGGTGTTTCTTAAGAATATTTTTTCGCTAATTTTCTGGAAACCTATTTTCTTATTATATATTCTAGAAACTCACGACGTGGTTAGACTCTACTGGTAGATACCCATACTTATCCAGAAGCCACGCACATTACGAACCTTAAGCGAGTGCTGCAATATTCGCAGAATGAGAAAAATTGACATGCGCTTTTCCTGTAATACGAATTAAATAAACAACCAGACTGTTCGCTTTGCAGCTTCGTTTCCTTTTCTGAACCTTCCGTTCCCCTGCGTGCTCTGGCAGAATTGATTTGCCGTATTCGGTGTCTTGAGCCTTCGGTTTGCCCATCAATTCAGCATCACCTTGAAATCTGCTAGGCTTCTGCTTTGCCTATATGCTGGTTGGCTGGTACACTCTTAGAAATATTTACACCCTTTGGGGCTTATCTTGTCCCGCAACAATAATCGTCATCTGTCTTCCCAGAGTTTCCTTTCTTGAAAGCTCGGCGCTCGCTACTCTCCTGTCAAGAATGCTGCGTCACACTGATAACGCGCATGCCGTTCGTGACTGGGAAGTGCCGGGCTCGCAGCGATAAAGGAAACGCGGGCAAGACAGATGACGATTATTGTTGTGGGACAAGATACGCCCCAAAGGGTGTAAATATTTCTAAGAGTGTGGCTGAGCGACAGACCTTAAAGTCGTTGGTTTTGGGTTCGAGCTTCGCACAAGGGCAAATTTTCCTTCAACGTTGAAGGTTTCTTTGTTGGAGTGCTACGTGAGCGTCTCGTTATTGTTTCACGCCATAGTTGCTAAGTTAAGGTAATGCCGATTTTTTCATTCGTTCATCTTCATTCATTTTCATTCAGGCGTATCGGACAACTACAATGAGCATTTAAAATGTATTCTGCCTGTCACCATAAGCTGACGTGTTGCTATGATACTAAGAGAGCCACATAATGGGCGAAGGACAACTTACAAAAAAAAAAATTAGTCAATGCATTCGCTTGTTGCTGTTTTTTGTACTTCCAGGAAGATTTGACGCCGATAGTGGACAGTGAGGCAAATAGGAAGCGGCCTGCTGTGAGGCTTCGCGGTTGCTTTGTGAACCAGGCTCGAGCCAACGTTGTGCTAACTGATGCATTTCGTACAGCCGATTCGTCCTACGCTCTTAACGTTCTCTGCCGGTTTCCCTCCCGTTGCTGAGGACCTCCTCATTTATTGCTTCTACAGTCTAATCTAAGACATTCCTTCCGGTTTCTATGTTCTTGACGGGGGCCTCCAAAATAACTTTTTTTTTCTGTAGCGCTCTCAGATATTTTGCTGGCGATATTATACTCATTTTCGACGATTCCATCATGTTTTTGTGAATAGAATGGTTATTCGCTCATCGAGTAGCTAACGTTGCCCCAGACATCCGCCTAACGAGTGCGCAAGCAACCCATCTGCCTTATCCCAGTAGCGTGTCATTGGGGAACGATGCAGGGGCGGCTAACGCTCCAGAAGGTGTTGAGCCAAACCGGGCTGTCTCAGTGTTTCTATGCTCGCGGACAACTTTCTGTGGCAATGAAGGGAAAGCAAGGTAGGCAAAGGGGGAACGAGGCAGAGCGCTTCTGAAAGGAGACCAGTGTTTTCATTCTCGTTAGCTTAAGCTCGGGAAGAGAAAACATAATCTCCTTGTTAGCAACCGTTAAATTAGACAAAGAACACAAAAGAATGTAGCCTTTTGCTTATTTTGCGGCTTTTCCCTTTCGCGTATGGGTAAAAGCGAGACCGCCGGACGTGGAAGCTTCGTCGAGTGAGCTCCTTTCTCGGGCAACCAAGAGCACTGGCCAACGCTGGCTGACAGCTAGGCGTGCTAACACGTGTGCAGAGAAGCTCCGGCCCCGTCGCTTTCCTTTCAATGCCACAGGGATTTAGTTGTCCGCGAGTGTACGTACGCACCGCAGGCAAACACCCAAAGGGTGACTAGGTGGGACAGCTGCATTAGCGAGGGCTATGTTTACTACATAAATGCGGCGAAACGATATGACGCGCTTAAGTTCGTTCGTTGCAGCAGATAGTAAATTAAAAGGCGCGTGCTCGTAAGGAAGTGTCTTAGGACGGTTGCAGAAGGTTTCAAGAGATTGTTATATTCATAAAATTATTTTTTGAAAAAACGCGGTTGCTGCCATATAAACTTTGAATATCGTGTGTAGTGACATGTGCGAGCCGATCTATTTCTAGTTGGCTCCATTGACGTCCGCCCGCGCGACATGTGCACATGAAAAATGCAGTAGTAGAAATGGAATGTCTCGGAAAACAACGTGTAGACTAACGTGATCGATTGTGTAAAGTATAATGCTGCACATTTCATTGCTGTAGGTTGTTCACAACTTTTCCTTACTAAATCTCATTAGCCATTATGTATGATTAAACACAGAAATATACCTGTAATGAGAAAGCAATCTGGCAGGGTTTGATTGTCTGTAACGGCAGGTGTGCCAAAAGGGACGTAAGTATAGAGGGGACAACGGCGTTTGTGCTGTCCAGTTCGTTCTTTTTCCATGCATGCCAGTGCGCGCAAAGAATAGAAGCCCGTTATATTTCATCACTACAGAACACTTCAGCAAAACTGCATGTCTTCAGAGCGCCCTAATGTAATAGACTTTGTAGGCGTACACTAACATGAACATTCGGCAAACGAAACGCTTCACAACGTGACGCAGCAGTTCACAGATGCAGAAAAGAAAACATGTCCTCCTCGGTCGCCAACAGAAACGCCAGCGCGCCGCTTCAGGGGATCGTCAGGTCATTCCTGTTCTCTCGAACGATGCGGCCATACCTGCGGACACGTCCGCGGGACGGGAGTCTGAGTGACGTCAGAGGCCACGGCAGATGCGAGCAGGTCTCAACGAATTCTAGAGGGCATTGCGTCTGAACGGGGACAACGTTTTCTAAAACGATTCCGAAAGAGTGCGCCCTGTCGCGGCAAGAGTTTCTTACAAATATCACAAGAATAATTAAAATGAATTCTGGAACTCCACGTGCAGAAGCCACAATTCGAAATTACTACAAGGAACTCTGGCGCCAGATTATATAGAAACCGGGCCATTTAGTCATAAGCTCTTGACGCTGTAGAATCCTGCCTTGTTGACAAATTTCCGTTGTAGTTAGCTGCGATTTCCAAAGAATATTGTATTTCTATATTTGATGTAATAAACTTAAATAAAATTGTGTGATGGCAGCACTGGATGAGAGGACATCTAGCACAGAAGCCCAACATTGTAATCATTATACGCCACGGACGCAGGCGTCCAGATTGATTGATTGATGAGTGATGTTTAATGGCGCAAGGGCCAGGTGTGATGTCCTCGGTGATGTGATCGCAGTGTAATTATGGGTTATATGAAATCGGTGTGACGTGGGGGAGGGGGGGCTGTAAAGGGGCCTTAAATATAGTCGCGCTAAAGTGCGTAGAATCTGTATAATAAGATTATGGCGATGACGTATGACGTCTGCTATGAACAATAAGATGCATTTTAGAAAAAATAATACGATGTGTAAAAATATATCAGGTTATAAGATATGCTAGAGCACTACTGCCTCCTTAGAGCCCTTGAAACACAAGGGCTTGGAGGCATGTGCTAAACAGTACAACTATCCCAGCGGCATCCTCTAAAGAGAGGGAGCACTACGAATGCATGGGAATATTAACATGTAAGACCACATCTCTGAGGAAACATAGGACTGTGTCTGTACTAAAACGCGGTTCTGGACCGAGAAACATTACAGGATGAAGAGGAGTGTGCTGCCTGTATGCTAACGAAAAATGTCTCATTCTCTCAGATTCAGCTTTCCGACACTCCAGGAGGACGTGGAGCACCGTCGGCCTCTCCTCGCATCTACCACACAATGGAGGCTCACTTCCGGTGAGTAGAGATTTATGAGTGCCAAATGTGTGTCCTATTCTCAGACGACAGAATAGGACATCGGTTCGGCGCGATTTTGTAGTAGAGGGCCAGAATCCTAACTGTGGTCTTATCAGGTGGAGCTTACTATCCGTTTCCGCATCCCACATGCGTGGTCAGTGGTCTCGCAGCCTCGTTCGCAAGAAAGGCCTCAGATCTGTGACAGGCACCTCAGCGTTAGGGTTAACAGCTTGCGATGCGATTGCGATGCGATATGGTGGTTAGATATGATTGACGTTTGATGTTTAATGGCGCAAGGACCAGGAACGGCCACAGAGCGCCATGCTAGTGCTAAAGAGTTCGTCCTGGTCGGATAGTTTCTGTGAATTTAATGTGACGTGGCTTTAAAGGGGCCTGAAAGAGTTTGAGTAAATTGTATAAAATATACGTGTAATAAAATTATGGCAATGATTATTGACGTGTAATGTGAACACTAAAATGCATTAGGAACAGAATGGTACAATATACAAAATATGTCAGATGCTAAAATTTTCTAGAGCACTTCTGCCTCACAAGAGCCCTTGAAAGCCAAGGACCTAGAGGCATGCGCTATGCAAAGAAAACTATCGTAGAGGTATCCTCTTGAAAGAGGATGCACTACCTAAGTAATGGGCTTATTATCACGTGTAGCACAACATCTTTCAAGTAAGCGAGGACTGATTTAGCCTTAAAAAGCGGTTCTGCACCAAGAAACATGGCTGGATGCAGAGGGACGTGATGGCTGCATGCAAAAGAAAAATGGTTCTAGCCAATGTTTCTGTAGACCAAGCAGCGGAAGTGAATGTTATAGCGAAGTGTCTACGCCAAGCTTTTTCCAAAGCTTTATTTACACAATCGAGAAGTTTGCATATGATTCAACAACCCTTTATTCTTGGTTTTTATATTTTCGTTGCACAATGAATGCTTTATTTTGCGTATTGTGGATAGGACCAGTTTTAACAAGGAATTGTAAATTTTTTTTATTATTATACCTTTAAATAGAAAACCAACTACATAAATGGACTTGGTGACGCTTGAAATATATTTTTAATTTCTTCGCGCGTCGTCACGCATACGGACGGTGGGCCAATATGTCTGCGTCATTTTCTCGGGAAGTTTCGCAAGATTTTAATTTGTGAGGAAATGGGTCAGATACGCTGTTTGTAGATTATCATATTTGAAGTGTACTTGATGTGGAAGCTTTAGCTCGGGGGTTCCTACATAATACATGGCAAAGGAGAGACGGTTTATCTCGGTAACCACGATACCATATTTGATGAGGTTCGTTTCAATTAGAAGAAAAAGCTAAAATCTCGTGACTGTTACTAGCGAACATATTGAATTATAGTGTTAATTTTTTTATTAGAGATTGTTCAAAAGCGCAAATTTTCCATAGACCGCAATTATTAAGTTTACAACTCTAACTCAACAAGAAAAACAAGATCTCGATTCCGTAAATACCCTCTAACAGTGTATCTAAAACACACAAAATTGGTGTATTATACATGGCTCTTACAAGCACCACTATTGTGTTAGTAGGAATAGTGCAAAAACTTTGTAAAGAGTGTAGCAAATTACGTGAAATATATATGAATGCACTAAACTTGTGCACTTTGGTTGTTCTACGGGATGCGTTTTACCTAACATTGGTATCTGCTCTGGTACAGCCTTAAGGATTTGTAAACTTGGTGTTGCTATTTACATTAAAACTTACAGATTTTCCGCGATTAAAAAAGCCAGCCTCTAAGTAACGCATCCGCTTCAAGAGTCGCTAGAACGTAACGTACTCTCTGAAATGCACGCAGGGTGATTGAAACCGGCCAATGGGTTTTCTCAGAAAAAAAAAAATATCTGTTTTAGAAGTTTTCGAATAGCCGAAATTCGAGTTACGCCTGAGGTAAATATTGGTCAATGACCTCTTGCGTTTGGTGTAAGGACACCTGGTTTTACGCCCCGCCACCGCCTCTTCTCACTGAAGTGAAATCGAACAGCAGAGGTGCAGCAGAGGTATCTCGAGATTGAAGCCCGGCTGCTGCAGCCAGGTTTCGACCCTGAGACCTTGTGCCTAGCAGCCTTGCGCCATAACCATTAAGCAACCACGGGTTATGGACTGCTACTGTATGGACCGATACGGATACACCAATGCCCGAAATGTGCTGTTGAAAGCACTAAACGTAATTTAGAATGCGTCAAACCATGACTGCACTTATACGTCACAGAATCATACGGCTCACGTCGTTACGACTCTGTCTGTGCAGGTATAAAGGGATCCTATCACTTGATACCGAAAACCAGCTTCGATGGTTTACGTTCATGTTTTTTTTTAAGTCATGCTCTCTCTGCCTCGTCAATCAGCAACGCTGATGCTAAGGGTGCAAAAAAAAAACGCCCTTCGATTAGACGGGTGACACGCTTGTGAAGGCCGAGTTGTCACATGTTATAAAGTGAGACCGCTTCATTACAGCGAAATCGATGTCGCACATATATTTCTGTATTGATTTCCCGAACATTGGCAGCCTTGCTGCAAGTCCTCGTCCCAAGCGCTGGAACGTGTCCAGCGTCGCAGCACACTCCAGGAGCAGGTTGATCGGCTGTCGTCGGTGAACGGAGCCGAGGCAGCCGCCATGATTCGAGACGCTGTCAGGAGCTTTCGAGATATGGACGCCTTCATGCACATGTCCTGCATCGTCAAACGCCGCGTCGTCTGCCATTCTCCCGAAGATTCCCGTCTGCAACTGTACAGCATGAATGACGATTGCTGGTTTCTGGTGAGGCGGTACCTGATGCTCGAATACAAAAAGGAAACCAATACTCAACCGTCCGCCCCGTGAGACGCTGCTGGACTGACCCTCTACCACTCTGCAATAAAGCCAACCGGCCGATACCGACCACGGTTTCGTTTCTTTTCATCCGGGCATTCAGTTTAGAGTGGTTTTCGTTGTTTTTCAACAACCGGTGAAGCTCACCTATAACTACCGCTACGGAAAGGGTCTAGTAACATGTAATGAAACACACCGGATCCATGCTGCTACAATACCTACATTTGTCCTTATGATTATGTGTCTTCGTGCAAATGCATGAAACTTACTGAAAACTCTCTGTAAACAGTTTTCTTCCCTTGTTTTATAGAAAACTTTATTGCCTAAACTTTGTACTGGAAACACGCGACGCGCTAAACTGAAGTGGTAGACACCCCTACTTTTCCCCAAGCCACCTAACTTACGGACTTTCGGTGGGTTCTGCAATATTTCGAGAAAGACGAAAAGTGATATCAGCCGTTACTTTAACACGAAGCTAATGAGGAAACCAAATAGTTTTCTTTGCAGTTTCGTTCCGCTTTATGAAACTTGCTTCACCTTGTGCGCTATCGCGAAATTGAGTTGTCGTATTCAGCGTCTTGAAGTTTCGGGCAGCCCATTATTTCAGCCTCCCCTCGAAATCTGCAAGACTACTGCTTTGCTGAGATGGTAGAGTGAGCAGCGCGGAAACGCGTTGGTCGCGGTTACGATCTAGAGACCGGGGCAATTTTTCCTTCAACTGAAACGTTTCTCTCGGACAAAGTCCCGTGGGTGTTTTTATGTTTTTAAGTAATTTCGCGCTACATACGCTGCAGTGCCAATTTTTTCCCTTTGATGAGACATCCAGCTCTGTGCGGGTATTCGCAAGACGGATTTGCCGTTTGGTGGCGTTTATTATCGAAAAGCTTCCGCACCTAAGGGTGTCCAGAGTTCGCTTCATTCAGGCGCACTCGACCGGTAAAATTGTCGTTTACAATCTGTTCCGAGTTTCGCCATAAGCTGGTGCATTGCCTTGTTACAACAAAAACCACATAAATAGAGCAGGATGACTTATAAAAAAAAAGAGTAGTCTATGTATTCTTGTTCTTGAGTTGTATTATTCGAGAAGGTCTCCACTGGAGCAAGTTGCAAACGGCAAACCGTGAGGCACCATGGTTGCTTTGTTAGCCACTACACTGCACAGGCTCAAGCCTAGGTTGGTGCTGATATATGAACTTCGTAGTGTTCCTCGGCCGAATTCTTGTGATTCGCTCAGCCAGTTTCTATACATTCGCAGAGGAGCTCCTGAATTATTGTTTTTATAGCTTAATTTCCCATATCCCTGCCGGTTTGAATTTCTTTGTTGGGTACCTCAATTTTTTTTGTCGCAACAGTGTTGTTCATCATCTCCGTGCAGATTTTCTTGACATTTTATACGATCCCATATGGGTTATCTGCACAGAAACATTATTTTTTCATCGGATAGCTAACATCACCACAGCCTCCCGACAGATAAGTGCACAGACAGCCCGTCGCGCTCGTTCATGTGGCATGCGAGTGAGGAACGCCGTAAGAGCGTCGAACGCTCTAGTACCTACTGACGCAACCCGGGCTGTCTCTGTTTCTAAGCCTGGCTGGAAGAAGCCGAAAGGCTGCCAAGCCGGGACCGCCGCTTAGCGAGATTTACGCCTACTAGGTATACGTGGTCAATGCTAATGGCGCACTTACTTTCTCCACTTATGCTAAAAGCAAATTAAAAGGCATACGCTGCTTATGAAGCTTTTGACATTCCTACTGCGGTTTAGGTGCTTGAATAACCATGATGCCTCAAAAAGAAAGAGGTAAGAAACGCAATAACATGTGGGCTTACTAAATTTAGCGTACCATTTACAGTGGAAGTGCTGTTGCGGAGCATGAAATTGCGAAAATAGAATAACAATGATGCCTCAAAAAGAAAGAGGAAAGAAAAAAAAACTGGCTGTGGCTTAGCTAAGGTTAAGCCCAGGATGCGAAGCATACTAGCCTTTATTTTAACGCGACAGCGTTAAGGAGCTCGTGTCGCAGAAAAGCGGGTGTCGTCGGCGTCGGCTCAGGCGTGCGGCGCTTGCTCCAGGCGCACATTTCGTTGTCGCGCCGAACGCTGCGTTGCTCGACGCTCACCGCGTCCGATGCGGGGGCGCGTAGTCGCTGCGCCGTAGCAAAGCCACCTAGAAACTGTCTCTGTAGCACGCTGCAACCTTCGCTTCTCATTCCAACGAGCAACTCTGTCTCCAGGAGGCATCTCGCCTCGTGAGTGTCTAGCAGAGGCAAGCGCAGCTGCTTATATACGGCCGCAACGCCGCGAGCGACGGCGCGAGTTGGAGCCCCGTTTCTCCTCTGTCGTGACGTCACGGTGTCACGTGGTATTGAAGGCGACACCGCCGTGCCTGAGGAGCTGGGTTGAGCTCTAGTAATATGCTTCGCATAAAACAATAACATGTGGGCTTACTAGATCACACGCACGAATTAAAATATATGCTTCAGCGTGCTGCACGTTTCATTGTTGTTATTGTTGCAATCCGTTCCTCGCTACAAATTATGCATTAGCCTAATGTACTTCTATATTAAGAATGATTTATGCATTGAATGACTGGGCGTCGTGGTAGGGATTCAATGTATTGTAAGAGTTGTCGGACTGTCCCGCCGCTGCCACCATTTGTAAGGGTTGAAGGTCACAGGGAGAAACTTGGTCGGAACTAGGCGTACGGGGTTTATTTACAGTAATTACGTTTTAGACAAGAGATACATTTACACAGTCTAGCGTGGCTTCCAAATGGAGCCCGCAAGACGAAGCATACAGCATACGAGCACGAAGCTCCAAACACACTTACGAACCCGCAGCTCACGAGCACAGCCGCTTATAAACACTCCATTCGTCCCTAGTTCCCTAGGTGAGGGAAACGTTCGACCAGTCAATTCGTAGAAAATCTTCTTGGCCGCCTTTGAGAGAAGAGGTAGGGGGCTTACACACGCACATTCCTCACGGGTTTCACTGCCCCCTCCGAGGTGAGACGGGCTTCGCAGAACTCGGGGCGTACTTCTTGACCAAGCTGCAGAGTCACCGCCGGTTGTCCATTGTCTTGCGTCCCCGTAGCCAGGTGGTCGCGCCTGACCCCAGCCGGCGCCTCTAAATTCCAGAGCTGCCTTTCTCCTGTAGTCGCCACGAGTGTCAGCAGACTGCGACGAATCCTGGGGCCCCCGTACCGCAAAGCACCCTTTTGTCAGGGAAGCTCTTCTTGCTGCCAAGAGAGACCATGAAGACCCGGCCAATCAACCAACAATGCACTGGGCGCCAAACGTGGCCAGCCCTGCTGTCGTCACCGATCCTCCAAACGAGGCGCATGGTCGGTTAGCGCTGGCGTCCTCGCTCGTTCTCCGAAGGGCTTCACCACCGCGGATCGATGGAAGCACCTGCAGTGGGCTGAGATAGCTTTGCAGAGCAGTACCCCTGCAGGCCGATCCTACCAGTATGTAAAGGCACGTGTGCAAACAAGCACGTATGTAGAACGAGGTCAGCAAAGGACAACGGCTTTGCGATTGCCCACCTCGTTATTCTTGCTATCCTACCCTAGCGCACCACGGTGGCACGTATGTCACATATCCTGATTGCACGAAATTTTAACGCAAAAGATTGCCATCATGGGGGGTCGAATAAACCAGCTGCTTCACTCAGGGTTCCAACACGCGTTCTTGGAAATAAATTTGGCCAAAGGAAGCAGCATGGCATTATACTTATGCTTAATGATCCACTCCAATAGTCTACTCTAATAATCCACTCCAATGCTACAAAACGTTAATTTAGGGATAGATGTGAGTTGTCACAACTGTCCTCGTATTTCTAAGGCATTCTTTTTAAAGCTCGAGATGGGTTTCCTGTGCAATATGGTATTCTTTACAAGGGAAGAAATCTATCTTTACTCGAATAGGCAAATTTCTTCCGGCTTTCAACTCTGCTAATTCAACGTGACGGTGAAAATTGAAAGTATCGCAATGAGACAAAGACGGCTGCCGGGGGGCAAACGCGAAAAGCATCCGCACTCCTATCTATGCTTTGTAAGAGAATTTAAATTGTCACAATTGCTTGCTGATGTTTATTAATTTTCATTGAATGCCGCAATTGGCAAATAACTAAATGCAAGAAAATTACACACTACACTCTTGAACCAGAGGAACGGAAGGTTCCAAGAAAGATGAACTCACGCCTTCTTCTTGTAAAAGTCCGAATAAACGAGCCCGTGCCATCTGACGCACCTTATTCAAATCATGACGAAATAAGCGGGGATGAAGCCGGACAAGGCGATAGCACGGTGGTACCTTTCACGGACACGCACGGAGTCGGTTTGTTTTTCTGCTCGACCGCCGCTTTTTGTTTCCAGCTTGGGAGGCTTTCAACAGCACACACTCTGTTATATTTAGCGGGCATTTCGTTAAAGTTTCCTAGTTTTAATACGTCAGGCGCAACCTTCTTTTTATTCTATAAGGGAGGAGTGTTTTCCACGGGCAGTGCGAAATATTGGGTCTTTAAGCTAGGTGATCCCAAGCTCCACTGTTCACTCCAGCTTTTTTTTGTGTGTGTGCGTTCTTGTTACACATTCCTTTGATATTTACACATTGAAGAAGTCTTCGAGGGCAGCTTTCGGCGACAGAGTTAGCGAATCGGTGCACTTGTTAAACACCGACATCTACAGCCGCAGATAGCTCTTAGCGCGATATATTGGGGGAAAACGTGCACAGCTGACATCATATCTAATAATGTCAAAAAGCAGCCAAACACAGATCTGCGCACATGACCAGCGCTGTTTCACCGTCAGACGAGTCAATATTCTTGGCCAAGCTACATAAACAACGGCAACTGTGATCCAGATATGTATATGACGGTCTGTTAACTTCTTTCTCATTCGCTCTTTTCTGTAACTTCATCACACGTACAGTCAGCGCGCGACATAAAGCCTAATTAGAGAAACCTGTGCCCCCATGAGCGCTAAGGAACGTGGGTGATATCGCTAGCACCATTGGTATATAACTCTGCCAAGGCGGCTGTTTATGCTGCTGTGCAGAATGCACCGTCCCTTGTTAAGCGCATGACGTAGAGGTAAAGAATGCATCTGCGGAGTTCAAAAATGAGTCATGACAACATGTACGGACCCACTCATCTAAATAGCGTTGCCGATCACCTTTCACCATAGATTAACACATGGTTTCTGCTTATTTCAGTGTAACCCACCCGTTATGTAATACCCCGTTACGGGGTCTTTAAGGAATAAAAATGAAGTGAAATGAATGCGACAGGCAGCCTACGGAAACATACTTAAAGAAGGGAATTGCGCTATAAAAAGACACGGACGAGTAAGGACATGGACAGGCGCTCGTCCATGTCCTTACTCGTCCGTGTCTTTTTTTAGCGCAATTCCCTTCTTTAAGTATGTACGACCGACTCGCCCAACAACGTGCTCTCCTCAGCCTACGGAAACGGTGACGCACAGACGTTGGCACAGCACAGTGTGGCCGCTTGCCGCTTACTGTGTACCTTCCGTGTGAACTGAAATGTAGTTGATTGCAACTCGATAACGACAGGACTGAACTATAAAAAGCAGTTTTCTTCGTCCTTACTTGCTCACTTTTCAGTTCAGGTCCGTCGGTAGCGGATGCACGAACTCAACAGCGGGAGGCCTAATCTTCGCTGAACAGGATATCAACACTAACTCAAACTTCATGTGCACGGCTTGAGGTGGTTGAAGCATGTGCATTTTAACTTGATAAGCACGTTGTAACTCCTTTCGAGCACGAATAGTTACATATACAAGCAATGAATGAATGAATGAATGAATGAATGAATGAATGAATGAATGAATGAATGAATGAATGAATGTGTGGTTTTTATTAGCACAAGGGCCAGGTATGGCCAAAGAGCGCCATGCAAGTGTTAGTAATTTCTTAGTGGAGTGATGGGTTCTATGAAGTTGATGTGACGTGGCTGTAAAGGGGCCTAAAATATAGTCACTGTAAAGTGCGTAAAATGTACGAGTAATAAAATTATGGCTATGACAAATGATGAGTACTATGAGCATTTACATGCACTGCTAAATAATGATACGTACACTAGAGCACCATGGACTCTTTAGAGCCCTTGAGACACGGCTATCACGTTGTCTTTCCGACGGCCGATCGCGCGGGGTTCTGTCGAAAGATGGTCGGCATGCTCATTTTACCGGCGCCGTCGATGAGAAATCCCTTCGCCCTACTACCAGCGCCCGTGGGTTGCGTCGTTGTCAGCCTCGTGATGCAGTACCTGAAGACAGGCACACGTTGCCGCTACCAGCGAGAGAGGCCGACGCTGCAAGAAAATTTCGTCAGCAGCGCCATGTTTTTGAAGTGTCGCCTAAGTGTAACGCACGGGCTTTTAGTTAAATTTCCTAGCCATAAGCGAAAGCCGGTAACTACGTGGATCATGGCGCCGTCAGTGGTCCAGACGAAGCCCCGGTCGCTTTGTGTTTTAAATTGGAGTTGCCGTCTTACGCTACGCATGTTTTCGGCACCGCTCGGACGTCGAGCAACCAGTCGAGTTTCAACTTGGCACACGGCACGAGTGCTTGCAGTAGGACGCGTCCGAGTGCTTTTGTTATTTATTTTTTTCGAAAACGTTTCCCCACCTAGTTCGCTAGGGCACAGCGCATGCGCCGTCAGGCCGAGTAGCAGACGGCTTGCAGCGTCATCGGCGATGGCCACGAGAAAGTGGCCGCAGTGCTTGGAGGAAAAAAAGAATATATACGAGGAAGCCTCGCGGGACGACCTTGAAATCTAGTAAAACATAAATATAGTGGGAGGTAGTAGAAAAGCCTCACAGCTCCTGATGCAAGCATTCTCGCCCCCACTTCCTTTTTTGGGTGGGTGGGGGCAATGAGCTCGCGGCGCTAGGTCGGACGTCTGTCTAATGCGCCGTTCGAAAGTTGCAGAGAGTTGAGAAAGGTGTAGAGGCCGGTTGACCAAAGGAAAGGACAGTGAACTATGCACACATTGTTCAATACTCATGCTGTTAAATATACACGCACTACGCGGAGGGTAGCACGTCCTCACACTTCTCGTGGAAAGAAAGCACATTCTCATTTATCCCACAAAGTTCTCAAGACCGCCGTCAATGCCTCTCAAACATAAAAACCAAGAGGATCAATCAAATGTCGACAGTAAAGAACGCAGGGTTGACTTACATGACGTTTCAAATTATTTAATGATTCAATGTTGATTATTACTGCATATTCTGTCAGTTTCCGCCTTTTTCAAGCCCATTATTCCCTCATTTCTCATCTTCTTCTCCTCGTATTGCACGCACAATTATGCCTACCTTGTCTATATTTGTGTCTACAATCGGCTGATTTATTTTCGATCAAGAGGCCAGGTGGGATCATCCCAGAGAATGTGTTACCTATGGCGCAATGTGGTTATTTTTCTACTATATTGGCACTAATTATGCCGCTCCCGTAAAATTTACATTGTCTGCGACTCATTCTCGCTTCCGGTTTGCGCAGGCGGCGCCGCCTTTCAGACACAATTTCCTCGCGCGAGCCCTGCTTCATAAAAGCGAAGTCTCCCCATTCAACAAACGTGTGACGTTCCTCAAACCCTTTATACACATGGTGGTCAGCACTTTACAGGTGTCTAATGCAATGTGGTTAATTTTCGACTACATTCGCTCAAATTACAACATATGTGAACTCCGGCATCGGAGACACCAGTCGAAGAAGTGGAGTACAAAGCAAGTCGTGAGCGGGAGCGGTGGTTGGAGGCTCGACTGGCCGCTCTTGGGCGCGGCCGGCCAGGACTGGGGCCTGCTGGCGTGGACAGAGGGACAGTGCCATTCCCGCAAGCAATACCGTTCCATTCACCTACTCAGCGACTAACGCTCGCGTTTCATCTTGTTGAGACCTTCGATTCGATTCTTCCGACTCGCTATGGCCCTCTGAAGGAGCGAGAGGGCGGTTTTCTTTCTTCCAGAAGACGTTACAAGATACCCAGATACGCCCCACCGGTGTTAAACCACCTCAGAAGACCTTGTCTTCAGACCTTTTGCAGGGCCATTATTACGCGTTGCGTATCGCAAACTGTTAAGAATGGCGAGCTGCAATGCAAGATTGCCACCCAGTTACGACCGGGGAACAAGACACGCATCTCCCACTCTCCGTCGCTTCAGCTAGGATGCGATCGATGAAGCAGGCTTTGTGCTGACACCACCGCCCTCCTCCAGCCCCATCGCCGTTGTGACGGAACGAGTTCGGCGGGCGAACTATTGTGCCCGAGCTACCCAGCGCGGACCTGATCTGCTACGCGTGAGCGAGCTGCCGCGGGAAAGCCGTTTTTTTGTTGCTTCCCACGTGCCGTCTGGGACGCAGGACAACGAGCTACCCACCATGGCTCCCAGCTTCCCATACCGGCGCCACTTTGTCGTCGACTGCGGACATTGGAATGTGTGTGCCTATGTGTGCGTGAACTGTTCTGCGGGGCGGCGGCGAGTTGACAATGAGTAAACGAAGGCTCGCGTCACCTGGTATCGCGGGAGGACCGAGTGTTTAAAAACTGCTGTGGTGCGAATGCTGGACACTTCTCTCGTGCAGCCATGTTGGACTGACACTCTTTTTCTCAAGCAGTCATGTTAGACTGATTTAAATACTGTAAATAAACCCACATTCCTCGTTCTCGTTGAGAAGCAGTCCTTCCCTTCATCAACGTCCTCAGCGTGTATAAGTTGGACGACGGCACGGGCCAGCTAGCTTCGAATTCATGCCGGACTCCAATCTTGACAATGGATCACGAGCGATGGGATTGAGCCCCCAATGCTGACAACTGGCTGACAGCGGTGAGATGGACTTTGCGACATGGTGCTGTATCTGCGGTGAGTGCTTGGTTCTCGCTTTGACTCTCTAGGCTTCATTTTGTGGTTGTTCTGTTTAGAACAGTAGGGAAGCTAGATTGTTGAGTGTTAGCTAGGTTGTGTTTTCCTAGTTAGATTTAGAGAGCAGAATCAAGGCAGTAAAGCAGCAATCATGGAGTTAAGGACACTGCTGAGAGACGAATTGTTGATTGTTGGTGAGGAACTTGGCCTAGATGTGCGCAAGGAAATGCTAAAATCGGAATTAATGGAACTAATTTCCAATCAGGCCAGTGAGGAAGATATTGAAATGGGATTGGAACTTCTCAAAAAGAGAGAGAAATGGGAAAGAGAAAGAGAAGAATGGGACAGAGAAAAAACGAGAGAGAGAGGAACGCGATAAAGATCGCGAGTTAAGAAAAATGCAACTTGAACTTAAAAGCAAACGTTTGGAGTTGTCTCAAGGAAGTGAAGGCGCTCTGGGACGATCAAGTAGGGCAGAATCGTACCGCGTGGACAGGCTATTAAAGCCATTTGAGGTCGGGACCGACATAGGCTTGTTCCTATGCAATTTTGAAAGGACTTGCGAAAAGATGAACTTCGGTCCGAGTACATGACCACAGCGGTTGCTGTCTATGTTGCCGTGTGAGGCGGCGGAAGTAATCGCCAGACTGAGTGCACAGGATGCATATGATTATGCAAAAGTTAAGGCTAGTTTCCTGAAGAAATACCGCCTTTCAGCCGAAGCTTTTCGGCAAAGGTTAAGGAGCACAGGCAAGAAAGATAGCGAGGGATATCCGGAGTTTGCATATAGCTACAAGGCCAACCTAGTCGAGTGGCTTAAAAGCGCGGAAGCGTACGACAACAGATCATTGAATGCATGTGTCTAGAGCAGTTTTACAAAACCATCCCCCAAGCTGTGAAACTGTGGGTGCAAGACAGAGGGAATGTAAACACTGTGGAAAGGGCGGCCGAATCAGCCGAAGAGTACGCAACCCGTAGAAAGTTGAACGCCGAGGACGGAAACTTGGACGGTCGATATGGACCGCGGAAACCATTTCCGTTCAAAAGGGGTGCGCAGATAGACGATCGGAGCCTGTAGACATGGCGGAAAAGCCCGCAGAAGAGAGCGAGGAGAAACTTAACGAGGAAACCGCACAAAAAGAACAGAAAGAAAATTCGAATCTTTTAGACCAATTCTTTATTTTATTTAAAAACTGAAAACATGAAACATAAAAACATGAAAACTTTATTTTCATGTTGGTTGGTATGGTGGAAAGGCCCTCATTCCAGAGCCTCGCTTGCGGCATTCTTCAGTGCAGCACTGATAAAAGCCGCAAGGTACCGTTGGTCGTCGGCGCTGGCTGCTCCTGTCAGCCACCCAGCATGGGGTTTAGGGGAAAGATTTGTGGGGGCAGGAAGGGGAGGTGGGGTTGGTCCACAGGACCAGAGGATATGGGATGTGTTCGGGTGTTCGCCACAGTATCGGCAGGGTGGGGGATCTTCAGGTAAGAGGCCGCGGAGGAGGTGCATGCGCACTGGTGTAGGGAGTGTTTCAGTCTGGGCCTGACGAATCAGTACACCCTGTTCACGGGTGAGCACTTTGCTGAGCTTGGGGAACTTGCGTCTTACCTCTTGATATGGCCGCAGAAGCAGGGGAGCCCACCTTTTCGTCTGGGCTGGTCGCGGAATGCAGGGTGCCTGGTTCAAAGTCTCGCAGGCGAGCTGATTAGCTCTTTCATTTCCCGGCAGTCCATCATGACCAGGTATCCAGATGATTTCCAGAGGACCCTGAAGGTGCTCTTGAATAAATGTCGAAGTGTGGGCAGGGAGATCGTTGTGCAACAATTTCCTGCAAGCCGCCATGGAGTCGCTAAATATGATTCTTGGGGAGGCTGAGTTACTAAAGGGCATGTGTTTGATCGCAGTTGCGATGGCTGTCAGTTCCGCTAAGGTCGGATCTGTCTCTGGGAGTAACTCAGTATGTAGAGTTTGGAGGTTGTTATTCAGGACTGCTATAGCGGAGCCCCGTGCACCAACGCTAGCATCAGCGTACAAGTATATGCCGTCAGGGTGTCTTGCCGTGTACCTCTTGAAGTAGGCAACTCGCTGTCGTCGCCTCTACAGAACCCAATAATGGGCGAAGCACAACTTAGGAAATGAAAAGCAGTGCATGCATTCCCCGTGGCTGCGTTTATTATTCGCGAAGGATTTCACGCTGATAGTGGCCACTGGAGCAAGCTGGAAACGTCAAACTGCGAGATATCGTAGTTACTTTGTAAACCAGGCTCGAGCCGACGTTGAACTGACTTATGAACTGCGTATAGCAAGCTCATCGGTCCAATGCTCGTAACGTTCTCATCCAGTTTCCATCCCATCGCTGAGGACCTCCAAGTTTATTGTTTCTTCAGTCTAACTTCTGAGATTCCTGCCAATTTCAGCGGTCTAGTGGGGGACCTCCGCCATAACTGTTTTCTTTCTACAGTATATTCATTATTTTCCCTGCAAATTGTCATGTCATTTTCGATGACTGCATAGCGGTTTTGTGCGCAGAAAGGTTATGGGGTCATTCGTTTGCTAACGTCGCCCCAGACATCCGTAAAATCCAGTGCGCAAGCAGCCCATCGGGCTCGTTCCACTAGCCTGCGACTGGGGATTGCCCTAGGGACGTCCGACCCTGTAGGAGGCGTTGACCCAACCCAGGCTGTCTCAGTGTTTCTAGTCCCGGCCAGCAAATATGGAAATGCTGCAAAGCCCCCCCCCCCCCCCCCCGACTGCCGCATTAGGGATTGCTACGTTTACTGGATAAATGCAGTTATTGCCAAGGGCAGATTTATGTGCCTGTGCTACTAAGAAATTAAATTAAAAAGCATTTGCTCACAACAAAGATTGTTAAGACTGTCGCAGTATATCTTAAATGTTTGTTAGGCTAATTAAATAACTATTTGAGAGGAAAGGACGTAGCCATATTCACTTTAAAGGTCGTATTTAGTGGTATGTGCATGCCCATCTATTACGTGTGGCTCCATTAGCAATCCCGCGTTTCCCAGTAACGTCTGCAAATGCAAAACTAAAAAATAAGCATGCCGTGAATGTGTACTCGAATGAAAATTTAAATTATGGTGTTTTCCGTGCCAAAACCACTTTCTGATTATGACTCACGCCGTAGTGGAGGGCTCCAGGAATTTCTACCACCTGGGGTCCTTTAACATGCACCTAAATCTAAGTACATGGGTGTTTTCGCATTTCGCACCCATCGAAATGCGGCCGCCTTGGCCGGGATTCGATCTCGCGACCTTGTTCTCAGCAGCCTAACACCATAGCCATTGAGCAACCACGGCGGGTACTCGAATGAAGAACACGCATATGCATTACCCTATTGCACATTTAATTATTTGTAATGGTTAATTTCACTACCCCACTAAATTTCATTAAATACAGGAATAAATATACCTTGAATGAGAGAGTGATATGGCAGGGATTTATAGTCTGTGAAGGCAGGCGCGGAACAGCAACGTAAATACAACGAGGACAATGGCGTTTATGTTGTCCAGCTCATTATTCTTGCAAGCTTGCATTTACTCGTCATATATTCACGCATGTTACATTTTCTCACTACACAACATTTCAGCCTAACTGCGTGCCATGAGGGCGTCCTAATACCCCAGGCTCATGGCTGCAAGCAAATGATCTTGTAAATAAATTTGGACAATCGAAGCAACATGACTGGATGTTTGTTCTTGATGTCAGGAAGAAATGTACCTATGCTACTGAAAGTTATTCGATGGACAGATGCGAATAATCCCGATTGATATTCAATTCTGTACCGTATTCTTTGAAGACCGATCAGTATACTGTCCGAGATTATTACAGACCGATCAGCATAAAGTCATTTACCTACAAAGTATTTACTAAGGCAATCGCAAATCGAATCAGGAACACCTTAGACTTCGGTCAACCAAAGGACCAGGCAGGATTCCGCAAAGGCTACTCAACAATAGGCTATATTCACGCTATCAATCAGGTGATAGAGAAATGTGCGGAATATAAACAACGCTTACCGGCCAGTAGCTTTAGCTAGCTGTGTCGGTAAGGTGATGGATCGGTTGGTACTCACTAGACTAGAATGGTTCATGGAAAATAATGAGCTTTATCCTGAAATGATGACCGGATTTAGACGTGGCCGGTCTGCAATAGATGGGGTCATTGATCTCGTGTCCACGATCGAACAGGAAAAAAAGCGCCACCGACTTGTAGGAGCAGTTTTCTTAGACATAAAAGGAGCTTATGACAATGTACTGCACGAAGCCATTCTTGATGCCCTCAGTAATCTAGGCATCGGCGGCCGTCTCTACATGTGGATTGCAAATTACCTAGATGGTCGTACAGTCTTCATGTCCACGAATGCTGGCGAAACGACAAGACACGCTGTGGTCTGTGGAGTGCCTCAAGGAGGAGTTCTCAGCCCGACCCTTTTCAATGTTGCCCTCATTGGCCTTGCGGAAATAATTCCTGATACAGTACGCATCAGTACCTACGCAGACGACATATGCATATGGGCATCCGCAGTCACGCGACCACAAATTCGTGCCAGATTGCAGCGAGCTGTTTCTTTAACGTCTCAGTACCTGCAGTGTCAAGGGCTGCAACTGGCCCCAGACAAGTGCGCTGCGATAGCGTTCACACGGAAGCTTATGTGTTCGTATCCAATTATGATCAATGGAAATGCCATCCCATATGTCACCCACCACAAATACCTCGGCGTTGTCATTGACCGCGGTGTTTCATGGTCGAAACATGTGGCAATGTTGAAGAAAAAATTAACTGGGCTTGCTCAAGTTTTTCGCTTTCTGGCCGGTATGAAATGGGGTCCATCTGAGCATTCGCTACTCCGGCTGTACCAGGCTCTCTACGTCGGATACATTCGGTATAGCCTGCCAGTTTTATCAAGTATGAGCCCGTCATGTTTGCGTACGCTGGAAAGTGCCCAGGCGCAGATGCTGAAAACATGTCTCGGTGTTCCACGTTGCACCTCAACCTATGGAACAATTGAGGAGGCTCGCGTCACCCCTTTACCTGTCTATCTACGATGCGAACCTCTTCGAGTATTCCTACGACTGCTTTGCCGTCACGGACGTCATCCCTTATCGAAACTACCCGATACACGGCCGGACTCCACTTTTTCAAGAGCCGTTAAATGCCAAGCATCTGCCATACCAGCATACTTTGCCCCGGCTGACCTTCCACATATGCCCCCATGGGTAATGTCCAAAATACCGGTACGTCTATCTATTCCCGGAATCTCTAAAAAATCGCGAATACCTACCGTCGGCCTCAGACATTTCTCACTTGAATATATGTCGAAAGAATATGACTCCGCGGTGAGCGTGTATACAGACGGCTCGGTCTCGTCGTATGCGTCTGGTGCGGCTTTCGCCGTGCCTGCGCATCAAGTCATTCGACGGTTTCGTCTGCATAACAAGACGACTTCAACATCTACGGAATTAGTGGCAATAAGAGAGGCCGTTAAATATATTGTGCGACAGCCTCCTCAAATATGGACAGTTTTCAGTGACGCAAAATCGGCTCTTCAACTACTTAGAGTGGCGTTGAAAGAAAGCGCTTATAGAGTGTTGGCTCTTCAAACTGCCGAGCTCTACACTTTAGCGCAAGAAAACGGCCACCACATCACATTTCAGTGGATCCCTAGTCACTGTGGTATACAGGGCAACGAACTGGCCGACGCCGAAGCGAAGAAAGCACTCGAAGAACGAGAGTCCCTGCTTTCAATTCCCTTTTCAAGAGCGGACGCCAACTGTCTCCTCTCCAGTGTCATCCGCAAATTGACAGCAAAGCACTGGGACAATCCAGATAATCGCCACAGACGACTCCAGAGATTGGACCCCACCATGAATTTTAGGCTACCACCGAAAATTCAACGAAGCGATGCCAGTCTTCTGCACAGACTAAGGCTGGGGGTAGCGTTTACGCGCGGATACGTGCACCTCATGCGACGCACCGAGTCTCCACACTGTGAGGTGTGCAATGTGACTGAAACTATAGGTCATGTGCTTTGTGACTGCCCTAAGTTCGTGGAAGAGCGTGATAGGTTGGTCAAGAACCTTACGCGTCTCGACAGTGCACCGTTGTCGGAGGATATTATTTTAGGCTCTTGGCCAGACGCTCAGTCGAGTTTTAAGGCCATCAGGGCATTACTGAACTTTTTAAAAATTACAGGCCTGGACGGCAGACTTTGAGCATGCCCAATTGCTTGCCATATTTTCTACATCTTCCTTCTATCGTCATCGTCACCCATCATGCACCTCTTTCTTCCCTCTTTCTTTCCCACTTCCCCTTCCCCCAATGCCGAGTAGCTGGCTAGAGGAATATACCTCAGGCCGACCTCTCGGCATTTCGTGTCATTAAACTTCTTTCTCTCTCTATAAACAACGCTTACCTACAGTTTTCATTGACTACGAGAAAGCGTTTGATTCAGTCGAAACCTCAGTAGTCATGCAGGCATTGCGGAATCAGGGTGTAGACGAGCCGTATGTATAAATACTAAAATACATATATAGCGGCTCCACAGCCACCGTAGTCCTCCATAAAGAAAGCAACAAAATACCAATAAAGAAAGGCGTCAGACAGGGAGATACGATCTCTCCAATGCTATTCACAGCGTGTCTACAGGAGGTATTCAGAGACCAGGATCGGGAAGAATTGGGGATAAGGGTTAAGGGAGAATACCATAGTAACTTTCGATTCGCTGATAATATTGCCTTGCTTAGTAGCTCAGGGGACCAATTTCAATGCATGCTCACTGACCTGGAGAGGCAAAGCAGAAGAGTGGGTCTAAAAATTAATCTGCAGAAAAATAATGCAAAGTTTAACAGTCTCGGCAGAGAACCCTTTACGATAGGTAGCGAGGCACTGGAAGTGGTAAGGGAATACATCTACTTAGGGCAGGTATTGACCGCGGATGCGGATCATGAGATTTAAATAATCAGAAGAATAAGAATGGGCTGGGGTGCGTTTGGCAGGCATTCTCAGATCATGAACAGCAGGTTGTCATTATCCCTCAAAAGAAAATTGTATAACAGCTGTGCCTGACCAGTACTCACGTACGGGGCAGAAACCTGTAGGCTTACAAAACGGGTTCTACTTAAATTGAGGACGACACAACGAGCTATGGAAAGAAGAATAATGGGCGTAAGGTTAAGGGATAAGAAAAGGGCAGATTGGGTGACGTAACAAACGCGAGTTAATGACAACCTAGTTTAAACCAACAAAAAGAAATGGGCATGGGCAGGGCATGTAAGGAGGAGGGAAGGTAACCGATGGTCATTAGGGGTTACGGACTGGATTCCAAGGGAAGGTAAGCGTAGTAGGGGGCGGCAGAAAGTTAGGTGGGCGGATGCAATTAAGAAGCTTGCAGGGACAACATGGCCACAATTAGTACATGGCTGGGGTATTTAGAGAAGTATGGGAGAGGCCTTTGCCCTGCAGTGGGCATAACCAGGCTGATGATGATGATTATTATTTGAAAACTCCAAGTTGACTGCCTTTACACTAAGCTATCGATTATTACCAAATAAATGAAGCCTTACTCGAAAATAAAAGGGAATTTCTGCCGACTTTCCACTCTGGTAACTCGATGTGATGGCGAGGAATTGAAAGTATCGTCACGCGGCAATGACGGCAGCAGGCGGGCAGCCCCGAAAAGCGTCCACGAGCCTGTCTAAGCTTTGTAAAACCGTTTATTATTGCCGCATTTCCTTGTTCATGTTTCTTAAATATTCAATTTTTCTTAATTATTAAGGAAGCGAAAATGACTACGTTCACCTTGCATAGAGAGCAACGGAAGTATGAAACGATCAATGGCTTATCTTTTCTCGAGATCTTCCTATTATTTAGGGGCAGCAACCGCAATCTGTTTCTCGTGTGTATTTATCGGAAAGAATCACAAAGCACGAGCCAAGGGCGTCTGCCAGAACTTCTCATTCAAAACAGCACGAAATAAGTGGGTGCGAAGCTTCAGAATGCGAAAACACAGTGATCACTTCCGATATCACCCGTGTACTCAGCTGGTTTCCGAGTTCGAGCACCGGTTTGTGTGGCTTCCCATTTGCCATGCTTTCAAAAGCACATGCTCTGTAATTCCCACCGAGTATTCAGTTAATATTACTGCACTGTATTACGTCAGGCGCAAGCTTCTTCATTCCAACGAGAGCAGTGTACCACGTGGTCCATGCGAAATAATTGCGGCTCCATCTGCAGCAGCGACGAAAAAGTGGCCGTAATGCTTGGGGGGAAAAAGCGTTTGCGAGAAAGCGTCACGTGACAATCTTCAAACCTAGTAAAAAGCGCCAAAGGTCTCCAATCTGGCGATGTGAGGGGCACGAGCTACGGAACGCGGCGCCAACTACAGCGGCGACCGCTATTGAAAGCGACACCACAAACCGAACAACGTGTGGCGTTACGTCTGGCTTTCTGTCCCCAGGACTCCGAGTCTAGACTCAAAGTCTAAGTGTGCGTGGAAGCGTGCGAGCGTGAGTCGGCGACCGCAGCTAATTCTCGCGCGTACGAGAGAAGAAGGGCCGGAAGCGTACTCTCCCCTTTCGCACACGAAGCAGCTGAGGTGAGGGATGGGATGGGAGGGGGGTTGGGGGGAGAGCTCTTCCCTGCGCAGGCCTCTGCACGGGGAAGAACACCCTCTCCTGTTCGCGCGCTCCTCATCTTCAAAGCTACTTGCGATGTTTGCAGAGTGCGCGTAGTGACTGTAGCTCGGTATGCGCTGCGCTTTCGACGTTTCGTTCGCGTTGAAGCGAGAAAACGCGCGAAGGTCTATTCGATCGCTGCTGGTGTCACGATCCCTCACTGCGGCATTTTGACAGCGAGTTTGTGGGCTCGTTGAGTGATATGTGTTCATGTTTACAGGCGGACGCGTGGCACCTTGCTTGTTCATTCAATTAAAACACCTAGGCGTGTTTGTTGGTTTCAATACACGATAGAATGTGTAAGTGCGACTGAACGACGACGTAGAAAGAAACACACATACAAAGACAGCGCTGTCTCTGTGTGTGCGTTTCCTTCTGCGTCTTCGTTCAGTCGCGATTACGCATATCATATTTAATTTAGTTAGTAAGCCAATGCTTGTAAGTTTACACGGCCCATATAACGACTATCCTTGCTTCGTATATCTATGTTCTAACATACTATCGTAATCGATGCTCGTAACTTATGGCAACGCGCCCCGTCGACCACGCCCTGGCTTAAGTGAAACCTGCTAGCGCGGCAACTGAAAATCTAAAACGAAGAAAAAGCATTTATTGAAGAAAAAGGAGGAGAAGTCCACTTGAATACTGCGTGTAACCCACGTCGTACGAAGGCACAACGCTTCAATATATCGATATCGATGTCACACGTTTATGCTGATATTTATTTCACGAACTTTGGCAACCTAGCTGGAAGTCCTCGGCGCAAGCGTTGAAACGAGACCAGCTTCAAAAGCACTTCCGGAGAAGGTTGCCCGGCTGTCGCCGATCAGTGCTGCAGAGACAGCCGCCATGATTGGAGACGCTGCCAGGAGATTTCGAAACATGGACGCCTTCATGTTAATGGCCGGCATCGTCAAGCGGCGTGTCATCTGCCACTCTCGCATCGATTCCCGCCTGCAACTCGACAGCCTGAACGAGCATTTCTGGTACCTCGTAAGGCGACACCTGATGCTGGAATACCTAAGTAAACCTTCGTAGGAGGACGTCACGGCTGTTAATGAGCCGTTCCGTCGTGCCTTTATTTATTTCCGCAAAATAGTGGTGGCGGCGAGTGAAGTGGCAGCTTGTGCGACCAACGTGGCATGCTTCCAGAAGGACACCACGCATGTCGACCTTGCGCCTGGAGGACATGGAATGCCCATCTTTATTATTTTTTATTCTGACTAAGCCGGCACGAAGGCACCGGCAGAGAGCACTGACTATGGGGTGCCTGCCCGCTTTGCAGCGTCGGTGGGAGCCACACTCTTACTGCGCTGTCCACCCCGTGAGATGCCAACAGCGTCTCACGGGGTGGTCGCAGTTGGCAACTCTGCAATACCACTACCATTCCGCCAATGAAACCATTCTGCCTGTCATGTTTATTTCATCCAATGTATGCATGCAACTTAACGTAATGTTTTTTGTTCTAAAACCGGTGTCAGTTACTGATAAGTCCCACAACCCAAAGGTTCTAGTAATATGGACTGATAGTGACACGCAGTGTCACTCCTGGTCTAGTGTTATTACACCTATATTTGCCCTTACGATGATGTTTAGTCGCATGTGTGCATGACATTTGGCGAAGACTGTTTCTAAAAAGGTTTATTCGTTAGTTTTTTTAGACACTTCTATCTCCATATTATTTGCACTGGTGCTTCCCAATGCCGTTAGGTTCTAGTGGTAGATACCCATGCTTCTCCCTATGGCCCCCATCTCACGGGCCTTCAACGTGTGCTGTAATATTTGGAGAAATGTAAAATTGTCAGCTCCTTTTCCTGTAACACGAAACGGAAGAGGAAACGAAAATGATTTCTTTTCAGTTCGGTTCTCTTTTATGCAAATTCCTTCACTTTACACGTTTTCCGCGAATAAAGTTGTCGTAGTCGCTGTCTCGAAGCTACATTTTGACCAACAATTCGGTCTCCGCTCGCATACGACGGGGACTCCTGCTTTGTTTAGATGGTAGAGCGACCAACTCGGAAAGTTATGGTCGGCGGTTCGATACTCTGACCAAGGCAAGCTTCCCGTCAGCTTTGAAGGCTTGTTTCGAAAAAAGCCGCGGGGGGTTTGTATATGTTTTAGTACGTTTACCTAAAGTCCACGCAGTGTCACTTTTTTACCTTTGACGAAACTTCCACATTTTTGCGCGTTTCCTCAGAAGTGAGTTGCCATTTCGTTGCATTTGGTATCACAAGGTTTCCCCTTCTAAATGTTTCTTGATTTCGCTTCACTCAGACGAAGTCGACCGCTTAAACTGCCGTTTACAATCAGTTCTGACTTTCGTCATGATCTGATGCGTCGCCATGTTACAACCAAAACTACATAATTGGCGAAAGACGGTTTACGAAAAAAAAATAGTCTATATATTCCTTCTCCTAGCGTTGTAATTTTAGGGAGAGATTTCACACTGAAAGTGGCTACTGGAGGAACGTCCAAACGGCACACTGTGAGGTATCGTACTTGCTCCGGGAACTATTACGATGTGCAGGCTCGATCCAACGGTGGGCTCATATATTAACTGCGTATTGCTCGTCGGTGAAACGCTCGTAACGTTCTCTGCCGGTTTCCATCCCATCGCTGAAGACCTCCTGATTTATTGTTTTTATAGTCTGTCATGCTCTAGCTGGTTTCAATGTTTTTGTTGAGTAGCTTGTCCGTTATTATTTCTTCAATGTTGACCGTCATCTCGCTGCAGATGCTCATGTAATTCTTCACGATTTCATGTGCACCTTCATGGTAGTTAACGAAAGGATACCAAGCAGGCACAGCGGCATTAGTGAGTGCTACGTTCACAAGATAAATGGGTGTAATTCTAACGGCGCACTTAGATTTCTTCACTGTTGCAGACATCGGATTAAAAACCATGTGCTAAGAAGGAAAAATTGTCATTATGTCTGCAGTTGCTCTCAAAACTTTTTCATGTTAGTAAAACACTCATTCGAAAAGAACTGGAACAGACATATTCACTTTGAAGGATGTGTAACATGGCGTGCCGGAGCCAATCTATGATTCATTGGCTCCATTGACGTCTGCGCCTAGGACGCTGTGCGTTTTACGTAAGAAAATTGTACAAAATGCAAAGTTGAATAAGAACTGCGCCTCAAAGACAAGATGTGGGCTTACTAGATCACGCCCATAAACTATATATTATATGGTTTAACCTACTATAATTAAATATGCGCTCGATGATTTAGCAACGTGGCAGGGATTCATTGTAAGTAAAGGCAGGTGTGCGAACAGTGACGTAAGTCGAACAAGGACAACGGTGTTTGTGTTGTCCGTCTTGTTTTTTATTAAAGAATATTTTGAAGGCTACATTTAGGTGTCATGAAGACATGTATATTACAGTGACTATTTGTACGACATTTCAGAATAACTGAATTGAATTGAATATTTGATGTTCATTGGCGCAAGGGCCAGGTGTGGCCAAAGAGCGCAACGCTAATTTTAATGAGTTCGCAGTGGACTGATGAGTTCTGTGATCTTAATGTGCCCTGGCTGTAAAGGGGCCTAAAAGAGTTGATGCAAATTCCATAAAATGTACGAGTAAGAAAACTATGGGAATGACTATTGAGGTGTACTATGAACATTAAAATGCATTGAGAAAGAATGATGCAATATATAAAATATGTGATTGTCTAGATGTATAAAATTGTCTAGAGCACTACTGCCTCCCCGGGGCCCTTGAAACACAAGGGCCTAGAGGCATGTGCTATACAGAGAATCTATCCTAGCGATATCCTCTGAAAAGAGGATGCGCTACGAAATGAATGGGCTTGTAACATGTAATACATCTTTTAAGAAAGCGAGGACTGCGTTGGTCTTAAAAAGCGGTTCTTCACCAAGGAACATAGCCGGATGCAGGAGAATACAATGGCGGTATGCAAACGGGAAATGCTTCCTCCTGTCTCTTTCGGCTTCCCGGCACTCCAGGAAGACATGGAGGACGGTCAGCCGCTTACCAAATCTGCCACAGGTTGGAGGCTCGTTACCGGACAAGATAAAGTTGTGAGTGCCAAATGTGTGTCCTATTCTCAGTCTAGTAAACAGAACATCTGTTTTTCGTATTTTCGTAGTTGAGTGCCAGGAACCTAACTTCGGCTTAACTAGGTGGAGCTTATTACTTGTTTCTGCGTCCCACAATCATTGCCAGTGGCTTCGGAGTTTGTTTCTTAGGAAAGGCTTCATGTCTGTGGCAGGGAAAGCAGCAGAACGACTGCCTTGCGATGCTATTGATTTGGCGATCTCGTCGGCAAGCACATTTCCCTCGATTCCGCTATGGCCAGGAATCCAGCATATTACTACATGTCCATGTGATAAGTAGATGTTACATAAGTGTGTGTAGAGCTCATTGAAGAGAGGATTTTTATGCTTCTGTAAAGAAATGAGTGCTTTTACAAGACTTAACGAGTCTGTGAATACTATTTCTCTGTCAAGTTTCAGTGTCTTTATATGCTTTACTCCAGACAGTACTGCATAGGCTTCTGCAGTAAAGATACTTGTTAGGGGGTTCAACACGTCAGACTCAGAAAGAGAGGGACCAACAGCAGCGTAGGATACGACAGCATGGGATGGACGCGTCTGTGTGAAATTCGTAGCAGGAGTACTTCGATTGAAGCTCTCGGAAATGCATAGCAATTTCAAGCTCAGGAGCGTGCTTCGAGACCTCTACAAAAGATATGCCACAATCTGTTACCTGCCACTCCAAGGGCGGTAATAGGTTAGCAGGAGCCATTAGGCGATGTTCGAGTATCGGGACATCCATTCCTTCACTAAGTTCTCTTACACGCAGTGACAAAGGAAGTCTCATGGAGGGTCTGTTACGGACAAGTGTTTCACACGTGAGGTCGTTTACTGTCGTGAAACACGGATGTTCCTTATTAGAGCGCACTTTAAGAAAGTAGGTGAAGCTGATGTATGTTCTCTGAAAATGGAGTGACCACACGTCTGACTCTACGTATAGGCTTTCGACAGGGTTTTTTCTTAAGGTGCTAGTGGCCAGGCAGATACCCAGGTGGTGGACGGGGTCTAACATTTTTAGCGCGCTCAGGGCGGCAGAGTGGTAAACCACGGCACCATAGTCCAGTCGTGATCGTACTAGGCTCCTGTAAAGATTCAATAAACCCTTTCTGTCGCTACCCCATGTTGTGTGGGATAGGATTTTAAGAAAATTTGTTGTTTTAAGACATTTTGCTTTACGATATTTTATGTGTGGGATGAATGTAAGCCTGGAGTCAAGTATAACACCTACGAATTTGTGTTCCTTGTTTACGGGTATTCGTTGTCCATATAATTCAACAGTGGGATCTGCAGCAAGCCCTTTTTTCCTGGTGAAGAGAACGCAAGAAGTTTTGTTGGGGTTCACTTTGAAACCATTTTCGTCTGCCCACTTGGAGACTTTGCTTAAGCACAGTTGTACCTGCCTCTCACAGACTGTTTGGTTGCAGGATTTGAAACCTACCTGTGTGTCGTCTAAGTAGACAGAATAAAAAAATGGATGGGATAATGTTTTACGAAGCGTGTTCATTTTAACTACGAAGAGCGTGCAGCTCAGTAGGCCTCCCTGGAGTACACCAGTTTCCTGTATGAATGCACGCGACAACGCATTACCTATTTTCAGCCGGAATGTACGGTTGTGCAGGTAGCTTTCTATTATGCTCAACATAGTGCCGCGGATGCCAATCGTCGATAGGTCACGCAGGATACCGTAGCGCCAAGTTGTATCGTACGCCTTTTCCATGTCGAGAAACACGAATAAGGACTGTTTACGAACGAAGGCATCGCAAATGTTTGCTTCCATGCGCACTAGATGGTCGGCTGTAGATCGTCCTACTCTAAATCCACACTGATACGGATCAAGAAATTTATTTAATTCAAGGAAGTGTAAAGTCGACGGTTTAACATTTGTTCAAAAAGTTTGCATATAGAACTTGTGAGGGCGATCGGGCGATAACTTGTTCCTAATGTGGGGTCTTTGCCCTGTTTAAGAATCGGAACGACCAACACTTCTCTCCATGCGGTAGGGAGGTATCCCGCAGCCTATATTGCATTAAAACGTGCTAGCAGAGTCATTTGAGCATAACTGGGGAGGTGTTTATTCATGTCTTACATGATCCTGTCCGGTCCAGGTGCGGAGCTCTGACATGCAGTCAGGGAGGCTCTCAACTCGGCGATGGTAAAAGGCGCGTTGAAGGGTTCGTTCTGTCTGCATTTGCGGTCGATAGCCTTGTGTTCTGCTACTTGTTTGTGTTTTAGAAACGCCTTGGAGTAATGGTTAGAACTGGAAACATGCTGGAAGTGTTCGCCAAGGGTGTCTGCTTGGCCTTCCAAGTGGTTTGCTTCACTGTTTACTAGGGGTAACGGATGAATTTCTTGCCCGTTAAGCCTTCTCAGCCCATCCCACATTTTTGATTCTTGAGTATACGAGTTTACACCAGATAGAAGCCTCTGCCAGCTTGCCCTTTTTGCCAGCCGATCGTCGCGTCCTTCTTCCCTGCGATTTAACCTGTTTAAATTCTATTAGATTTTCTGCTGCAGGACTTTCGCGTCGTGTGCTCCAAGCGTTATTTTGTCTCTTCCGCGTCTCTCTGCAATCGTCATTCCACCAGGGGACCCGTCTTTTGGATGATGTGCCTCTTGTTTGAGGAATGCACTTTTCAGCGGCGTCAATGATAAAAGCGGTGAAGTATGAAACAGCATGATCTATGGTAAAATTATCTATAAAATTCCTTCATATGTGGGTGGATTCCGTAACACGTTCCCAGTCAGCTGAGGCCAATTTCGAGCGAGGGAAGTGTGGACGCAAGTCATGTTTGTTTACGAAGTTCAGCGTTACTGGGAAATGATCACTTCCAAATGGGTGTTTATTTACATACCATTCTAAATCAGGAAAGATGGAAGTAGAGCCGATCGCCAGGTCTATTGATGAGTACGAGTTATGATGTGGGTTATAATACGTGTGTTCTTTCTTGTTAAAGAGGCACGCACCGGAGGTTAAAAGGAAATTTTCAATGATTCGGCCTCTCGCGTCGCACCCCGAGTCTCCCCACATTGTGTTATGAGCGTTAAAATCTCCCACGAGTATATAGCGCTCGGGGAGCTGGTCAATGAGCTTATAAAAGCCTGTTTTTTCGAGACGCTGGTTCGGCGGTATATATATGGAACACACAGTTACTATTTTATTAAAACGAATAGCCTGAACTGACACTGCCTCAAGGGGCGTGTTAAGGGCGACGGGTCGGCAAGCTACCGCCTTGTCGGCTAGTATTGCTACACCGCCGGAGGCATTAGCCTCCTCACGGTCTTTGCGGAAGATGGTGTAATTTCTAAGAAAATTTGTATTGGTAAGTTTGAGATGTGTCTCTTGAACACACAGCAGCTTCGGATTGTGTTTGTGTATTATTTCTCTAATGTTGCCGAGGTTATGGAGAAGTCCTCTCACATTCCATTGTAGTATTTGTGTATCCATGATGCTATATTTGTTGGGTGCTGTGTGTTTAAGAGACTGAGGTTAGTTCACGGGCCTTTTTCAGGCACCGTGACGGGAGTTTTCTCTCTTTTGGAGCGGTCGAAAGCGCCTCGCCGCTCCTTAGGCACTGGTAGCACCGTCTTGCTCATGGTTGTGTCCATCGCCTCTTGCGAGGCTCTGAACACGCGGTCTTCCGAGCGCTTTGTTTGGCGTGAAGGCCTCGGCATGTTGGACAAGGCCTTAGGGGGCTCCCGCCCGGAGGTAGATGGCCCAGTCTGCTCGGTTGGCGCAGCAGCGCTAGCTGCAGCCGCCGGGGTTGGCGGATGGCGTTACTGCCGCCTCACTGGGTGTGAGTCGGACAGCCGCCCGAGACCGTTGTGGCGCTGTGACGCGCCACTTCGGCAAATGTGTTTTTGGGCAGGTAGCATACCCGCCTGCGTGTGTCTCCTTGAAACTAATATTTTCCTTGACTTTTATCGTCACAATTTCTTTTTCTTTTTCTCCAGGATGGGCACGACCGCGAGTATGCGGCGTGCTCCCCTTCACAGTTTACACAATGGAGAGTGTTCTCACAAGCTTCAGAGGTATGTTCGTGGGCACTGCACTTCGCACAGGTTTGACGGCCAGCATCTAGGCGAAGCCAATTTTTGAGGGGTAAGAGAGGCATGTAGAGGCATGCAAAGTACCCACAGAGGTAGAATTGCCCCCCAGAAAATCCCACATTTGTCTCTGGTATTTTTTTTTTTGTCGAAGGGGCCAACGAGAGGAAGAACATCTCGTAGCAAAAGCGGGGAACGGCGTCTGAGATTTTTTTTTTACTTCTTCGCTGCCCTCGACGAAGTCCTAGCACGGTATCTATCGCAGGGTGCGGGAATTTAGAAAGCCAAGATGCCGCCGCGTCGGACGATAGCTGTCGAAAGTGAAGAGAGAAAAATGCCAGCACGCCGGACGCCGCATTTTTATTCAAGCAAATGAGAGTACCGCAGTGCACAATTACAATTACGCTCCGGCCATGACAAGATGACTGCCGGAGCTCGCAAGGTCAGTCTCGCAAGGAGGATCAAAATAAATTTCCTTGCCCTCTCGTCCAGATGCGCGATTCGCGTGATGTGAGCCAAGAGCGGAAGTACCTCGACAAATGTTCGTGATTGATTGAAGAACGCGAAAGTGTGGCTGCGGAGTCTGCGCACGAATACAACGAGCGTCTCCTACGTTGCAGGACGGCCGCGGGAACTATGATGGGGCACATCGTAATTGTACGTGGACGACGATATTATTAAAATACGAATTAAGTCAAGAATAGGCATGAAGATATGGCACCTCCATTCCACCGCGTGAAGGTGGATGTATACAGCGAAGCCATTGCCGAGGTTGCACAAGCGCCACCATGACAACGCGTCGCACCGTCGAGGTCAATGTAACGTCAGCGAGCTCGTTCACACCCTTTCAGATTCTGCTTTGCTGCCGCGGTACTGGCTGCGCCTGTTTACGGCGTCCATCAGGACGTTTAAAAAAATTCGCAATTCTGCCGGAAAAGCGAAGGACACTTTGCGATAGGAAATATGTTTTTATACCTGTACGAAAGCGATCTGCGGTGTTTGGAGAGCGCGCGTAGTGCCGGTAGCTTTGTATGCGCTGTGGTTTTGACGTTTCGTATGCGTTAAAGCGACCCATGCCCGGAAGTGAATTGGCTCGCGGCTGCTGCCGCGATTCCTATCTCCAGCGTATTCAGAGACACTTTCCGCTGTCATCAAGCGATGCGTGTTCATGCTTACGTGAACGCACATGACACCATGCTGGTTAATTTAGTTTAAACACGTTGACGGGCTAGTTGGTTTGAGTCCATGACAGAATGGGTAACTGGGACTGAACCAGTACGTAGAAGGAAGCAGACACGCAAGGACCGCGCTGTCTCTGTGTGTCTGTTTCTTTCTACTTCCTCGTTGAGTCACACCTACATATCCTTTCATTGGTAGTTTAGTTAGTAAGCGAATGTTTAGAAGTTTATAAGGCCTATTAAACTACTATGCTAACTTCTTACAGCTTTCGACTAATTTTCTATCGCAATCGGTGATTCTTATTTCGGGTGGACCTGCGAATTTTCTGTTTTCAATGCCGGCCAGATAAGGCCGATTTGACCGTTCGCCACCCTCGCCTATCTTCTCTTTCTTACTCTCCCCAGCTGGCAAGCATTCACGCCTGCTTTACGGTCGGGGAGGAGAGTGCCATCTAGGTGGCTCCTCACAACGGAAGTCAGAGGTAGACTGACAGACGCGTAATTGAATGTTAAAATTAAATTACGGGGTTTTACGTGCCAAAACCACTTTCTGTATATGAGGCACGCCATAGTGGGGGACTCCGGAAATTTCGACCACCTGGGGTTCTTTAACGTGCACCTAAATCTAAGTACACGGGTGTTTTCGCATTTCGCCCCCATCGAAATGCGGCCGCCGTGGCCGGGATTCAATCCCGCGACCTCGTGCTCAGCAGCCTAACACCATAGCCACTGAGCAACCACGGCGGGGTAATTGAAGGTTCCGACAGCTGACAGATCCACGGACGGAACTTGGAGCACTTCTCATGGAGAACGGCAGCGGTGCGCGCTCAGACGCCCGCCTTAGCAAGCAGGCGTATCTAAATTATTCGTGAGGTCTGGGTAGCGTCAACTCGCTGAACTAAGGCGCACCAACGGCATTCACTGGGGAGGGGGCAATTTCACTGGCATCGAAAATATTGGGGGTGAGATCCACCACTGGAAAAGCTGGTGACACCATCGGCACCAGCAACACGAACGCCGGCGTTCGTGTTGCCTTTCTCTTCTTGTCCGTGTTCAGTTGTGCGCTGGAACGATGTTTCATAATGCTAATCACAACCAACTAGCCCAGCTGTCCACACTTAGCGAGAAACAGAACAACGCTCTGCTTTTTATAGCACTTCAAAACAAGAAAGGGGCCGACGGATGGAATAGCACACTGTGGTATAAAGTTTGTAAACAGGGATAAGATGCCTCAGAAAGGCTGGCCAACGTTTCGATAGGAGGACCTATCTTTTTGACGAAGATAGGTCCTCCTATCGAAACGTTGGCCAGCCTTTCTGAGGCATCTTATCCCTGTTTACAAACTTTATAGCGCTTGTAATCATTCGACGAACGGACGTTTCTTTTTTGAGCCGACCTTAGTGATAACGGTATGTATTCACACGAGTACTTTTTTTTTCTCCGGTGAGCACTTTTTACCGGCCCACAATTGTTAAACGTTATCGCTCGGCGCAAGGATACGAACTCGGTGAACGAGCGCTTACGAGTTTAATGGGCGAACTTGGTCCCCGAAACAAAGGAAGAACAAGGAAATCGCCGGCGGCGCCGGCAGCAATCGGAGCGAACGAGTGCCAGCTAACTACCCGATACGTCTTTGTACTTGCGTCATCCAACTTCCTCGACGAAGAACTGGTCAGCAAATACATGCGAGCACGCTGTACCAATTACTTCGAGCGTGCGCGTCAACTGACGACGTGTCCAAGTGGATCTACAAAAAGAACGACAGCACTCAAGACAGGTGCGCGTTCTCACAGCTATAGCGCCCTCACCACGCGAGAAGCAAGGAGCGACTGCAAAGCCGCACAATCAGAAAGAAGGATTCAAAGCAGAAATAAATTCACGAAGCGATATCAAGGCCTTACGATATAGTAAATCAAAAGTATATACGAAATCATTGTTCTGTAGCAAGAACCGAGCACATGGTGGACGCGGTGTTTTCTGAAACGACTTAAATGCAAGCAGTGAAGACGTACACGTACCTTGAAATGACGGAGAGTACGCGGATATCGATGTCAGCTCGACGAACTGGAGGCACCCGCGTCACTCTTTGGCCGATCTTTCGGGAACAAAAAAAAAAAAACTCGAAACTCCGATCCCTTGTCGTATTTCCCGGGACAGTGTGGAATGCGTCAGCGCCCCACTGTTAGAGTTTGTAGGCGTGCACTAACACAAACATTCGAAGCTTTAAACACTTCACATCGTGACGAAGCAGTTCACAGATGCAGAAAAAGAAAACACGTCCTCCCCGGTCGCCAATAGAAATGCCAGCATGCCGATCCAGGGGCTCGTGAGGCTTAGCAATCGGCGTCTCTCGAACGGCGTGGCCATACTTGGAAACACGTTCGCCCGAAGGGAGGCGTTGGTCAAAACTGCGTGACGTCATAGGCCACGGCAGGAGGGTTGAGCAGGCCTGAACATATCCTAGAGGGCGCTCAGTCTTACCGGGGGCGAACTTTCCCAAAATTGTCCGGAAGGGTCCGCCCTGTAGTGGCAAGAGTTTCGTACAATAATCACAAGAACAGTTAAATTGAACTCTAGGAATTTAGGTGGGAAAACCACTATTTGAATTTACTAGAACGAACTCTGTCGCTAGTTAGGTATTATAGAAACTGGGTAGTTCAGCCAGAAGTTCTTCACATTGTTGATACCTGCCTCATTGTTAAATTTCGCCCTGGTTAGCTGTGATTGACCCAGAGGGCTGCTATGGTTTTTCTCAGCTTGGCTCTCGAAAATGCAGTCGTAGAATTTCACAATATGGCGGAGTTTGACCGGAATGTCCAGAATGGTACGCCGGAGTAATTAGTACATGGATTTCCGTAAACTTCATCCTTGATGTTTTCAACGGCTTTGTGGCTTCCGAAGCCAATCATTTCCATCGAATATTGCGTTTCTATAACTCATAAAAGAAAGATAAATAAAATTATACGACGACAGCATTGGTTGAGAGGACCTCTAGGAGAGAAGCCGCATTGTAATCATTATACGCCACGGAAGCAGGCGTCGAGAGGCGGAAAACAACGTAATATAAGAATTTTCTTGTGGCAAGCCGGTGGCTCGGAGGTTCTTGAGATATCTTGACGCGTTTCGATTAGACCATGAAATTCTGAACAGTCGTAATCAATGCAACTCGCAGCAGTGACAAAAGTTCTCGGAATGTTCTTGTTACGTCCGAAGGAGCAGGATAAAATCGCTGTATTTAGGATGCATTGGCTGCACGTTCAAGAATCCCAGGTCCGGGAAATTAATGCGGAGTACACTACTATGGCGTGCCAATAATCGCGTCGTGGTTTTGGCACCTGAAACCCGCAGAATATAATTTAGGTTGCTCATTTTTTTTTCGTCGTGCGTTTAGAGAAGTGTAGAGTTCTCGAAAAATATAGGCTAATGAAGGCAGACAAGAGGATATGAACAAGCCCGCCAAAACACCGGAAGTCATAATCACGCGTATGAGACATGTGCACCTACAGATCATCCCTCAATTGTTGGCTTATGCAAATGGGCGGGCCATGTTCCCGACTTTTAGGGAGAAAAATTGTTGCGCTGTTTTGCCTCCGTGCATGCCCCCCTCATCCCTGGTTTTGTACCCCTTCCCCAGTTTCTTGCGTATTATTTTGATCTGACGAAAACGATACGGGCAGCCAGTGGCAACTGCCGTGGCAGCTATGCGTCAGTCAATGTTCGACGCACAATTCTGCCAGATAAGTATTGCAGATACGAGACCACGAGTTATACGCAATGTTTATATTGTCAAAATTGCAATTACACAAGGAATGAGAAAAAGGAAAAATGCAATGCAATAACATGTGTGATCATGGCATCGAGGAGAGATATGGCGAGCCTAAAATACTTCGGTGATGGCAGATTTAGGTTCAAGATACAAGAAGGACACACAGATAGTCGATAAAGGTGGCCAAGCGTTCTGTTCGAATTATTTTCAAGAAGCAAACGTTTCCTCCTTGAGTTTTGGAGAGAGGGCGAAAGCAGGCACAAAGAGCCAACCTCCGAAAAAATAGGGACGTTTGATCAACCTGCTCCACATGAATCAGTTTATCAATAGGTGTTTCACACTGGAATTCGTTTCAGTGGTGGAGCAATAATGCCCACTGAACCAAGCCATTTGTTCCGAAAGTTGCAGGAAAGGTGCAGGGCTGGTTCACAATTTTGCCGCACCCTTTTCTCATGTCGGTGCCGAGTTGACGCAGACAAGGTAAATATATACCTTGTAGCGAAGCTTCCGTAGGAGCCCATACGTTCAAAACATGGTGGTTCATCGGCGGTTCATGAAGCTTAGCGCCATCTGTACGTGGAGGGAACAGTTCCGGCGGAAGAAAGACTACTGCGGTGCCATATTCATTAAAAACAGAAGTGACGTCATTTTTTTTTCGAAGGCGCGAAATTTGATTTGTTGGCCTGCCTTTAGAGCTATATATTCAAATACCCCGCCATTCGACATGATGGGCGTTCAGAGCTTTCAGCACGCAAAGCGATGCAGGAAAAGGCCAGCCATAAGGTTGTCGAAATCGCCCCCCTGCAAGAACATATTTTCTCGGCATCTAGACGAAAGCTTTAGGTGTAGAGTGCTGATCCTATCGTCGGATGCCAAGCCCGTCGCGCTGTGCAGTCACATGAAAACAACTACACAATTATCTGGCGGTCGTATATCAATACTTTCCACTGAACAGGTCAAGAAGCGATAAAGCTACCCGCGTCACCAAATTCAGACAAACTTCGGCAAGCAAAAAACCGCAACGTATGAGGGGGGCGTATTTCGACAGGTCAACTTTACCAGCGTGCCTTCCCGCATATTTCAAGAGGTGAATTGCATTGCGAGTGATAGCGGCGTCAACGCCCCCTGTAGCGATGGGCGCTGAAAAGAAATGTATTTATTTTAATACTAATAAAATTAGATAAAGTTGCAATTTTATACTGGAACTTTTGTTTTTTACTGGAAACTTATTATACTGGAAATTATATATATGCTGAACTCATTCAATAATGACATTTTTTTTTACCTATGCTTGAAAAAAGAAAACCAGGTAGTATGGAGCTTGGCCGATAGAGTCCCATGCCGTTTTTATTACCTTTTTTTAACCAGAACGGTCCAATTTAGAGAAAAACGTTGGCGTGGTGGCACAGGGATCTACTTACAAGGAAAAGGACAGGGACTGAAAGTGAAACTGAAACGGCTATCAACTCAAAAGTCGCACCAGGTCAAATAGGTTTTTGGTCGACGGGCCTTTCCGTGATGGTGTGACCTTGTATACCATCAATATCTCTATCGTTGCTATTCTTTTTACCGTAACTAACTCTAATTATCCTACGTTTATGCGCCCTGTATATACAAACGAAATAAATATGATTCGTTTATATGCATCCAAGGTTTGTAGCAGAAGCGGTTTCGCAGACTTTAAATAAAGTGCTCGTTGGAAGCATCTGCTCTTGCTCTTGTCTTCATTGAAATTCCGGCTGTCTCTAACTTTCGCATTTTTTTGCCCGAAGGTATCTGACTATTTAGCAAGTACGTTAATCTTCTCCACATTGTTTCGTTAGACCAAGCAGCCCAAGTGAATATATGAGCGAAGTGTTTACGCCTAACTTTTTCCAAAGCTTTACTTACGCAATTGAAAAAATTGTATATGATTCAAACATTTCTTTGCTCTTGGTTTTTAAATTTTCGTCGAAATATGGTGTTTTGTTTCTGTGAAACAGGAGTTGGTCATAGATAACCCCCACTACAGAAAGATTCCAGTAATACGGACTAAAACACTCCTGATCCATACTGCCAGTACATCAATATTTGCGCTTATGATTACGTTTCTTGGCAGGTATTCATAAAATTTAGCGAAAACTGTTTCTAAATGTTTACTTGGCTAGTTTTTAGAAACATTTATTTTCTTGTTCTTTTATTGGAAACTTACGACGCGATTAGACTCAAGTGACAGGTAGCCATACTTGTACACAAGCCAGGCATATTACGAACCATAGGGGAGTGGTGCAATATTCGGAGAATGGGAAAAATTGTCATCCGCTTTTACTGCAATACGAAGCTGAATAGAAAACCAGAATATTTGATTTGCAGTTTTGTTCTCTTTTCACAACTTGCTATCCCTAGCACACTTTCGCAGAACTGTTTTGCCGTATTCAGTGTCTTGATGCTTCGGGTTGACCAACTCGGCCTCCCCTTGCACTCTGCTAAACTCGTGCTTTGCTGATATGCTGCTTTGCTGGTTCCTTAGCGACCGATTTGAAGGCGTTAGTCCTGGGTTCCATCTTTGCACGAAGGCAAATTTTCCTTCAACGTTGCAGGTTTCTTTATGGGAATGGCGAGGGAGAGTTTTGTGGTTGTTGTGTCCCGCTACAGTTGCTACAGTTCAGATAATTCGGCTTCTTCCCCTTTGATTAGAATTTGAACTGTTTAGGGGTTTCCGCAGCATTGCCTTGCCATTCTGCGAGGTGTGATATCAAATATTTTCCCAGAAGCTTCGTGTGGTCCACTCTTAGGTGCCAAGTGAGTTCGTTTCATTCAGACGCATTCAGAGTGTAAAACTGGCTTTTAAAATGCTTTAAAAGCTGGTGCGTTGCTAGGATACAACGAGAACCACATATTGAGGGAAAGACAACTTACGAAAAGAAAAGGCGTCCATGCATTCCCGGTTGTACCGTTTTGTCCTCCGAGAAAGATTTGACGCTGATATAGTGGGCATTGGAGCTAGTTGGAAGCGGCAATCTGTGAGGCATCGCGGTTGCTTTATCAAACAGGCTCGTGCCAACGTTGAGCTGACTTATGAACTGTTATCGGTCCAATGCTCGCAACGTCCTCTGCCGGTTTCCATCCCGTCGCTGAGGACCTCCTCATTTATGTTCATGGCTGGGACCCCCGCAATTATTTTTGTTTTTGCTATAGCGTTGTCAGAAACTTTCTTGCTGATTTTCATGTCATTTTCGACGATTTCATAATGTTTTTGTGCATAGAGTTATTATTTGCTAATCGTGTAGCTAACGCCAAACCAGTGCGCAAGCAGCCCACCCAGCTTGTCCAAATAGCGTGTGAGTGGGGTACGACGCAAGGGCGGCTAGCCCTCTAGACGGTGTTTGCCCAATCCGGGCTGTCTCAGTGCTTCTATGCTCGCGGACAACTTTCTGTGCAATGAAGGGAAGACAACGGAGGCAAAGGGGGAACGAGAAACAGCGCTTCTGAAAAGAGACCGGTGTTTTCATCCACGTTAGCTCAAGCTCGAGAAAAGAACACGTAAACACCTTATTAGCAGCACTTCAGTAGGACAAAACACACAGAAGAACGGAAACGCTTGCTTATTCTAAGGCCTTTCCTTTCCGCGTCTGGCCAAACCGCCAGATGTGGAAGCTGCGTCTGTTCCGCGCCATCAAAAGCACTGTCAAACGCTGGCGGACTACTTGGCGCGGTGACGCATATGCAGAAGCTCCACCCCCGTCGCTTTGCTTTCACTGCTACAGGGAGTTGTCCGCGAGTGTAGGTACATCAGGCAAACACCGAAGGCTGCCTAGCCTGGACAGCCGCATTAGTGAGTGCTACGTTGAGTATATAAAGTTGGCGAAAAGTAATGGCACGCTTAAGTTGCTTAGTTCTTCCAGACAGTAGATTAAAAGGCATATGCTGATAAGGAAGCCAATTATGACCGTTGCAGTAGTTTTCAAAATGTATTTATGCTCATAAATGTATTGTTCGAAGAATGCGGACGCAGCAATATACCCTTTGAAGGTCTTGTATTGTGACATGTGCGAGCCGATCAATTGCAAGTTGGCTTCATGTACAGTGCGTGATTTCGTAGCTTGTGCGAAATGCAAGAGTAGAAAAATAGTGATGTCGGTGAAGCAGTGAGTAGGCTAACAGAAATAGATATACCTGGAATCAGAAAGCGATGTGGCAGGGATTCGTTGTCTGCAACGGCAGGTGTGCAAACAGTGACCTATATAGAGCGAGTACAACGAGGAAAATGTCGTTTGAATTGTGTAGCTCATTTTTCTTCCATATATCCCATTATGCGCCATAAATACAAGCAAGTTAATATTTTCTCACTACACAACATTTCAGCAAAACTGTATGTCCTCAGAGCACCCTAATATCCCCCTTTAATGGCTCTAAGGTCCTCATTTCACAAATAAGTTTGCCCCATGGAAGCAGCATGGCTGGATATTTATTCTTCATGTCACGAGCCAATGGACCTATGATACGAAAGTTAACGGATGTACAGATGCTAATAATGAATAATGCCCATTATTGTTCATATCGGTACCGCAATCTTTGAAAACTCGAGGTGAATTTACTTCACAGTAACGTATTGATTACCACCAGAGAAATCAAGTGTTATTCGAAAAAGAAAAAAAGGAATTTCTGCCGAGTTTCAGCTCTGACAACTCGAAGTGACGGCGAGGAATTCGAAGGCTGGTCATGAGACACTAATGATTGGTATTGGGCAAGCGGAAGAAAGCATCCGGGGGCCTGTCTCAGCTTTGCAAAGGAAATTAAATTGCCGCAGCTGCTTGTGGAGGTTTTTAATTTTTGATCAAACACAGGAAAAGCCACAAATACTAAACCAAAGAAAAGGAAAATAAAATGTACACGTTACAAACGGACGAATGGAAGGTTGCAATGATCAACATTTCGTCGCCCCCCCACCCCTTTCTTTTGGGAGGGGGAGGGAGGTGACAGAAAGCAGCACGGCGACACGTTGCACTACTACATAATGCTCCGCTCGTAAGTTGTAACTCTGGGCCGACCGCGTCAGCGCTCAGAGATAAATGTTGCCGTTGCAGCAGCGCCAATGCCTCCAGCTACAAATGCGGAGAGCTACAGGACTCAAATGTGGCCAGCAGGAAGCGTGCAGCATGAGCCGGAAAATGCGGCGCCAACTGCAGCGATGAGTGCTATTGAAACTGACACCACAAATCAAGCAACGAGCGGCGTCACGTATACGGCGCGCTGTCCACAGGACTCAAAGTCTAGTGCGCGCATTTGGCTGCGGATTGCATGCAGCCAACAGTGTCAGTCGTGGTTGCTTTGCGAACGCCGACTGCCTGACGTCCCTGCTATGCTTCTTTTATTGTGACAGCTATTATACGGACACTGCAGGCGCAATCCTGCCGTTTCCGTTACCGTGAGGTTGCGTGTAAAGCCCAAAGGGCGACAAAATCATCGCCCCGCGCCGTATGCTGTAGGTGAGAGTGAAAGCGTGACAGATCCAGCTGTCGAACCGCGGATTTATCTTGCCTGTGCGAGGAAGGCTGTCCCGAAGCGCCCCCTGGGGTGAGGCAAAGGAGGGAAGGGAGGGAGGGGGGCGCGTTCATCGTCGACGACTGTCAGCGCACTCTAGTGGTTGCCTAAGGAGACTGACAACCGGCCAGAGTGTTGCGAGACATTGATGGAAATGAAATGACCACGAATGACAAGAGAGAGTCGTCCAACGCATATGCGTGGCTGCCGAATTTTTCGAGAATAGAACGAGCCTGTCCTACGCTGCATCACGGCCTTGGAGACCCGATGGGGCCACCGTAATTGCGCGTGGAACCCGACAAGATGAAAATGCGAGTTAATCACAAACATGCAAACATTCTGCCTCCACTCCATCCTGTGAAAGTAGACGTACAGAGAAGCTGTTGCCGACGTTACACAAGGGCAACCACCTCAAGGCTTCGCACCATCGAGATGTGCGCAGCGACAGCGACTGCGTTCGTGCCCTCTCGGTTGGTGCTTCGGTGGCGAGTTGCTTGCTTTGCATGTCCGCAGCCTCCGGACGCTTGTACGTAACCAGCGTTCATGAAGTAAAAGGCCACCGTAATTTTTTACCAGTGTCTGCCGTGACGTAGATCACGGTAGCAACACAAGCTGTGAGACACATGCAACGGGGAGAGCGCCCGCGCATAAAGAACAGGTGCCTGGTGAGCATGCGTTCATCACGCACTCACGCAGCCGTGTGGGAGTGCAGCAAGCATCATCATTCTAATGAGTAACGCACCGGCCATACAGCTTTCTCGCACAAATTCAATTTCTCCGAGTAAAGTGCGTCATTGAACTGGTACAGTGCGGCTCTCGCGCCCCCTGGAGACGTCATAGCATTGCACAGCGAGTAGAGTAAAGCAAATGTTCCCAAGGCAGTCGAAAACACCGTACTGCAAGTGGCGATATCAATATTAATGAAAAAAAAATTAGAAGAAATAAACACATTAGCGAACTTGCGACAAAATTCCCTTGATGTCACGTTTTCTATATATATGTCTCATTATTTAAACTATTTAATCGCCTTGGTATCTATTGCGCATTGATGGTAAACTTTGTTTCTAACATTATAACTTTGCGACCATCCTGTGCTACGCATCCGATCATTTGCAACGTACATGTTTTTGCAAATGGCTTAGCGTTGTAAGGAAATGGTGGTGTACTCGAGTTGGCGATCCGAAGCGTTTCAGAAAAATAAGATCAAGCAAGTGTGTCACAGGTAATATGTCATTTCTAATGAATACGATGTCCGTGGGACCATACCGAGGCAGGCATTCAGCTGGCCTAAAATATCGTTTTCACAAACTATCTGACACTTCTGAACTCTATAATAAAGGAAGTTGTTGAAGATAATCCTAATTTTATGTGACAGTATTGGGCAATTACGAGTAATAACAAAGAATTTTTGTCCGATCTAGGTCAGCAATTGATGGTTTGATGGGGTCATCCCATGACACTTTTTTTAATACACCGCCTAACGTCTTGAAGTGATGGACATTGTCGACGTGCGGTGATAAGAATACTTGTTACTCGATATACTTTTGATGTGGGATCAAAATACCATCCTTATTTGCATTGCTAACTTTACTGTGAAAGTTATTGCGTTGTGATCGTTCATATATTTTTCTTAGGAGTAAGTTTTCCGCATCAATTACCTCGTCAACTGATT